>NC_138770.1:134386967-134706967 GCF_965119305.1 Pelophylax lessonae
AAATCCTTTATAATAATAATAAAAATAATGTAAGACATTTTCCCTATATTTTTTATTATTTTGAGCAGCCTTTTACAATTGAGCAAGGAAGCACAGTGATCAAGTAGACCATGCGTTTTTGGTGCAAGGTCTGCTTTAAAGAGAACCAGTCACAGTTGTGTTGGCAATTAGTGCCCTGCCAACTGTCTGACTTCAAATATCTTCCAGCTTTTGTGTGTGCAAAGGAGTATCAAATAACAGAGCTGTAGTTAAAAGGAATGTGGACAACCACAAGGCTGTGTTCCTATGATATTGCTACAACTACCGCTGTCATCCATCAATATTCTTATCAGTAAAGTATTAACATTTTGCACATCGTTGTAATTGGAGCTAACATTACTGTTTCTACATCTGTCTAAAATGCAATTATACTCTGGACCAGTCACCAGAGGATTTGTTGATTGTGTTCCCAGTCCCCCATTACACTGAAATGAAGCATCAAGCCTGCATGAGCAAATTTTAATTGCCCACAGCAGCCATTTATGAGAAAAACGTATAAATATTAACCATGAGTTGTTAAATAACACAATTATCCTGATAACTAACTAATCCTAAAAAAACAAATTGCTGCAATCACCTCTTGGCTTATTACAACAAAAGGGGTCCTTGAGAGCCAAGCCTCAATTAAACATTTTTTGGAATATACCCATTCTTCCCTCACCCACACTATAACTCCTAGAGGGCATTCCCGCATAGACATACACAGGCATTCCACTGGGACCAAGCCCAAGGGAAACTACATGATAAGGATACAGCCATAACTGGACAGGATTGATCTCCTCTTGTTGTAAAAAAAAAAAAAAAAAATTCCTATTTAGCATCGCCTTCAGAAGCTTTACATTTTCCACAATGTGCTGTCAAAATTCAGAACCATCAGGTAGTATACCTTCGCACTGTAGCTTCATGCCCTGGAAAAACCAACAGGCCAATTACCAGGGACTTTTCTGCTCCATCTGCTTCCATCCCTTACCTGGGTGTTGGACAACTATCTTTGAAATGTCCCAGGGTATTCATTCACATATGCATGCAAATCAAATTTACAGAGAATCATACAATTCACAGATCTCTGCATTTCTACATTTCATAGAAGGATCTACACAATGCATATATTTAAGTCAATCAAAAATTTGCTAACCACAGATTCTTCAGACAAAGTTATCACTACACACAACCCAACAGAGCATGTGGTGTACAAGTAGTGTGGAGGTGATTTTGTTTGCTTAGATGATTTGCATTTGTAGTATCTCTGTTGGGATTGCTTCTTCCAGCTGGTTGTCCAATTTCTCTTGCCTGGTACTTGAGAAATAACAACTTTTTTTTTGCAAATGAGAGTCCTGAGGAATGGTACATTTCTCTGGATCCCAAAACAACCTTTGCTCTCCCGTAGTGTATGGTTCCAGATCCTAAGAAAGTAACAATTGTTAGAATGCTCCTTTTGGATCAGTATTTCCTCTCCTTGTGGAACACCAGCCTCCTAAGGGTGTTTTCAGTTTTCATATTGCTGGCCATTAGGAAAGAGCTTTGAGATTGGATCAACAATGCGTTTACCCTGAACCCAAGTTGTTTGCAGTTCAAAGAAATGGCAAACTAATTCTGTTTGTGTCTATAGAAACCAATTTCCAATAATGCACATCCCAGCCTCTTTCTTATGTTCCAGCCCCTTTGCAAGGAAAGTCAAGGCTCCCAGCAGCATTATTTCAGTTTGTGTTGTAGGAGACATGGAGTAGATAGGGACAGATCACAGAGTATTTGCAGGAAGAGATAGTGGCTGCTGTTGAAAATGGGATTTTTGTTACCAAAAAATCCCTTTCTCTGAGTTCATTGAGGGACATAGCTTCTTCTTAATCTTGACCATTGGGCTATATTACCCCCTACAGGAGTAGGACACTTGGCAGAAAAAAGACTGAGCACCGCCTATGGGCAGTCCTAGCTGATAGTAAATCTCCTCTCCGCCATAAGCAGCTCAGTTTTGTAACAAAGCAGTACAAGCAAGAAAAAACCAACAGAGGAGAGGGTGCTGTGTCCGTCAATGCACTCAAAGAAAGTGATTTTATGGTAAGTAACAAAAATCCCATTTTCTCTTACGTTCATTGACGGACACATCTTCTTCTTAATCTTGTACCAAAGCAGTGCCTCAATGAGGGGTGGGAAAACCAAAAAACAGTTGGAACATCCAGGCAAACCTGCCAACCACCAAAACAACCCCTAAAAGAGCACACAAGGAACCATGAACAGACGCCTGCAAAACCTTTCACCCAAAGGAAACCCCTGAAGAAGCAACACATCAAGCAGAGAAATATTAGTAAGAGAATGCACAAACCAGGTAACTGCTCGTGCAATCCTGAGAAACAGATGCCAGAAAGCACTAGAGGCACTAGCGCGCTAATGGAGCGTGCCGTAATGGGCAAGGGAGGAACCCATCCAAAAAGTGAATACCTGAACAGGCGTCCAACAAAAACATGGCAGGGAAGGCCCAGGCCTTTCCCCGAAGCCTAACGAGGACATCTAACCAACCAGCAGGGGATCGCAGTAAACAAAGGACACATAAACCACACAGACTACATCCAAAGGCATGCAGCGTAAGCTCCTTAAGATGCCAAGCCGTAGACACAAGGAAGGCAGAACAATGACCTCGTGTAAGAGACTGACACCCCCTGGCAGAAAGGAGAGACATTAATGAAGAGTCACCCTACCCCTGCCTACCCCTGTGAGAAAACAAACAGGGAGACGAACAAGACAACTCAGACGCTCCCCGCAGAAGCAATGATACTCAAAAGGGCAATCCCCTGAGAAAGAGAAAAGAGAAGCAGGAGAATATTCTTCATACTCTCCAAAGGAAGGCTTCTGGAGAACCAAAAAACTCAAATACAAACCCAATAGGAACAACAGAAAGCAAACAGGGGGCTTCAAAATGACAAACCCCTAGAAATCATTCCAGGGTGATAAACTAAAACCTGGGAAGGTGCCCCTTCTGAAGAGGCAACTGCTAGGAAACATCTAAGACCAGCCATACTATGTCAGCGTACAACAGACCAGTCTGGAGCCACCAGAATGACCAGAATCCCTACAGTTGTTGTCCCATGAACCCTACAGCAAGCAAGGGAGCAGACTGAAAGAAGGAGGACATAAAGGAGACAACACTGGTCCCACAAGTCACCAGCGCATCCAATGCACATGCCAGGGGCACCCGTAGTCTCCTGCAAACTTTGCACCTCCTTACGAGACAGGAGGTCAGGACAACTCCTCTTGGCATTCCCCAGTGTAGGCAAAACTGGTGGGAAAAAAACATCCAGTGCAAAACTCACTTACCCTGTCATCCTTAACACTAGGAAAGTGCCCGGCGGAGAAGGTCAGAATGTGCTGCATCACCCACCACTAAGGACAGAAGCCTTCAATGCCGCTGCCACAATGTACGGGCTGCCCTGGCTGAAGACATAGACCGCAGCGGTGGTGGCATCTGAGCGGACCCAGACAGCAGCTCATGAGAAAGAGTAACCAAAAACACCCTGTCAACCTGAACGCTCACACCAAGAGCTCTCCCTCTAGCTGGATAGGCTGGCACTCTATAAAAATTACCATCCACAGGAAAGGAAGGGAGTATGCTCTGGCCTGCTGGACAGAGGACCGGAACCAAGAGGAAAGCCCTCCCCGATCGATCCAGAAGAACCAGTCAACTACAGAACCGAAAGTCCACCCGTAGGGACCAAACTTACTTCTGCAGAATTCTCATAAGGAACTGCCCACCTAAAGCCACCTAGAAGGTGGGAACCCTCTGAACTGGAGTCCACATGCAAGGCCGCTAGGAGGGTCAGCCACAGGACCAAAAAAATATTTGGATCATAATCCGAAACGCCAGGAGAAAACATGCAGGTTCGCCCTGATACAAGAATCAGGCCCAGAGACTCCAGTCTACTGGTCATAACAGTCCTCATAATGTTCCTTAACCACCTGAAGCCCTGCAGGGAACCTGAGTCCCCTAAGTTATCTGTCACCGCGACCCAGGAGTGTGCTCGTCCAAGAAACCAAGCACTGCAATCTCCATCTGCCTCAGCAACACCAGGACTGGAACCAGCACCTCAGAGAACACCAGGTGCCGCACAGAAGGTCGAAAGTCAAATGCCACAATAGATGGGACATGTCCACAACTGCAGAGCGCAGGAAACGCACATGTCGCTCGCCAAGAGGAACATGCAGAAAGCATCCTCAACATCTATAGATGAGAGGGAAAAAACACCAGAGAAGGCATGGCTGGATTCCAGCTGGACCCACAGAGGTTGGCCGTGAGTCGGGACTGTGAACAGAATGTAGGAACCCTTGGAACATGTGCCAACTCGGATACAGGGACAAATATCCCCCAAGTGTGGCAGAGTCAGCACCAAGCACATATTGGGAATTATAGGGAAGAAACTGCTCAAGTGGACAAGAAGGAAACGCTATACCGCAGCCAGGCACAAGCCATACGGAGACCCACATTGTTGAGAACAGGGGGATTCCATGGGCCGAAAACAGCAAGTTAATCCCCTACCAAGAAAGCGGGTGGAGCAAACCACAAGGCTGAATAGGACCTAACCATGAGCAATGTGAACTAGTTGGTCCAGGAGTGCTTACCCATCTCCAGGGGGGGGGGGGGGTCAGGGGGGGGACCAGAGATACTTGAACTGATCAGGCCGCAAAGTAGTTATCTATGGCCTGACAAACCCAGTACATGGGCCGTACTGTGGATCTTAGGGCCCTCAAATCAACAACGGTGACATGCCATCTAGTAAAACCAAGGCCAGACCAATCTATGTTGCGGGCTCAAGGGAAGACCTGCCACACTTGGCTGCTGGTCAAGCCACCCAGAAAAAGCTAACATGCAAGAAAACTGACAGAAGTCCCATGAAACAAGGGCACCGCAAGGGAAGCCGCTGCCTGAGGCCCTGCAAAGGGAGCCGCCGCCTGAGACCCCACAAAGGAAGCCGTCATCTGAGGCCCTACTATAAAGGAGGGTGTCATCTGAGACCCCCAAAAGGGAGCCGCGAGCTAGAGTTCTCGCAAGATAAAAATTCTGTTAAGTACCCGGACAGGATCAACTTGTGGTCCCACATGTCGGAAATCAAGGAGGCACACAAGGCAGTGAAGAAGACCCCTCACCCTACCCAAGGGGGGGGGGGAGGGGCACCCCTACATGCAGAGGAAAGCTATCTCGCACAGGAATCCAGTCGCTCTGTACCCCTGGGGGGAGCCTGAGCAGCTTTGAACCCTTCACAGCGGGAATACCTCCAAAGGTGCCTTACCTTGCACTAAAAACCACAGACAAGTGGTCTGCCTTTTGCAAAGACAGTGGACATCAGTTGGCCATCCAGAACCTATGTGGTCAGAAAGGGCCCCTGCCAAGGGAGGACGGCTAGTACTAGAGCCTCCAAGGTATCCCCAGACGTTAACATTCCCCGCACCAAGGGGAGGCAACCAGCACCTGCTTATACAGCAACATAGGAGGGTTCCATCTTTGCTATCAGGGGGTACAGAGGTGTTTTACCAGCATCCCAATACTACAGGGCTCCAGAGGGGGTCAGCCCAGTGCCTACCGCAGCTACATGGACTGCAGAGCAGCAAGGGGCTAGCAGATGTACCGCAGTCAGTGCCAAGGTGTCACAGATTCAGCGAGGAGCCTAAAACAGAACCCAAATTGCCTATCTGCAGTACAACTGCCATCGTTCTCCTCCCAATGGCTGCACAACCTGGCAGCTGGTAGGCTGTGCCATACAATACAGTATATTAGCCCTAAGAGCCAGAGCACCACAGTGTCAGGATATCCGAGGATTCAGTACAATGTAGTGCTATGGATCCCCAACCCCGGGATACAGGGCCTGGAAGGAGATGAACATCCAGGGAGGAGCTCAAAGCTGATTGGCAATTTACACATGGAGCAGCACTAATGTCCTCCCATAGGGGGAGCCCACCCCGATAAGGGAGCCCCGTAGAAGGCCTCGCAAATTAGACTGACGTCTGAGGCCCCACAAGGGAGGCCATCGGCTAGGGTCCTTTAACTAGAGTCACTCCATTTTCTACTTTTAGGTTAGGTTAACCCCCCACCTCCAAAAAAAGGATTAGGGTTTTGTGTTTTAGGGGTATAGTTTAGGGTTTATGTTTAGAGGTTGGGTTTAGTGTTTTCGATTTTATTTTCTAAGGGAGGTACATTTTATTATAATATAGTTTTGCTAGGGACTTATTTTTCGGAGTCAGCAGCTTCAGTTTGTTTCTCAGTCTCCTGACCTCAGATGGCCACTCCAGAACCTTGACTTTATTCTGCTGTAGCCAATGACAGGTTGACTTGCCTTGTGTTTAGGATCATTGTCATGTTGGAATGTCCAAATATGTCCCATGCACAGCTTCCGGGCTGATGAATGCAAATTTTCCTTCAGTATTTTTTGATAACATACTGCATTCATTTTGCCATCTCATCTGACCAAATTTCCTGTGCCTTTGTAGCTCACACATCCCCAAAACATCAGCAATCCACCTCCGTGTGTTTCACAGTAGGAATCGTGTACTTTTCATCAGAGGCCTTGTTGACTCCTCTCTAAATGTAGCATTTATGGTTGTGGCCAAAAAGCTAAATTTTGGTCTCATCACTCCAAATGACTTTGTGCCAGAAGGTTTGAGGCTTGTCATTGTGCTGTTTGGCGTATTGCAAGCGGGATATTTTGTGGCATTTGCATAGTAATGGCTTTCTTTTGGCGACTCAACCATGTAGCCCATCTTTCTTCAAGTGCCTCCTTATTATGCATCTTGAAACAGCCACACCACATATTTTCAGAGAGTCCTGTATTTCACCTGAAGGTATTTGTGGGTTTTTGTTTGCATCCCGAACAATTTTCCTGGCAGTTGTGGCTGAAATTTTAGTTGGTCTACCTGATCGTGGTTTGGTTTCATCAGAACCCCTCATTTTCCACTTCTTGATTAGAGTTTGAACACTGCTGATTGGCATTCTCAATTCATTGGATATCTTTTTATATTCCTTTGCCTGTTTTATACAGTTCAACTACCTTTTCCCGCAGATCCATTGACAATTATTTTGCTTTCCCCATGACTCAGAATCCAGAAACGTCAGTGCAGCACCGGATAAAAGATGCAAGGGTCTGTCAGGAGTCCAGAATCTCATTGACCTTTTATACACACACACACACTAATTACAAGCAAACAGATCACAGGTGGGGATGGTTACCTTTAAAACCCATTCAAACCCTTTTGTGTCAACTTGTGCTCATGTTATCAAGCCAAAAATCACCAGGGTATGTAAACTTTTGATCAGTGTCATTTGGGTAATTTCTGTTGTCATTATGATTTAAAAAGAGTAAACACAAGTTGATTGATAATAAATGGCTTCAGCCAAACACTAACCATGAGTGAAAGAAAAGTTTTTGTGTTATCATTCATATTCTCGGACAATTGGCCAAGAAATCATAAATTCTGCCAGGGTGTGTAAACTTATGAGCACAACTGTACACTCTAATGCTGATTTTTTTTCTTGGAAGCTGCCTGGTAAGCATAAAAATATTTTGACACCAGCCAACTGATATGAAGTTAGGGGCTTTAGAATTATTTTTTTTTTAAGATTAAACTTTCCTATAGCTTTTAGATCCATTGTAGAACCTTTTTTCAAGTTGAAATAAATCAGATTGGGGTGCTACTGTAATTAAAACAACCTAAATTTAAAACTCAATTAAACATGCAAATCACGTGATGCCAGAATACTAAGTCACTGTCCATGAGAATCCTACTGTTCCTTAACACAACAATTTAAAGGCGCTTCCCAAGCAGGTATTAAAAAAATTGCATTGGTATATGTCCCCATTGGCTGTGCCCAGCTTCCTATGGTTTTTGTTTGACAATCTCTTACTATTACATATGAAAATTACCAAAATTAATTTACAGTGGGGTTCAGATTAATGTGTGCAATTTTTGGATTTGATGATGAGTTATGCCTCGTTTCCACTGAGTGGTACGGTACGGTTCAGTACAGTACGGTACGCAATTTTTGCTGTTTCCATTGTCAAAAGTTGTAAATGGTACCCTCATTCCGAACCATACCACTTTTTTGGTACCCTTTCATTGGGGTACCAAGCACATTAGTACCGTACCAACAGGGTGGAGCAATACTGTTGAGGTACTGTTGAGCTTAGGTACTGTTGGAAGTGGAAATGCAAGCCTGATCAAGGTGTACCGTACCGAACCGTACTGAACTGTACCGAACCGTACCGCTCAGTGGAAACGAGGCATTAGACATACAGACAATAAACTGAACCCAAGTCAATTTGCTTATTCCAGCCAGAGTTAATCTTCAAGACTCCCCACTGCCATCCTTCTGCCTCATTCCTTCCCTCCCACCGCCATCCCTCTGCCTGATCCCATCTCTCCCACTGCCATCCCTCTGCCTCATCCCATCCCTCCCACTGCCATCCTTCTGCCTCATCCCATCTCTCCCACAGCCATCCCTCTGCCTTATCCCATCTCTCCCACTGCCATCCCTCTGCCTCCTCCCATCCCTCCCACTGCCATCCTTCTGCCTCATCCCATCTCTCCCACCACCATCCCTCTGCCTCATCCCATCTCTCCCACAGCCATCCCTCTGCCTGATCCCATCCCTCCCATTGCCATCCCTCTGCCTCATCCCATCTGTCCCACCGCCATCCCTCTGCCTGATCCCATCTCTCCCACCGCCATCCCTCTGCCTCATCCCATCTCTCCCACCGACATCCCTCTGCCTGATCCCATCTCTCCCACCGCTATCCCTCTGCCTGATCCCATCCCTCCCATTGCCATCCCTCTGCCTCATCCCATCTCTCCCACCGCCATCCCTCTGCCTGATCCCATCCCTCCCACTGCCATCCCTCTGCTCTGCCTGATCCCATCTCTCCCACTGCCATGCCTCTGCCTGATCCCATCTCTCCCACCGCCATCCCTTTGCCTGATCCCATCCCTCCCACCGCCATCCCTCTGCTCTGCCTCATCCCATCTCTCCCACCACCATCCCTCTGCCTGATCCCATCCCTCCCACCGCCATCCCTTGCCTCATCCCATCTCTCCCACCGCCATCCCTCTGCCTGATCCCATCCCTCCCATTGCCATCCCTCTGCCTGATCCCATCTATCCCACCGCCATCCCTCTGCCTGATCCCATCCCTCCCATCGACATCCTTCTGCCTGATCCCATCCCTCCCACGGCCATCCCTCTGTCTGATCTCCACCCCTCCCATGAGGCAGTGGTGATAGTGGGGGGATAGGGATAACATCAGTAGCGGTGGGGAGGTGGGGATAGGGATGACATCAGTGGCAATGGTGGTGAGGATAAGGAAGACATCAGTGGCAGTGAACATTGTCATTCCTATCCCCACTGACACTGATGTCATCCTTATCCCCACCACCACTGCCACTGATGTTATCCCTATCCTTACCAATACTCCCACTGATGTCAACCTTATCCTCATCATTCCCACTGATGTCATCCCTATCCTCAACACCGCCACTGACTGGGGATATCTCTATCCCAACCACCACTGATGTCAACGCTATCCCCACCACCACCGCCACTGATGTCATCCCTATCCCCACCACTGCCACTGATGTCATCCCAATCCCCACTGCCACTGATGTAACCCCTATCCCCACCACCACTGCCACTGATGTAATCCCTATCCCCACCACCACTGCCACTGATGTAACCCCTATCCCCACCACCACTGCCACTGATGTCACCCCTATCTCCACCACCACTGCTACTGATGTCATCCCTATCCCACCACCACCATACGAAACTACATACACCATTTTCGGGGCGCCTGTGAACAAAAATCCTTGATTTTACTACACGTGTAATATATGACCCTGCACACTGGAATGAGAGCAATAATTATAGGATCACTATTCATGGTTAACTCTGAACTAATAATCTCTACGATCTTTAATAGCTTTGCCTATGGAAAATATAGGGTACTGAAATGTGTTGCTATTTTCGGGCATGCATAGTCTTAAGGTTTGACATGTTGGGTATTTATTTACTTGACACAAACTCATCTTTTATATTTTACCCAAAAATTGGGTAATATATTTTTAATGTACCCTAAAATTACCTGTTATCTCTTAGCCTGGGTTCACACTAAATGCAGACTGCATCTAAATAGCAACCCGTCCATGCAAACAGATTGTGGAGTGTATGTTAGGTTAACGACACCCCGCAATCAGTTTTCAAAATGCAGCGCGATTTGCAGAATCGGATTACATGGGTGTGCAGGCTAAATATAACTAAAAAACATAGAGAAACCGGTAGCTGTTCATCATTGGTCATTTTGTTTAAAAAAAAAATAAAAATGGGCAGCTCAGCCTAAAATGCCCAGGCCTATTTTTTGTCCCAGTCCGGGCCTGATATACAGTGGGTACGGAAAGTATTCAGACCCCCTTAAATGTTTCACTCTTTGTTATATTGCAGCCATTTGCTAAAATCATTTAGGTTCATTCTTCTTCCTCATGAATGTACACATAGCACCCCATACTGACAGAAAAACACAGAATTGTTGACATTGTTGCAGATTTATTAAAAAAGAAAAACTGAAATATCACATGGTCCTAAGTATTCAGACCCTTTGCTCAGTATTTAGTAGAAGCCCCCTTTTGATCTAATACAGCCAGGAGTCTTTTTGGGAAAGATGCAACAAGTCTTTCACACCTGGATTTGGGGATCCTCTGCCATTCCTCCTTGCAGATCCTCTCCAGTTCTGTCAGGTTGGATGGTAAACGTTGGTGGACAGCCATTTTTAGGTCTCTCCAGAGATGCTCAATTGGGTTTAAGTCAGGGCTCTGGCTAAGCCATTCAAGAACAGTCACGGAGTTGTTGTGAAGCCACTCCTTCGTTATTTTAGCTGTGTGCTTAGGGTCATTGTCTTGTTGGAAGGTAAACCTTCGGCCCAGTCTGAGGTCCAGAGCACTCTGGAGAAGGTTTTTGTCCAGGATATCCCTGTACTTGGCCGCATTCATCTTTCCCTCGATTGCAACCAGTCGTCCTGTCCCTGCAGCTGAAAAACACCCCCACAGCATGATGCTGCCACCACCATGCTTCACTGTTGGGACTGTATTGGACAGGTGATGAGCAGTGCCTGGTTTTCTCCACACATACCGCTTAGAATTAAGGCCAAAAAGTTCTATTTTGGTCTCATCAGACCAGAGAATCTTATTTTTCACCATCTTGGAGTCCTTCAGGTGTTTTTTAGCAAACTCCATGCGGGCTTTCATGTGTCTTACACTGAGGAGAGGCTTCCGTCGGGCCACTCTGCCATAAAGCCCCAACTGGTGGAGGGCTGCAGTGATGGTTGACTTTCTACAACTTTCTCCCATCTCCTGACTGCATCTCTGGAGCTCAGCCACAGTGATCTTTGGGTTCTTCTTTACCTCTCTCACCAAGGCTCTTCTCCCCCGATAGCTCAGTTTGGCCGGACGGCCAGCTCTAGGAAGGGTTCTGGTCGTCCCAAACGTCTTCCATTTGAGGATTATGGAGGCCACTGTGCTCTTAGGAACCTTAAGTGCAGCAGAAATCTTTTTGTAACCTTGGCCAGATCTGTGCCTTGCCATGATTCTGTCTCTGAGCTCTTCAGGCAGTTCCTTTGACCTCATGATTCTCATTTGCTCTGACATGCATTGTGATCTGGAAGGTCTTATAAAGACAGGTGTGTGGCTTTCCTAATCAAGTCCAATCAGTATAATCAAACACAGCTGGACTCAAATGAAGGTGTAGAACCAGCTCAAGGATGATCAGAAGAAATGGAATGCACCTGAGTTAAATATATGAGTGTCACAGCAAAGGGTCTGAATACTTAGGCCAATGTGATATTTCAGTTTTTCTTTTTTAATAAATCTGCAACAATGTCAACAATTCTGTGTTTTTCTGTCAGTATGGGGTGCTATGTGTACATTCATGAGGAAGAAGAATGAACCTAAATGATTTTAGCAAATGGCTGCAATATAACAAAGAGTGAAAAATTTAAGGGGGTCTGAATACTTTTCGTACCCACTGTGTATATATATATATATATATATATATATATATATATAGATAGATAATTAAAAATATATGTAGCATCCTACAGGTAGGTGCTAGATAGAGTATAGTGGGCCTTGGCTGCTTAACAGCAGGGCCATTATTTCAGCTGGACTGTCATGTCTTCCAGGTGAGGTTACTGAGAGGGGAGTCTCCCCACTGGCTCTTTGAGAGGATTCTCATAGGGCAGTGGAGGAAACCCAATCAGTGGCTCAGTCAGGCTTGTATCTACCCCCGGAAAGCAGATTCTGCCGCAGAGGATTCAGGGAGTGGGTATAAGTTTGAAGGGAACGCATGATGCAGCGTATTTGGCTGGAAGCAGAGTCCCAGGAGGGAGAGTACAGCTGTCTCTCCTCCTGTCAGAGGAAGCGGGTGTCCTGGGTGGCGGCCTGGGAATTCAAAGAGTGTGAAGCTGAGATGCAGAGGGGATTCAGTGTGCCGAGAACCAGCAGAGAGAGAGAGGGGTCCGTTTTCAGGAAAGCCTACAAAGGTCGTGAGTACTGTGGACTGCCCCTGGGGGTCTGCCTAGTGTCAGAGGGGATCACTCCTGGGAATCCAAAGAGTGTGAAGCTGAGCTGCAGAGGGGATCCGGTGTGCCGAGAACCAGCGGAGAGAGAGAGCGGTCCAGTTTCAGGAAAGCCTACAAAGGTTGTGAGTATTGTGGACTGCCCTTGGGGGTCTGCCTAGTGTCAAAGGGGACCACTCCGGATAAGGTTCTAGGGATCCAGGAGTCAGCTAGCTGTGAAAGGGGGTGCCTGGTCAGAGGACATTGAAGTATTGGAGGGGGTATCTAAGAAGAGGATCCTGAAGTGTGAAAGGGGATGCCTGTAGTTTGTTCCCTGAAGAGTAGTGATGGACGAACATCGGCCGGGGCGGTTTGCGAACACCAGCCGTGAATTTTCTCAAACGTCTGCGAACCGCGAGTTTGCGGCGGGCCCCATTGACTTTAATGGGAGGCGAACTTTAAAAACCTTTAGGTCATATTTGCAGCCACAAAAGACATACTAGCTGTGCACAAATAGTCCCAGCACATGGACAATGTCATAACAGAAGAATTGCAATTGAAAAAGTTGCCCTAAATTTTTTTTTATTTTTTTTTTTTTACAGCAAAAATATATATATTTTTTTTTTCATAAATCAGCCAGAACTGACAGCAGCCGGTAAATACATTGTCTAATACATATAGGGTCCATTCACACATCTGTAAAATGGGTCCGCATCCATTCCACAATTTGGGGGAACCTTTACAGACCCATTGTTTTTAATTTCCAGTCTGAAAAATTAGGCATTCACAGGATAAAGAAGTAAGTGTCGGCCATTCCAGGCTCCAAAAATTAACCCACATGCCTTTATCTGACAGCTAAGAACATAGTATTCTGTGGCTGAAGGTACATTAGGCATTCACAGGTAACAGAAGTAAGTGTCGGCCATAAAAGGCACCAAAAAATAGCCCACATGGGTTTACCTGACAGCTAAGAATGTAGTATTCTGTGGCTGAAGGTACATTAGGCATTCACAGGATACAGAAGTAAGTGTCGGCCTGTATAGGCTCCAAAAATTAGCCCACATGGGTTTACCTGACAGCTAGGTACGTAGTATTCTGTGGCTGAAGGTAGATTAGGCATTCATACAGTATACAGAAGTAAGTGTCGGCCTGTATAGGCTGCAAAAATTAGCTCACATGGTTTGAACTGACAGCAAAAAACTTAGTTTTTGATGGCTAGAGGTATGGTAGGTGTTCACAGTACACAGAACCGTAAGTGTCGGCCTGTATAGGCTCCAAAAATTAGCTCACATGGTTTGAACATAACACCCCACTTCAATATGTGGCATTGGGGGGGGGGGCACAGGTTTATTACACCAGTTCTACAAATAATTGGCCAGTAACTGTTGTCACTGTGTGTAGCACTGTTTACACAGCGAGAGGCCAAATTTTTGCAGGACTAAAATACACTAAAATTATACTGTTAAATAACACCCCACTTCAATATGTGGCATTGGTGTAGTACACCAGTTCAAAAAATTGGCCAGTGAGTTTGGCGCTGTGTGTACCAGACTTCACTCAGCAAACTAGGCAATATTGTTGCATGACACAAATACACTTGAAAAGGTTTACTCAGATAACACCCCACTTCAATATGTGGCATTGGGGGGGGGGGGGGCAATTGGTCTATCACACCAGTTATAATACATTATAAGTGCTTTTGTCACTGTGTGTAGTGTTGCTGCAGAAACGCTCAGTCTCACCACTACACCTGTCACAATGCTGCACAGTGCACAATAATAGTACTAATCCACTATAATATGCTTTCTACAAAGTATATTATACTGTGGATTACCCCCCTCCCCCACCCCCCACCCTTTTTAGTGCACTGCACAGCAATACCAAAAAATTTGCAGCCCTTTACATGACTTTTGTGGACATTAACAGAGCAATTTGTGTGTGACTGCAGCCGATCTCTAACTGCCCCTAAAGCAACCACAGGATACCTGGCCCTATGGTAAAGAGACTGTAATAGAACCTAAAACGACATTGGAGCATTTTAAAATGACTTTGGTGGACATTGACAAAGCGATTTCTGTGTGACTGGAGCCGATCTCTAACTGGCCCTAAAGCAACCACAGGATACCTCTCCCTAAGCTCAAAAGATACTAGTAGACCTATACCGAAAAATACCAGCCCTGGAAAGGACTTTTGTGGATCTTCACAGCGCTATATGTGTCTAGCAAACTTTCCCTGACGAGCACAGCAGATCTCTCCCTACACTGGCAGAAAGCGGAATGTGAAATGCCTGCCAGATCGGGTCTGTTTATAGGGTAGGGGGACTGTCCATGTGCTGGAATGTTTCAATTGGCTGTCCCGTTCCACCTGACGGTTGTGTCACGGGTCAAAGTTCTCCCCAATGTAAACAAATATGGCCGCCGCGAACAACGCCATGTGTTCGCAAATTTGGCGGGTAGCGAACAAGCAAAATTTGCCGCGAACCGCGAGGCCATCTCTACTGAAGAGTCAGTGTACAGAGGGAAGTGTACAAGGTTAAGGGTTGCAGCAGCACAAGTATCTATACAGAGCTACCTCAGCCAGTGCAGGGCTGGAGGGAGCTGTTCAGTGACTTTTGAACTAAAGCAGTGTCAGGAGTCAAGTGTTCTACAGTCCTGGATCTTCTGACTTAAAGTTGAGGTTCCAGCACAGTTTCAGTACTACAGTATCTTGAGGCATCAGGAAGCGCTGGTCGGCATTCAGCTGGCGTCAAAGCAGCGCCAACAGGCATTTTTCTTCAAGTGTCCCAATGTGTACCTAGTTGAGCCAGAGGAGTATCCCACTCATTCCCTTCTCCCATCCCCTAAATACAATAAAACAAACAAACCAAAGATGCCGGAGTGGTTATTGTCTCAGTTCTCACACCTGGGTTCGCAACTCAAAAGTGTTGGAGGTGTCACCGGTAACAATGGCATATCCACATTAGACCCACAGCCTGGAAAAACTGCTACATATACACTGTATATAGGTGTATGTATATATACTGTATCTCTGCAACACATGCACATTTTCCCTTGTTTTAGGCCTATAAAGTCCCTTCAAGTACAGAAAAATACCTGTTGATCTGTCAAAATTACCTGCTGCAGGATGAGACACACAGTATTTTTGTGGATTGTGTGGTGTCAGTCCTGCCCAATATCTTTTGTTAAACGTCTGAGATACCTCCACTCTTAGATCTGTAGAAGATAAAGGCTAACCATTCTGTAGTCCAAGATTAGAACTAGGAGGGCATTTTGATAACAGTTTTTAGCATTTATTAAACAGTTATAACAAAACATTAGGCCGGGTTCACACATATGCGAATTGAATGTTGGCTTACCCACATCCAATTCGCATGACAGGAGATTGTGACTGGCTCTCAATGGAGAGCCACGGCGGCCACGGTCTGCATTTAAAAAGGGTCCTGTGATCTTTGGTTCTGATTCAGATACGAATTCAGGCAAAACTGTGGACCTGATTTGCAGCGTAATAAGTAAACAGGGACGCACCGTACCCTATGCTGTGAACAGCGGGTGCAGCATAAGTGAACGGAGCTTTAAAGTGATTTAAAAAAAAAAGAAGGAAAGAATAAGCACCATACAAAAGAAGAATGTTTTTATTGACCTATTCCACTGACCATTTGTGGAACCTTCACTATCCTTTGGGCCTATAAGATTAAATATGGGTCTGAGCAATGATAACTATAATGTTTTTTTTTTGTACTAGAGAGTTTCTTAAAATGGTAAAATGATGTGCACTACTGTACAGTACCTCTAATAGGAATACTTAGTCAATTATGGCCGTTTATATTCTGAATAAGGCCATTGTGGACATATTAATAACCCCTGCAGCTAAATGCCACAAAAAAAACTGCAGGGATGGTAGTTTCTCCTTGTGCCAGATTTTTTCGACAGGTTGGCCCGCTGCCTGGCAATCCACTTGTCCTGACATATTTTGGGCAAAGCATTATAAAAAGGGAGCCATGTGGGCAATGTTAGTAAACATTATCGGGCACAGTCTGGTGTGACACCAGTGGCAGCAGGAGGGTGATTAGCTGGCAGATCACATGAACAGGACACACAAGAAGAGCGCGCTGCCTGTGAAACACCCAGCTAAGGCCTATAATCTAGCAGCTGCTCCTGTTTCCATGGCGACTATGAAAAGTGAACAATGAGAGCGCGGGCTACAGCATGTGATCTTTATGCTAAAATGCCTCCAGCCCAGCAGCCTCTCCTCTGTGTCCTCGCACTGTACGGTGCACCCTACGCTCGCACTGTGATCTCCAAACAAAACACAGATCTGGACGGCTGTCAACAGATTATGGTCATTAACCCCTGATTGGCTAAAGCCTGTGTTCTGACTTAAATGCACTACAACAAAAAATATATAAATAGACAGATAAAGGGTGAAAAAACTACTTTTAGGAACCCTAGCCCCAGCTAAACAGTGGGGTTGATTTACTAAAGGCAAATAGACTGTGCACTTTGCAAGGGAATTGGCTCCAGAGCTTAGTAAATGAGTTGCAGATTCACTTTGGAAAGAATACCCAATTACATGCAAGGAAATAAAAAAACAGCAGTTTTGCTTGCGCATAATTGGATGATGGAAGTCAGAAGAGTTTCCCCTCACTTACTAAGCTCTGGAGCAAATGCATTTGCAAAGTGTTCAGTCTATTTGCCTTTAGTAAATCAGGATAGATAGACAGACAGACAGACAGACAGACAGACAGACAGACAGACAGACAGACAGACAGACAGACAGACAGACAGACAGACAGACAGACAGACAGACAGACAGACAGACAGACAGACAGACAGACAGACAGACAGACAGACAGACAGACAGACAGACAGACAGACAGACAGACAGACAGACAGACAGACAGACAGACAGACAGACAGACAGACAGACAGACAGACAGACAGACAGACAGACAGACAGACAGACAGACAGACAGACAGACAGACAGACAGACAGACAGACAGACAGACAGACAGACAGACAGACAGACAGACAGACAGACAGACAGACAGACAGACAGACAGACAGACAGACAGACAGACAGACAGACAGACAGACAGACAGACAGACAGACAGACAGACAGACAGACAGACAGACAGACAGACAGACAGACAGACAGACAGACAGACAGACAGACAGACAGACAGACAGACAGACAGACAGACAGACAGACAGACAGACAGACAGACAGACAGACAGACAGACAGACAGACAGACAGACAGACAGACAGACAGACAGACAGACAGACAGACAGACAGACAGACAGACAGACAGACAGACAGACAGACAGACAGACAGACAGACAGACAGACAGACAGACAGACAGACAGACAGACAGACAGACAGACAGACAGACAGACAGACAGACAGACAGACAGACAGACAGACAGACAGACAGACAGACAGACAGACAGACAGACAGACAGACAGACAGACAGACAGACAGACAGACAGACAGACAGATAGATAGATAGATAGATAGATAGATAGATAGATAGATAGATAGATAGATAGATAGATAGATCGGGAGGTCCTCTGTCCTGGTCTGTGTCCTAAGACTACAGCACACCCTTATTTGAGCTAATAAGCATGCGCAGTAACTAAAAAAAAAAACTACAACTTTACAACAGGAGTGACCATAGGGGTCTGTTCTGTCATAGAAATAAATAAATAGTGCCCTCTGCACTACCTGATAAGTTGTAAAGCAGTGAATACAATACATGTGAAATAACCCATGCTCAAGTGATAAAATGTATTAAGCGGTTGCTGCAACACCTAATGTGTTCCCACAAATTAAAGATAAATGAGTCGAGTTGCGCAGCCTGTAAATATAAGATCGTGCCATAATCTTGTTCAAAGTCCATGACTCAAACAATATACAGTAGGAGGGCCCAAAAAAATGTTTGCCCAGGGTCTAATCAATAATAAAGATGGTCCTGCTTGCACATTATAACAATCTTCTGTTGTGGGACTGTCTGTGCTGGCACAGATCCTCAACCCCTCACCTCCCTACATAACCGCAAAGTTCAAGGGGGCCGAATACTTTTGCAAGGCACTGTATATGAATAAACAATAAAGTATACAAGTAATATGATCAGTGTCCATTGAGCTCCAAAATTTATCAATAGTGTGTAAAATGTAATATTAAATCAAAGGCTCAATCTGGTTAGAAAGTAATTCCCACTTCTGTGATACGCTTCAAATCAATGTGAGCACTGTGAGTAGTATAAGTGCACTTCCACCACTGCTTATCAACTCAGTGCTCTCAGAACTCTCACCTTAATTCAGACTTATATCGGCCTTCAATGTGAATCCCAATGGATAGTCTGGTCACCCTTGGTTGGACATTTCTCTCCTTATCCTCCCAGGTGGAATGCTCGAGTTGTGCTGGTCCCTTTAAAGTTGTTGTACACCCTCAACATATACCAAGTGAATTTAACAGCTTTAGATGATACACAATGATTAAACAAATCCTCCTACATAGGTTTTTATAGTTTATCTGAAGTCTTCCCCTCTCTACACCTTTTCAAATGTGCAGATAATGTTAAAAATCTTTCTTCATCTATCAGCAGCACAAAACAGAGGGTGGAGAGACTGCAATTACACTGTGTGAAAATTGATTGGAGGAAAGGAACACACCCCCCTTCACAGATCAGAAGGACTGTGCTATGAATGTTCTGAGCTCTCCCCCCCACCCGACACAAATGTATCTCATGTTTCATTAAAACATCTCAGAAGTGACTCATGCTGATAACAGGGGAACGGAGCACCAGAGAGAAACTACACTTAGAGCTTTGGAGGGAGATAAGTACTGCAGATATACTGCATGTGTCTAGTTCAACATCCATGACTGGAGTTTAAAACCACTTTAAGTCACCGTTACACCCATACTTCCATATGTTAGGCTAAAACAAATACAGTGCCATAGTGTAGTAATTTAAAATATCCCCTCTATCTGTCAGCAGTAATGTGACCTGAGCCACACATGCCTAGCTCAGACCAAATTTACCACCTGCGCTGTGTGCCGCAGTGATGCGACTCTCATGCGCATGTGCAGGAGTGACGTCACCATTTTTCTGCCATTCAAACTGGCAAAGATACAGAACCCGAAGAGAAGACTGGGTTAAGATGGAAGTGCCAGGCACCAGGGGAGCAGCACTGGAGGGCTCCATTTGTAGGTAGGCCTGTCATAATGTGCTAGTAAGCCATGCATTCTAGTAAAATATGACTTAAACCTACAGGGGGGGCACTTTTTGTACTTTTTTAGAAAAATTTACAACAGTTTTAATCAAAAGGGATTGTGGGTGCAAGGAAGCAGTTTGTGCATAATTAGGGGCAGCACTGTCTAGCAAGTGGGCATGATCTGGATGGGACCACCCAGAAAAAGGGCATGATCTGGACAAGACCTCCTCGAAGGTGGGCATAGTAAAGTAAAACTAAAGAGTAAAGGAGGATTATAACCTCTGTTTTTCTTTTTTTTTTTTTTGCCATTTGTGTTTCTTTGGGAAGATTTCTCTGCACTTCCTGTCCAATAGTCCCAACAGCAAGTGAGAAGAAATCATTCCAAATTAAAGGCATCCCTAGTTGTCACTAGAGTCCCCAAAACTAGTGTTCACATTGAAAGAATTCCCCTCTATTACTGTTCTGGTGACAATCCAAAATTTTGGACTTTGTTTCACTTTTGCTGAACAGAACAAATAGACAGGAAGATGTTTCCTAACAGGGTCACAAACAGCAATAAAAACCTGACAGGTGTTCTAACCCCTCTCCATTCTGAAACAAACCCAAAGAAAATTCCCAGGTCAACTTGTCAGTCAGCCTGCAATCAACCGAATTAACCTGTCTAACAGTTTGCGTTAAAAACAAGGGTTTTATTTGCACACATTTGCAAATACATGCGTAAACTGCGGAGGGCACGACAAGGCACCTCATTATTTTCTGCAGGCCTAACTCAATACATTTTTGAGAGCCTCCATAGTAGAAGCCAATGCATTATAATGGATAGGCAGAGGGCAGGTGAGTCTGGAAGGAGCCCACCCCTCCTTAAAGGCACAGGGGTGTACTTGACACCCAACTTATAGCACAATGGCAGCAAAGGTGTCCAGTGCATCCCCTCACTAGTATTCCAATGTTACAAAAAAATGGCCACTGCCCCCATGGCCTTCCAGCCATCGCGGCAAGGAGCACATGGAAGGGCAACGCAAGAAAGGGCACGCACCTTTGCTGCCATTGTGCTATATGCCCACTCCTCCTTAAAGGCACACCTGTTCCTTTAAGGAGGAGTGGGTTCCTTTCAGGCTTACATGCCTTCTACCTATCTATTATGATGCATGTGCTTCTACTATGGAGGCTCTCAAAAATGTGTAAAGTTAGGACTGCAGATAAAAATGGGGTGACTTGTTGCTGTCTCCGCAGCTTACGCATATATTTGCAAATGTGTGCAAACTAAACCCCTGTTTTTTTTTAAATAGTGTAAATAAAATAAAAAGTTCAAACATAAACATTGCTTAGTCACATGTAGGCCTCTTAGAAGTGCTATAATATATGACCTCGACAAGAGGTTAAACCTGTCACCCCATCTGGGTACACACTCTGAACAGGCTTGAGGGTGAAATATAAGTAGTAGCGGCCCACCAGCGACCCTGATTGAGGGTCCCTCAAGTTGAGTAATGCGGCATATTCAAGTATATAACAACATAAGATATTAAACAGATACTTAACTTCATAGTCCAAAGTCACTCAGACGGTAACACACATATCATAATGAGTCTCTCATCCTATGCTCCCTCTTTTACTTTTAGTTGACAAATACTGCAGCTATCAGTTCTCATAAACCCCTGTTTTTATTTTTTTTATTTTTTTTTAAAGCCTGTGGTGTGTGAAATACACTCAAAAGACTTACACCCGGTGCATAAAAAAGTCCACACACGCAAACGTGAGACACACAAAAAGTGCACTAGGCGTACACATGGCCCTCCTCCGAAAAGGAAGGGCCCTGACCCCGATCCCCCGGGCGTAAGGCTCCTGACAGGGATTGAGGTACTCACTATGGCTTGCCCAGCCGGAACCAGGCAGATATCGTTCTCCAGGGGGACTGCCGAAAACAGCCCACCCCCAAGTAATTGGTGGGGCTCCCCCGAAGGGAGACCCCATGAGACAGGGTGAACTAAGCCAAAAGGCCATATCCACCCCCTCCCAAGACGTTCAGGGCAGGCCCGAGGACCTACGCCGTACTAATCGTGCAAGTGACAACCAAAAAGGACAAACATGAACACACAACAAAGAAAAAAAAAAGAGTGGGGAAGTGGAGAAGTGTGAGTAGTGCCAAAGTGCAAGACTTTGACAGGCCCCCCGGCCAGGAATAAAAAATTCCTCTGGTGCCAGCCAAAAGGCCAGTCCCAAGAGGCAGGTGCGGAAAAAGTGTGTGTGGTGCAGTGACCAAGGTGCCAAAAAACTAAGGTGGGCTGTCCCTCACCAGTGAGAATTAAGGCACCCCTGGGCTGCCACCCCAGGGGCACGTACACCACAGGCTTTTTCGGTCTCGGTCCCTGTTTTTAACGTAAACTGTTAGACAGGATAATTCGGTTGGTTGCATCTGTTCTGGACATTTTATAGATAGGCAACCCCTGTCCTCATATTGATTAGTGGTTCCAAATAATAACTACTGCAGTAGGGAACAGACACAAAAAGATACACTCCGCATCTTTCCAAAATAACTGTTCTGTTACGTAGGTATCACATTATTATTACAATTGTATTTTTATGGTAACAAGGGGCGTAACATAGGCAGGCTCATTCTAATCAGGACTCGAAAGAAAGCAAACATGTAATGAAAACATTATTAGTGCCGTGTGCACAATGAGTGCAGTGTGCAATACATACAAAATATAATACAATAATATACAGGATGTACAAATTTCCTTTACAATCTCCCCTCTTTTGATCAATGTTTTGATCACTAACCATACCTGCTATCACCTTTAACCTGGAACCTCCACATGCTTAGGTGGAGGTAATCCCGGCCAAAAAGGCAAACTCCATTGTGGACAGCAATAGCCGAGAGCAGCTTTTTCAATACAAAACTAATTTTTCAGTGTAAAAAAACGATTGATAAAAAATATTTACAGAGTAATCGGCTGTACACTCCTGTGGCCAGAATGGCCTTCTAGCTTAACTGTGGACATGCTGACTGTGGACAAGCATAGGTAAACACAGACAATTCTACATAGAATGGAAGATGTATAGAAGACAATATGATTTTAACAACACTGAACTACTTTTCAAATCACATTAAATATAAATATTTATATTCCTTACACATAAAGCATTTGAATAAATAGTACCCCAAACTGTGATTCCAAGAGGAAAACAAGTAAAACATAGAGATACTTTCATTTAGTCATTTTTGCAGTGTCTGGTGTGGATCCAGGTGACTTTTCCTTCAAGTTTTGTAAACTGTACATGAAATAAACACTGTATTGTGTCTCCACACATTTCCTTATATATAAAGGTCTCCTAACAATCCTCAAGTCCCCTGGCTTTAGTTTATGAGATCCTTCCAAACTTTTAACCACTTTACTACCAGTCACGTAACCTCTACGTCGGCTGACTTTGAGTGGTTATACCGGGATGATGCCTCTAGCTAGAGGCATCATCCCGGTACCGTTGTTTGAAGCCGACGGTCGGCTTTCCGTCGGTAACGATCGATGCGGCTCGGGAGCCGCTCGATCGTTACCCGGGGGGCGGGAGGGGACGTCCCCCCCCTCCCGCCGCCTTCCGCGGCTTTGCTCGGGGCTACCGTCCCACCGGGAGCCCCGAGCACCCAGCCGGCACGTCCGCCGGCTGGATGGAGTCCCGATGAATGCCGGAAACGGCATCGATCGGGTCTCCGATGACATAACCCGGAGGCGGCGTCCATGACGTCACGTCCGGGTTACTGTGCTGCAAAAGGCGGCAGATTTGAAAAACGGCTGTATGCAAAAATGCCGTTTTCGGCGTTTTGCATACAGGGAAGTGTAGTGGAGGGGTCTAGGGTCTTCTAGACCCTCGATCCCTCCATAAAGAGTACCTGTCACGACATATTGCTGTCACCAGGGATGTTTACATTGCTTGTGACAGCAATAAAAGTGATCAGATTTTTTTTTTTTAAAAAAACCTGTAATAAAGTTTAAAAAAAAAGAAAAAATAAATAGGAAAAAAAAAAAAAAAAAAATTTAGCCGTCCCCGTCACCGTTAGCTCGCGCACAAAAAAAAACGTATATGCAAGTCGAGCCGCAAATGAAATCGCTGTTCAAACCACACATGTGAGGTATCGCCGCGATCGCCAGAGCGTGGGCAATAATTAAAAAAAAAGAGCTACACTCTAACTCTAAACTGGTAACCGTTAAATAACTTTAAAGCGTCGCAGATTGAGATCTCTATTGACCGTAGTTTGTCGCCATCCCACGGGGGGGCGCAATTTTAAACCGTAACATGTTTGGTATCTATTTACTCAGAGTGACATCATCTTTCACAATATACAAAAAAAATGGGCTAACTTTACTGTTTAGTATTTTTTAAATGCAGTGAAATGTGATTTTTCAAATTTTTTCCAAAAAAATGGCGTTTTAAAGACCGCTGCGCAAATACCGCGTGACAAAAAATTTTGCAATGACCGACATTTTATTCTCCAGAGTCTTTGCTAAAAAAATATATATAATGTTTGGGGGTTCTAAGTAGTTTTCTAGGAAAAAATACTGGTTTTAACTTGTGAACAAAAAGTGTCCGAAATAGGGCTGGGGCTAAAGTGGTTAAGATCGGGAATTGGGGAGGAAACACATAAATGAGGCTGACAAGTTGAGAATTTTGTTTGGTTTTGTTTTACATGCATTGCCCTTCCATGTGCTTCTCTTCACTCTAAGACTCTAAAAAAGTTTTGCCTGTTGTTATACTTTTAAGTGTGGGCCATGGGCAGGGGCAAAAGTGTATTGGGGGGCTGGGATGAAAATGTTGGCAAGTATATAGATGTAATGTACAATTCAAGAGCTAGTTTTGTCTAGGAGCAATTTTACAGATAGTTTTAGGGCAGTGTACATTGACATTTAAGATGAAGAAAAATCAAGGGCTGGGTTTAGGTTATGCATACAATGTTCTCTATAGGTAGCATCCCTAATCCAAACAATATCCAATATCCTGTCCTTCCATGAAACCAAAAGGGTGGGGGAGAAGTTCCAAGAAAGTCAAACCTAAATGTACCTTACAGAGAAGAAAACCATATAAAAACACAAACACAATAACAATTTTATTACAAAAGTTTAAAAGCACTCAACACATATATAATTTGACCGTCAATTGTGTCATTCTACATAATGTTTTGGTTCATATATGGCGCCTTTGATCAACATGTTTTTTTTTTTCTCTCTCTCTCCTTTATGTTTTCCACTCTTGGGGACAGTTTTTCTGTTGGAGACTATCATCCACATGCAGATTATGGCATGGATCCCGAGGAATCAAATAATGGTGAAACACGTTGATTAAAGGCACCATGAATGAACCAGTATATTATTTGGAATGACATAATTGACGATGTGTTACTTGATGGTCACATTATATATGTGTCATATGTGTAGAGTGCTTTTATCTTTTGTAAAAAAAAATTGTTATTGCATTTATTATATGGTTTTTGTCTCTATAAGGTACATTTAAAGTCCCACTTTTTTTGGAACCTCTTCCCACCCTTTGGGTTTGGTGGATGGAGATGGAGCTAAGTAACTGAGTGCATAAATGTTCTGCATTGTGTTATGAAGCCTAAAAGCCAAAACTGTATATTCCCTAGTAAACGCAGTCTTACTGAGGTAACAAATAGACACGCATCCTAAGATAGCATGAACTTCCTTACATTTTTTAACTACTTGACCTGGAAACGTCATTGTAATTATGTTCTTCACAATGGAAGATAAATTTCTATGTATCTAGTCCTTGGCACACAGGAGATTTATTTTAGTCATAATGTTTTCAATATCATTGATCAATTTCTTAAGAACATACAATATATGTTTGACAGTTTATTCTTATATCTAAGAAGAAATATATAAGACATGTTTACAATATTGTTATTTATTTATATAGCACCCTAACACAGATTTTGCCTATAGACATGGGTTAAACAATCCGGCCAGGAAATTATTGCAAGTCTCTGGACGAGTGCTATCTCTGCATACACCTGGCCAATTGACTATTATAGAGTATTTAAAGTGGAAATCAAGGCTAGAACTAACCGTGTTTTCCTGAAAATAGGACCGGGTCTTATATTAACTTTGGCAACAAAAGACACAGTAGGGCTTATTTTCAGGGTAGGTCTTATCATGTAATGTGTATTTGCCAGTTCCTGTTCCCCCCTGTCTTCTCTCCCCCTCTCCCTCTCCCCCTGCCTGTCAGTTCAGGGGTCATTAGCATTTAGCATTATGAGTTAAAGTGGTTGTAAAATCCTATAATCCAATCAATTACAGTATTATATAATGTGCAATGTGTGTGTTTCTGTAATATAATTGTGCCAAATACCTTTGTTACAGTGCAGCTGGGCACTTACATGACCCTCCAGAGCTCTCTTACCCGCTCTGAGCACTGCAGAAGGAGGGGCCAAGATCCCCCCCCCACACCCGCTGACAGCTGGGAGAAGAAAAGGAGAGCAGTGGGAGGTGAGCTAAACGCTACAATAACAAAGGTATTTGGCACAATAATATTACAGAAACACACACATAGTA
The DNA here is from genome assembly GCF_965119305.1 of Pelophylax lessonae. NCBI lineage: Eukaryota > Metazoa > Chordata > Amphibia > Anura > Ranidae > Pelophylax > Pelophylax lessonae. The sequence continues at coordinate 134,413,361 of NC_138770.1, forward strand.
CAATTTTACCACTTTAAACTAGGGCTTATTTTTGGGGTAGTGCTTATTTTCAGGGAAACATGGTATGCTTAAAACTGCTTCCCCCCTCCTTCTAACATCTATACTAACTACCCTGTAAAAGGAAGATGTCTATACTTACCTATTCTAAGGGCGCTCCAGTCCAATCGCGAGATCTCCCCAGCAGAATGCCTGGTCTGTGACATCGGCCATAGCCTTACCATGGGGCATCTGTTGTCAGCTGTTTCTCCTCTCCCCTGAAGCCAGCAGAAAGAGGAAAATGTTTGTGCTTTCCATTAAAGCTGAAGTTTAGCTAACAAAAAAGTTCACTACCACTTTAGTCACACCACTCACCTGTAAATAAGTATATCCCACATTGTGCAGACAGATGGATACTGTAGAAATCTTCACTGGAGGGATGCCTGTCTTTTTCCTCTACAGCAGTACAGTTGGTCTGATGTGCAACCACCCCTTCCTTGCAACTCCTTCATTGAGAAGGGTCAGAGTTTAGGCATCCTCTGCAACAAAAATGTCATTTTTAGAGAGATACTCCCAAAGGGTTAAATACATATAATGCAGACCCTGCAACTTCCCTCATTAAATGCATCAGCTGATAATGAAAAAATCACTCCTGGTCAGAATAAGTATCCAACAACACAAAGTGGAACAAAGAGTTATTTCTTTAAAGCAGAAAGGAATCTGCAACACATTTTGTTAAAATCCCTGCAATGTACATTGATCACCCTGGGGGTTGTTTTTTCTCAACAAAAGTGGAGTTACTTTCTTTAAATCAGCTAAATAAATTCCAGCTGCATCAAAACATATTTTTTTATGCTCATTTTTGGTCTCCCAAACATACCATTAAAAATATTTTCTTATACTTTTAGGCCAATATATATTTGGAAACAGGCACAAATTTCATACTTTTGGCTCTGTATACCACTAGAATAAAATTAAAACAAAACAATCCAAATTAATTTGAAGTGCAGACTTTAAGCTTTAATTCAAGGGGTTGAACATAAACATCAAGTCCTGTACTAATTTTAGGAACTGCAACCATTTTAATACACTCCCCCCATTTTCAGGGGCTCAAATGTAATTGGACAAATTCATATAATCAAATAAAATGTTAATTTTTAATACTTTGTTGAGAATCCTTTACTGGCACTGACTGCCTGAAGTCTGGAACCCATGGACATTACCAAAAACTGAGTTTCCTCCTTTCAGATGCTTTGCCAGGCTCTAACTGCAGCTGTCTTCAGTTGTGCTTTGTTTGTGGGTCTTTCTGCCTTTAGTCCAGGTTCACACATATGCAATGCGGGAACCCTGCGAATCCACTGCTGGTTCCTGTGACGCATTCAACTTGCAGGCAGTTCACATTGCAATATGCGAATCACTGGGGGTGTCAATACAAAGTTAATGACCCCCAGATCAGTTTGCATATCGCAGTGCGAACTGTCAGTTTGGACATGAATCGGATTGCATAGGTGTGAACACCCATGCGATTCGATTCTGGTGCGGACCCAAAGAAGGGCCCTGTGCTAGTTGGGTCCAAATGCGATGCAAATTCAGCCATACAATCTGTATCGAACAGACATCGCATGTAAATTGCAGAACAGTGCGCTGCGAACCACACAATGTCTGTCATCGCATATATGTGAACCGGCTGTGAGTTTTGCCTTCAGCAAGTAAAATGCATGCTCAATTGGGTTGAGATCAGATGAATGACCCGGCCATTGCAGAGTACAGTATTCACCTTCTTTTCCTTTGCAGTGTGTTTTGGATCATTGTCCATCTAACTGCGAAGCGTCGTCCAATCAACTTTGTTACATTTGGCTGAATCTGTGCTGACAGTATATCTCTAAACACTGCAGAATTAATCCAGCTGCTTCTGTCTTCTGTCACATCATCAATAAACACCAATGACCCAGTGCTACTAGAAGCCATGCATGCCCATGCCATCACACTTCCTCCACCATGTTTTACAGATGACGTTGTGTGCTTTGGATTATGAGCTGTTTCAAGCCTTCTCCACACTTTTTCTTCCCATCATTCTGGTACAGATTAATCTTAGTTTCATCCATCCAAAGAATGCTTTTCCAGAACTGGTCTGGCTTTTTTAGATGTTTTTTTGGCAAAGTCTAATCTGGCTTTTCTATTCTTCAGGATGTATTTGCTCTCGTGATGTCTTCTGTTGTTTGTAGACTTTGGCAACGATTATGGAGAATGTCCTTCACTTGTCTGGATGTTGTAAATGGGTTTTTCTTTACCATAGAGAGGATCCTGCAATCATCCACCACTATTGTCTTCTGTAGACATCCAGGCCTTTTTATGTTGCTGAGCTCTCCAGTGCATTCTTCTTTCCTTTAGAAAGTATGTTGCTGCTATCTCTCTGATGGATTTCTTTCATTTTTGTAGCCTTACAATGGTCTGTTTCACTTGCATGGAGAGCTCCTTTGAACGCATGATGTAGGTTCACAGCAATAGATTCCAAATGCAAATACCACACTTAGAATCAACTCCAGACCTTTTACCTTTTAACTCTTCCTCCAATTTTGGATGTATATACCCTAAAATTAATCCAAAGAGTGTGCACTTTCAGCCCATATTGATTATATAACTATAGCTTGAATATATTTTGGTATATACCTAAATAAACCTAAAATTGTGTCTGTGACCAAATATATATGGCCCTACCTGTATATGTTCAATAAGTGCAAAAATACATGTTGATTTTGCCAGAAATCCTGTGAGCTGATAGCTACCTGTGTTATCTTCTTGTGCACAAGGAGGGGTTATTGAGATGAGGGGAAGGGGAATCATAAAAGAAGTGGGCAGGGCTAACAACATGTACTTAGAAAATTAAGAGCTCAAAATACACTGCTCTGTCATGTCATAGGGAAGTGGTCTCCAAACTGTGCCCTCGGGCTAGATGCAGCCCTTTGCTTGCATTTATGCAACCCTTGGGACACTGATACAAGGCACTATTCCTCCTACTAACACTGACAATGAGGCATCATTCCTGCCACTGACACCAAGAGTGGGACATAATTCCTCTCACTGACACCAATGATGTGAAACAATTCCTTCCACTGACACCAACAATGGGGCATAATTATTCCCACTGATATATTATCGATGGAACACTATCTCTCCCACTGACATCAATGATAGGGCTCTATTCCTCCCACTGTCACTAATGTTGGGCCACTATTTCTCCCACTGACACCAATGAGGGGGTAAAATCCCTTCCACTGATATAAACGGTGGAACACTATTCCTCCCACTGACACCAATGATGGGGCACTATTCCACCCACTAACACCGATGGGGTACTATTCCTCCCACTGACACCAACAATGGGGCATACTTTTTCCCACTGATATAAATTGATGGAACACTATCTCTCCCACTGACACCAACAACAGAGCACTATACTTTCCACTGTTACTAATGACGGGGCTCTATTCCTCCCACTGACATTAACATTGGGGCACCATTCTTCCCACTGATTTAAACGATGGAACACTATTCCTCCCACTGACATCAACAATAGGGCAATATTCCTCCCGCTGACACCATCGATGGGGCAATATTCCTCCCACTGACACCATTGATGGGGCACTGTTCCTTCCATTGAAACAAAAAATGGGGCACTATTCCTCCTAAATACCAAAGAGCGGGCACCATTCCTCCTACTGACAACAGGCACACTGTCATTTTTTTTACTTCCACTGACCACCAAGCCTGAGGAATTGTTTACTCCCACTGACGCTGGGGCATTTTCTACTCCCACCAGTAAAGGGCTAGCTCCTCTAAAATCTGAAGGACAGAAAAAATTTTCTTGTATAAAACATGTGGAAATATGCACATATTGCAGAGATATACTAAATATGTTTTTTTATTTTGCCCCGACTTATGCTTCAAGCTGCTGTTTTTTTTTTTTCAAAAAATGTTAAAACCACATGCAAAGGGACTGTTGTTAGCACCCCTGTCAGTATGGGGCTTGTGCACACAGATGCATTTGCCCATACAGCATAAAACTTGGGTATATTTCAGTTAGCAGGAGACTTTTTGCATGCAGGGCACATGTCGCTGTATATATTATGTATATATATATATATATATATATATATATATATTTATATATGTATATATATATATATATATATACAGCCCTGTACATGAGTACAACTCAGATGTATGTGCAGTCACAGCATTGTTTAGCCTTTAGTCATTGGTTTTGATAGGCTGCTGGAAGCAGGCTGTACGCCCCACCAGTGGCTCACAGGGGCCCAATTTTTATGCTGTATGAGCAAATGCGTTCACATGTATAGCACCTTTCCCTAGTTAGGGTAAGTTTAGTGGTTTGGTTCTGCTGTACTCAGTGGAGTGGTGATCTGTTTTTTACGTCTGGTCGGGTTTCCCTAGTTTGGTGGTTGATTACCCCTGCTTGTTTATGGAAAAAAGTTTCCAGAAGATAGAGTAGGAGGGTCAGCACTGAGTTATCAATATTTATCAAACTTAACCAATACCTGGGAAGGGGCACCAAGAAGGTGGCTAGGGAGATGATAAATGTTTGGGAGGCTTAATCAGTGTGTCCTTGTCTTGGGGCAGCTACCCCCTGGGATGCAGCCTATGTACTGGAGAGCTGATGTTGAGCCTTAGCAGTTGCTTTGCTGAGGGTTTGAAGAAATCTGGATTAAAAAATACTTGCTGGAGGCCATTAACTAAAGAAGGGATTCTTTTTTTTTTTTACAGAGGATTGTCATGGACCCAAGGTGTGCATGTACTTGGGGAAGTACGTTCCAGAGGTTGCTGTAAGGACTGAAAATGCTTGCAAAGTCCTAGATTAGCTGGCCATTCCATCGTATCGCCAGCAATGGCTATTACAAGAGGATTCTGTCAAAAGTTTGTCCTTTTTAAACGTTTTGGAGTACCCTTATCCCTCTCCTGTTCAAGTTTTCTGCATAAAATGCACAAAAAAGACATCCCAGTAGACTGAGCCTACATTTGTCAGTGTGGTTGGAACTTTGTCTGGGTCTGGAAGCCTCTGTACTCTAGCAAGGGGGCCTGATCATTTTCAGTAGCCCCTTAGGACGTGAGAGTTACATGTGTATGAACCATAATAATTTGTCTCAACTATCAATTTTGCTAGACAGCTTGGCATGCTGGTAAATATGGAAAAATATGCATAAAGGAATGCATACACTGAATATTATCATTACATGTATTGACTACATACAGATACCAATATACAGTATTTTTTTTACTATATTGAATCCTTTAACAGTCAATGAATTCTATAACATGATGCAAAATTTGTCAGCTGTGCATAAATAAGTAAAAAAAAAATTGTTTTCTTCATTTATATGGCATCAAATGCCAAGAATTTTTATCATCACACATGCTCATTTTCATGCATCAAAAGACTACACAAAGAATACATAGCTCTCTATAACACAAAAACCATTTTATCCATCTGAAATAAAATTGCCTTTTAGTTTCAGATGGATAAAATGGCAAGACACATATCCTTATTACATTGTTAATTCCCTAATAACTGAGCACGGGACATCATCCCTCCTGATGGCTTCACGCATAAACAAAATGACTCCATTTCAGCCGGGCTTGAATCGTGACACAGAATGGTAATCACTGATTGGAGACCAAATTAGTTAATTGAATGTGGTTGATTAGGAGTAGGATATAAAAAGAGAGTAGGGAGCCATAAAACCACTTAATGATATGGAAGTGTTGGATTTCAGCACATTGTGAAATCAATAAGGGAATGATGTACAAACAGAAAGAGATATAAGCTTGGATAAAGAAGAAACATATATGATGCAGGTAATGACAAAAAAAAAAAGGTTTATATAGTATTAGCATAATAAAGTAAAGTACTGTTAGATACAACAGCTATAGAATACAGGCTGACAGTACATCCAGGTAAGCCAAACTCTGCTAAAAAAAAAATATTTTAAAAACATTTTTATAAAATACTCATCACTCCACTTCCTCCTCCCGGCCACCGCCGCTCTTCTGGGTTTCCCATAAAAATGTTTAGCTTACAAACATATCACATAAGTATGGACCACTAATTTTTTTATATGAACACACTGTTTAAAGCTGAACTCCAGTATAAGTTACAGTCTTGCACAGTTGTACAGGTTCCTCTTCTGTATCGAAAATTGCTTTCCCTGATTTCATTGCACACAGCACTATAAGCTTCTCACAGTGTGCATCAGAAGCTCCAGAAAGTCAGACAGATCCTGTATAATTTCCTTGCTGGAAGATGGCAAGTTTCATCTAGACATTTCATTCCCAGCCTGACTGTCCTTGGCCCATCCCTTTCATTCATCAGATTTCAGTTCTTTTAACTATGGTGGCTCAGCACCACTTCTGGGCATTACCTAGTGAAAACTGCATGCAAATGCATCCTGCCTGGGAATACATACTATATAGATACTCTAGAGAGAGTTCAGAGAAGAGCTACTAAACTAGTACATGGATTGCAGGAAAAAACTTACCAGGAAAGGTTAAAGGACCTTAACATGTATAGCTTGGAAGAAAGAAGAGACAGAGGGGATATGATAGAAACTTTTAAATACATAAAGGGAATCAACTCGGTAAAGGAGGAGAGCATATTTAAAAGAAGAAAAACTACCACAAGAGGACACAGTTTTAAATTAGAGGGGCAAAGGTTTAAAAGTAATATGAGGAAGTTTTACTTTACTGAGAGAGTAGTGGATGCATGGAATAACCTTCCTGCAGAAGTGGTAGCTGCAAATACAGTGAAGGAGTTTAAGCATGCATGGGATAGGCATAAGGCTATCCTTCATACAAGCAGGGGAGGGCTGGCAGCCTGAGGCCTGGGGGGCAAGTCCAGTCAAGTGGCCCACTGAACCACCGAATCAGCTCACCATCCATGCCCACCTGGTTTTATAATAGATATTGGTGTTATGATGCAAGATAAATATGATACATTGGGGTAACATAATTTAATGTTAATGGCAAACAAGGAGGTTTAACAAAAATAATGCATCATTGCAGGCTCACCAGTGCCCATCAGTGCAACCTCATCAGTGCCCATCAATGTAGCCTCACCGGTGCCCATCAATGCAGCCTCACCAGTGTCCACCAATGCAGCCTGATAAGTGCCCATCAATGAAGCCTCACTAGTGCTCATCAGCTCAGCATGATCAGTGCCCATCAAAGCAGCCTCACCAGTGTCCATCAATGCATCCTGATCAGTGCCCATCAATGCATCCTCACCAGTGCCCATCAATGCATCCTCACCAGTGCCCATCAATGCAGTCTCACCAGTGCCCATCAGCTCAGCCTCATCAGTGCCCATCAATGCAGCCTCACCAGTGTCCACCAATGCAGCCTGATCATTGTCCATCAATGCAGTGTCACCAGTGTCCATCAGTGCAGCCTGATCAGTGCCCATCAATGCAGCCTGATCAGTGCCCATCAATGCAGCCTCACCAGTGCCCATCAATGCAGCCTTAACAGTGCCCATCAGCTTAGCCTCATCAGGGCCCATCAATGCAACCTCACCAGTGTCCACCAATGCAGCCTGACCAGTGCCCATCAATGCAGCCTCACCATTGCCCATCAGCTCAGCCTCATCAGGGCCCATCAATGCAACCTCACCAGTGTCCATCAGCTCAGCCTCATCAGTGCAGCCTCATCAGAGCCTATCAATGCAATATCACCAGTGCCCATCACTGCAGCCTCATTAGTGCTCATTAATGCAGCCTGATCAGTGCCCATCAATACAACCTCACCAGTGCCCATTAGCTCAGCCTCATCAGTGCAGCCTTTCAGTGCCCCCAATCAGTGCCCTTCAGTGCTGCCTATTAGTGCCCATCAGTGTCGCATATCAGTGCAGCTTCATCATTGCTCCTGATCAGTGGCCACCAGTGCCGCCACATCCTCTGCCCTGCTGACCCCATCCTCTGCCCCCCCTTTTTTAGGGTCTGATGAGGAAGCCGCAGCCATTCACTAGTCTGTGAACAGCTGTGGCTTCCTCATCAGACCCCGAGACAAGAACAGTATACTGCGGCTCGAGTGGGACAAATGTAGATGGTGGGGGTGCCCGATTTTAGTCTTGCCTAGGGCAGCACAAAAATAAAATACACCACTGGCAACTGATGCATTAGCAACCAGTAGCAGTTATTATGTAAACCCTTTGTGCTGCATTAGTGGCACCAGTGTCAGTGTTTATAAACCATTTCATGCTGCACCATACAGGGGTTAATTAACACTGACACTGGTGCCACTGCAACTAATGCAGCACAAAGGGGTTAATTAACTGCCACTGGTCACTAATGCATCAGTGGCCAGTAGCAGTACATTAACCCCCTCCATGCTGCATATTACAAGCAGCATTGTAAATTACCCAGCCAGTTCGCTGTGTCTTAGGTAAAGTGTACAGTGTCAGCCTCTTCAAACTCACTTGCACTGTTACACAGGGCTTCACTGGCTCCTCGCAGGTCTTAGCAGCAGCACTCTCCTCTGCTCTTTCTTCCCGCCTCCCGGCTTCTAAATGACATCACACCGGGCCGGGAATAGCAAGCTCCTGTCAGGCAGAGTGTCAGGCAGAGATCGCCCCGCCTAACAAGGAAGTGAATGTGTTCGGCTGGGTGCAGGAGCACACACACTGTAGTGCAGGGGTAGTGAATTAAAATTGAAGGAGGTCCGGTCGCTAAAAAATTTTTCCGCCCGAGGTCCGAATTACAAGTCTGTACAATGAAAGATTGTACATGTCTTCTTTCCCTTATTTTTTGGAGCAAGCCGCCTTTTTCTTACTGTTTCCTCCACACACTCTGCTAATACTCTGTAAATGTCCCCAATTGTGTTCCTCCTTACATCAGGTGCCCCTACCGGGGGTAATTCATTACATTTGGTGACCCCCATGAATCAGTTGCCACCGTCAGAGTACCCTCTTATATAAGGTTTCCCCATCAGATTGCCCCCTTACATCAGGTATTCCCGTCAAAGTGCCCACTTGCATCAGGTTTCTTCATCAGAAGGCCCCCTTACATCTGGTGTCTCCCATCAGTGTGCCCCCTTACATCATGTGTCCCCATCAGAGTGCCCCCTTACATTAGGTGCCATCATCAGAGTGCCCCTTTAAATCAGGTGTCCCTATCAAATCAGGTGTGCCCCATCACAGTGCCCCTTTACATCAGGTGTCCCCCATCACATCAGATGTGCCCATCAGAGTGCCCCCTTAACATAATATGTGCCCATCAGTGTGCCCCCTTAACAAATTTTCCCATCATCATGCCCTTTTACCATAAAATGTGTCCATTGGCATGCCCCTTATTTTATATAAAGGGGCACTCTGATGGGTACATTTATATTAAGGGGCACTCTGATGGGTACATTTATATTAGGAGTACTCTGATGAGCACATTGTGTTATGCCCATCAGAGAGAACCTTACAATAAATGTGCCCATCAGTGTGCCCTTTAACATAAAATGTGGCCATCAGAGTGCCCCTTAACATTAATGAAGAGTGAACATTAACAAAATAAGGGGCACTCTGATGAGCACATTTTCTCCTAAGAGGCACACTGATGGGCACATTTAATGTAAGGTTCACTCTGATGGGCACATTTAATGTAAGGTTCACTCTGATGGGCACATTTAATGTAAGGTTCACTCTGATGGGCACAACAAAATGTGCCCATCAGAGTGCCCCTTAACATAAAATTTGCCCAGCAGAGAGCCCCTTAACAAAAAAAATTCCATTAGAGCGCCCTTTGTTTTATGTAAATGTTCACACTAATGGGCATATTTTATGTTAAGAGACACACTGCTGGGCACATTTTGTTGTGCCCATCAGAGTGAACCTTACATTAAATGTGCCCATCAGAGTGAACCTTACATTAAATGTGCCCATCAGTGTGCACCTTAAGAGTAAATGTGCTGATCATCGTGCCTCTGTAAACACCCCACATACCTTGAGACAGGCAGGGAGCGGGAGCGGGAGCCAGCAGAGGCATCAAGCTACACCGAGGCTCCGAGAGCTGTGTCGGGAGTCCTGAAGGAGGCGGGGCACGCATATCACATTGTACCTCGCACCTGGCTGAGTGAGTGAGGAAGAGATGACAAGCAGCAGGGGGCAGGGACATCACGTCACGTCTCACCTCAGGACCGGCCGGGATTCGTGAGAGTAAACAGCAGGGGGCGGGGCGCACACGCAATGTCATTGTTTGCAGGGATGATCGTGGTCCGGGCAACCAATGACTGTGGAGTGGGGATGTGGCACTGTACTGTAGTGTATACTCGTACCGCTTCGCTGCGCTGCAGCTCTGCAAGTACAACACAGTGTAGCGGCGGCCGGCGGGTGTGATGCCTGTCTGCAGTGCGGAGCAAGCGGCCCTTTTTGGGAGTCATCAGTGCGGCCAGGAGGGCAATTGCCTCCCGGCCCCCCGGCCCAGTCCGCCCCTGCATACAAGATAGGGCCAGGGACTATTCATAGGATTCAGATATATTGGGCAGACTAGATGAGCCAAATGGTTCTTATCTGCCGATACATTCTATGTTTCTATGTTTAATACTCAAAGCTCCAGACTGACACCCACTGATGATGGCACGGGGTCCAAAGTAAAGCATGTAAAGAAAAAAAGAAAAGATTTATTTAAAAATATTATTAGCATGATGATGTAGGAGAAATGAGAGAAGCCAAAATATAAACAGGTAAAACTCCAGATTATGTTTTAACCACTGTAAGTCCATATTTCCCATGAATTGTATTCTCATTTCCATCCCAAACGGTCCCTTTTTCAGCTCTCTAACAGACACTTTATCTTACTTAACAGTTTCAGGTGATTTGTCATCTGTTTGATGGGTTATATAGACAAAAAGGGATTTGAGGATATGTTAATAAATGGGGACCGACTGTATATGTAGTAATAAATACGCTGTTTGTTTTTTTGTTGTTTTTTTTTTTACTTACTTTGGGCTGCAGCACTGGTTAAAATTTCCTATGCTAGCAGCATGCTAAAGATGTTGAAGCACTGGGCAGGGGGCATGTTGTACTGCTAGAGCCACTGCACTGTGTGTTGAGTGGTGGTCTGACTCTCTAGCATGCTGCTAGCCCAGAGTATGTTAGCCTGCAGCACAAAGTTAGTAAAAAAAATACAAGCATATTTACTATTGTGAATGCAGCTTGAGTGAATTATGGTAATAAAAAAGAAGCTTCAATTGGGCTTTAAAGGCAATTCTTCTAGTTGAGTGGGTGAGGGAATTGTGTTAATGTGTTATTGTCTATGATCTCAAAGGGGAGATTTACCCCCACAATCTGCCTAGGTGATGGATGTCAGACAAAAAGGAAATTCAGTAGGAATGCACACAGCAGTTAAACCCTGAAAAAAATTTTAAACCCCTTTCTACTCTCTCTATAAAAAAAAAAAAAAGTGTTAAAATAACATTTACATAGTATGCTGATTCATGTGACATGTACAGTTATGTGAATAAATAAGTACTCCCCATGGAAATTGTTGGCTTTTTGTTGTTGGCATATTTGAACAGACACACATTAGATTAGCCAGAGCATACAGATAAAAATGATATACTTTAATAAGAACAAGAAAAAAAAAAAAAGGAACAAAAAAAAGATTGAATTTTCAATCGTATTTTCAACTAAAATTTCAGATGGAAAGATGTACTGTACAGTGGAAAAATAAGTGCACCTTTGGCATCAGAAACTGGTTTTGACCCCTGTAGCAGAAATGACCTCTTGTAGGCATTTTGTATAACTGCCCATTAGTCTCTGACATCAACCCAGTAAAATGTTCAACCACTTCTCTATGCAAAATTCCTTCAGTTGCAAAATGTTTCTGGATTTCCTTGCATGAACTGCCAGTTTCAAACCACCCTCTTCTTCTTTAATATTTGAATGGGATTCAAATCAGGTTTTGACTAGGCCAGTCCATTACCCTTTATTACTTTTGACACCAGTCCTTGGTGTGCTTTGGATCATTATCATGTTACTCATTTCTGGACAAATTTTTTTATTAAGCACATTCTGATATGATGTGGAATGTATAATTGACTTGAAGGCTGTCCCAGGCCCTAAAACCGCAAAGCAACCCCAAACTATGGCATTTCCCCTACCATGCTCCAAAGTTTTCTGAGGTTTTTCTCATGAAATACTGAGCACAACAAACATGTCTACTGGTATTTTGACCAACAACTCTATTAATCAGTCCTGGGTGCATTGTTCCAGAAGATCTGGCCTTTGCTTTTATGTTCAATGGCAAACTGTAGTCTTGCTCTAATGTTGGACAACATGGGATTTTTAACTAGCACACATCTCAAGTACTGTTGTTTACATTGGTACAATTTCTTTCTGATTGTAGATGCGGGAACTTTAACCCCAACTGTTGCAAGAGTTATCCAAACACTTCCCAATTAAATTTTGGGGATCTTGGAGATTACTTTAAACATCAAACGGTCAGCATTTGGGTTAAATTTGCTGGGCTGGCCAATCCTGAACAAATTAGCAATTGTTTGAAATCTATACCACTAGTAAAATATTTTCCTTACAGTGGAACGATTGATTTCAAGCCATTTGGTGATCTTTTAAAACCTTTTGCCAAACCTCTAGGTATCCACAACTTTCATAAGGATCTTAAAGAGCTCTGTTGACCTTCATCTGATAACACCACACATGTCAATAGCAAAGAGCTAACACCAGACTCTAGATGTCTGAGGTTAAATATAACAGATTCTACCTGAATACTCCAAAAAGAGGTTCTACTTGTTGGCACCTAATCTGGAATACCAGATTCTTATTTAATGGATTTGTGATGGCAAATGTAGGGTGTACATGCTTTTTCCCAATCACAAATCTGCATTTTTGTTCATTTAGAATATGAACCTTTGCAATTTTATGAGTCATTTAATTAAGTATATCAACTGATATACAATATCAACTCAATTGTTGAGGTATACCATCTGTAGGCACTATATGAATCAACATTTAATGTTTGCCCATTCAAATATGTTGAAAAAGTCAACAATTTCCATGGGGTGTACATATTTTTTCACATAACATGTATGTAATTAAAGTACCACATGTGTAATGGGTAAGTGAATTGACCTCATGCTCTACAATGAGATTATACTAAAAATAATAAAAGGTGTTACGATATGACAGGTTTGCTTTAATTATTTGGAGCATGTATAAGTAATCCTTTCATACCGCATAGTAATAATGCTTATGGATTGAAAAACCAAAAATAGCTCAAGCCATATTAAATAATGTATATAATTAAATAAAGTGGTGCTGTGCGCAAGATTTAACATTAATAAACCTTTCTTCCCCGAGAGTAAATAATCTAACAAGTTGGCTTATCCAACAAAAGAGCACCAGTCCTGTCACCTTTGAATCTAGATTACAACATTGTAAACTTTATGAAACAATGTAGAAATCAATTTTGCTATTTATAATCATTGTGCTGTTTATCATTAATAATCTAAAACTTTAATGGTAATCACAATGAGGTGCTTTATCAGGAACAGCTACTACTTTATATGTTGCAAAGGGGTAAGCCAATCTTCCCTGGTTCAATTTGCTGAGGGTTCAGCAAATACTGTTTGAAATTTGGCAAACCCCAACTTGAAGGTCGATCCTATTAAAGTTCATGAGAGGCAAATCCTGTTAGCATATTCTGCCCATTTTAGGACTAATTGACTACTGTGAAAAAGGTAAAGCTGGGCACTGCCATTGAGGAAAAATGTAAAAAAATACCATGTAACAGGGAGAGGGTTTTTTCATGCATCTGTGTGTGGTGTGACATAACAGTATAGCTTTTACTGGCAGCCTATGCAACAGTGTACACTGGCAATGGATATTTGGTAGTGAAATTGACTTTTCAATATAGTGCAGATAATACAGCAGTGTAAAGTTTGCCAGTAGCAGAACAATTTTAATCAGGTCTAATAGGCCTAGCTGTCGTATGCCTAACTTTTATGTTTACTTTAGTAAGAAAGGGTGCAGTGAATGTGCGCGATTGAGGGTTTTTTTGTGCACACATTTTTTTTTTTCTTTCAGCCTGGTGTTGCTTTAAAAGTTGCATCAAATGTTGTATCAAAGTACAAATGGTTAGAAACAAGTAAACGCTGCATATTGAGTCCTATCACCAAAAACAAAAAAAATTGTATATTCCCTGAAAAATATCAAAACCGCCAAAAAAAAAAAAAACGAACACCAACCATAAAAAAACACTTTTTCAAGGAAAGCTTTGCAGCTGCAGAAAATAATGATTTAACCGTACAAAAAATCCCTATCAACAAACAATAGAATACAATATACCCCTGAAATATTTGAAAACCCCTAAATCACACTCCCTGAAAAAAAAGCCCTCTTTTTTTTAATAAAATCTTGCAGCAAAAAAAAAAAATGGCAGCAACAGGACAGTTATAATCAGAGAAAACAGGCCTAACCAATGTATGCCTAACTTTTTTTTTTTACTATAATATTGGGTGGGTACAGAGAAAGTGAGTGATATGCTCTGATGTGTGTTAAGTGCACACTGTTATTGCACTTTTTTCTCTTTTAAATGATTTAGCCCTGTGCTGCAAACAAAATGCAGGTCTAAGAACAGATTGTCTGGAGCAAAGTAATGCTGTGCTTTAATTATTTCATATTTACAAAAAAGAAAAGGATCCTATCAGCATTAAAAAAAAAAAAAAAAATCTTAAAATACTCATAGGAAATGACAACCCCAAAAGATCCCCCTTAAAACAAAAGGTTGCATTTTTATAGAGAAATGTTGCAGAAAGAAAAAAAAAACACACACACACATACAGTATCTCACAAAAGTGAGTACATTCCTCACATTTTTGTAAATATTTTATTCTATCTTTTCATGTGACAACACTGAAGGGATGACCCTTTGCTGCAATGTAAAGTAGTGAGTGTACAGCTTGTATAACAGTGTAAATTTGCTGTCCCCTCCAAATAACTCAACACACAGCCATTAATGTATAAACTGCTGGCAACAAAAGTGAGTACACCCCTAAGTTAAAATGTTCCAATGTGGCCCAAAGTGTCAATATTTTGTGTGGCCACCATTATTTTCCAGCACTGCCTTAACCCTCTTGGGCATGGAGTTCACCAGAGCCTCACAGGTCGCCACTGGAGTCCTCTTCCACTCCTCCATGACGATATCACAGAGCTGGTGGATGTTAGAGACCTTGCCCCCCTCCACCTTCCATTTGAGGATGTGCCACAGATGCTCAATAGGGTTTAGGTCTGGGGACATGCTTGGCCAGTCCATCACCTTTAGCCTCAGCTTCTTTAGCAAAACAGTGGCCGCCTTGGAGGTGTGTTTGGGGTCATTATCATGTTGGAATACTGCCCTGTGGCCCAATCTCTGAAGGAAGGGGATCATGCTCTGCTTCAGTATGTCACAGTACATGTTGGCATTCATGGTTCCCTAATTAAACTGGAGCTCCCCAGTGTCGGCAGCACTCATGCAGCCCCAGACCATGACACTCCCACCACCATGCTTGACTGTAGGCAAAACACACTTGTCTTTGTACTCCTCACCTGGTTGCAGCCACACATGCTTGACACCATCTGAATCAAATACGTTTATCTTGGTCTCATCAGACCACAGGACATGGTTCCAGTAATCCATGTCCTTAGTCTGCTTGTCTTCAGCAAACTGTTTGCGGGCTTTCTTGTGCACCATCTTTAGAAGAGGCTTCCTTCTGGGACGACAGCCATGCAGACCAATTTGATGCAGTGTGTGGCGCATAGTCTGAGCACTGACAGTCTGACCCCCCACCCCTTCAACCTCTGCAGCATACAGTAGGTGGCAGCACTCATACGTCTATTTCCCAAAGACAACCTCTGGATATGACGCTGAGCACGTGCACTCAACTTCTTTGTTCGACCATGGCGAGGCCTGTTCTGGTTGGAACCTGTCCTGTTAAACCGCTGTATGGTCTAGGCCGCCGTGCTGCAGCTCAGTTTCAGGGTCTTGGCAAGCTTCTTTTAGCTTAGGCCATCTATATGTAGAGCAACAATTCTTTTTTTCAGATCCTGAGAGAGTTCTTTGCCATGAGGTGGCATATTGAACTTACAGTGACCAGTAGGAGAGAGTGAGAGTGATAACACCAAATTTAACACATCTGCTCCCCATTCACACCTGAGACCTTTTAACACTGACGAGTCACATGACAACGGGGAGGGAAAAATGGCTAATTGGGCCCAATTTGGACATTTTCACTTAGGAGTGTACTCACTTTTGTTGCTAGCGATTTAGACATTAATGGCTGTGTGTTGAGTTATTTTGAGGGGACAGAAAATTTACACTGTTATACAAGCTGTTCACTCACTACTTTACATTGTAGCAAAGTGTCATTTCTTCAGTGTTGTCACATGAAAAGATATAATAAACTATTTACAAAAAATGTGAGGGGTGTACTCACTTTTGTGAGATACTGTACATATAGTATATATCATTTGGTGTACAGTCATTTATGTAGTGTCAAACACTGTGGCAAAACTCATACAGAATTTAATATCATTGTTTGGTGTTAAGGACAGCAGGTTCAGTAGGAAGTAGAAGGGTATAAGGGTATAAGCACAGAGTTCTGCACTCATGATAGATATCAGCTAATCATAGCTGAAGTATACCCAATGGTCATTGCAGATGCAAAGAATTTCACAGCAAGGCAGTGGGAACTTTTGCTGTCTTTTTGCGCTTGGCAGCCAAATATGGCAACGTGGCAGAAAAGCCAACTAGTCCTAACAGGGAGATGAAAAATTACATAGAAATGGTATAGTATATGTAGCACCCACTTATCGAAGGTGGTGGAGGACCTCAAGCTTACTTAGTGTGTTTGAACTTCACCCCAGGACAGAATCCTTGACTATTTGTAGGGAGGGTGAAATTGGGTGTCAGGTACTGTAGGAAAGTTTTACAAAGTTTATTATAGGACTAGTAAACTCAGAGAGAGAGGGGTCAGAACACGGAATACCCAAAAAAGACCAAAATGATCACTCTGTATTACCACTCATGGTCAATACAAAAAAATGGACCAATAAGCTAGACTAGCACTCTGTACTATTCAGACTCTAGAGGAACTTCAATTTGGTATACAGTGCATACCCCTTGGATGAGCCACCAGAGCTTTCTGTAATGTTTACCAGCATTAGCTTCTACCCAGCTCTTCAGAACACTCTCCAGCTGACACATTTTCACCCCTGGAGCTCTATTGAGGCAGTCACCTTCTTGTTCAACTTCTCCTGGATATACCCTCCAGCAGGACAGCCAGTAGGTTCAGACTTCAAGCTTGAGCCTCTCTGTAGCACAGCGCATCCCACCTAGGCAGCAGGCCTGGGATAACAGAAATGCATTGCAAAACACCCTCCACAGACGGAGCGTAAAATAAACAGCAAGGTCATCCGAAATATTTATATACTTCCTCAGCATACACCACTGGCAAAAATCCTCCTAGTGCTCGGCCAGGGAGACATATATATTCATCCTCTGGACAATCCCCACTAATGGGCCGAAGCAAACAATAACTAAGTTTAGGGAGAACTTAGGGAAAGCAGAACTATCAGTTAGAACTCAGGCTGACTACAGCCCAGCAGCACTAGATTTAGACTAGGGACACTACTGCTTAGGGCAGGTCCCTATATGTCCATTTAGACCAATGTACAATGTTAATTTCTCTCCCCTGCCCAAATTGACCTTACGGATGCCCCTTTCAGTTTAAGAAATTTTTGCACCCAAACTGGAACCACTTATGAGAAATAAGGACCAGTAAAGCCAAGAAGCACTAAATTTAGCCGAGGGACACTACTGCTTAGGGCAGTTCCCTACATGTGCATTTAGGCCAATATAAAAACGTAATTTATCTCCCCTGCCGATATTGACCTTACTGATGCCCCTTTCAATTTAAGAAACATTCACACCCAAACTAGAGCCAGTTAGGAGGTACAAAGACCAGTTAAGATTTGTATTTCATAGGTTGATGTTTAAAAATATATGTTGAATTGGTTGCTGATTTAAAGAGCAAGGCTTGCTTTGAAACAACCTCACATCCACACAGGCTTAAATACAAACCCCCAACCCATTATGAACCAAGAAAATTCAATTACAAACAGTAAAGAAGGAAAACTAGCTTGCCCTTTGGCTGCATTGTTAACAAAAACGGTGACACTAACACTCTGGGTAACTCCGCTCTCTGAAAAGTGTCAACCTTCCTATTTAACATGCACTGAAAATTCACAGCCATGCCACACTCACTAGGAAAGCTCAAATGCTTTCTTGCAATGTCATTTGAATGCCACTCCAAGGCACCCCTGCTATGGAAATTGAATACAACTTTTTGTGTTCGCCAGGGGTCTGGTATAGAACTCAAAATGCCTACCTGCTTATTCAAAGCCCTCCCTGCTGTGGAGGAATCTCTAAACAGCATTTCTGAATCCTAGCCTTCTAATAGTGAGAAGGAGGAGGGGGGGGGATGCTTTTGGTGTCAAATACTGACAGAGTATCAGTGGTAGTGAGCGAATAATGGTGGAGACCATGAAATGATTGTGATAGTATTCTCTTATGGTTCAGGCTCCCCCATAAATGAGACTGACAAGCCATGTCTTGTCTCTATAGAATGATGGCGCTACCACACAGCATGTTCAGAGGGAGATGGGCTCGCTAGATAAGTAACCTCCGTAGCAATTAATTGTTTACGCTTCCTTGCAGTACTAATGAAGCTTCAACACAAGTGGGGTTCGTGAGATATTTCCCAGGTTTCTTTCTTGCTAACGATTCTTTATACTTGTAGTGTTTTTTAGATTTAAATCTTCATCTTGAGGGGAAGAATATTTTTAGTCTCTCTTTAAGTCAGAACTCTGAACAAATGATAAAGAAATATGCCAGTTTTGTTCTAATACATTGATACTGTTATGATATATAAAAACAAAACCCACAATGAGTATTGGTATATAATCATTTAAAAATATATATCTATTTAATGTGATTAATGTAAATACCCAGATTTGTCTTGATATCAACTTCCTTGCACAGCAGCACTAGAAGTCAACCAGGCTCTGCAGAAACACACATAAGCTGAGGGAACATGATGGCGTAAGGAGAAGGTACACTGACGACTCATTTGTGTGCTTTTTTATGATTGTTTATTCAGCAGGCTAGGGGTGTGCTTTGAACAAATTGTGCTGCAGTAAACAGCAAGGCTGTGCTGTCTGGCAGGGGTGCCCGAATTGTAAAACAGGCTGAACAGAATTACAAATGCTTTGCCAGAAAAACAGTTTCCATGTGTTTCAACAGTGTATTTAACCACTTTACCACCGGAGGATTTTCCTGCTAAAAGACCAGGGGTTTTTTTGCGATTTTTTACTGCGTGAATTTAACGGACAATCGCGCGGTCGTGCGACGCTGTACCTAAACTAATTTCACGTCCTTTTTTTCCCACAAACAGAGCTTTCTTTTGGTGGTATTTGATCACCTGTGCGATTTTTTGATCACGCGCTATAAACAAAAAAAGAGCGTAATTTTTGCAAAAACAACAATATTTTTCACTTTTTTTTATATGAAATTCCCCCCAAAAAAAATGTAAAAATCAAAATTTTTTAACATTTTCGGCCAATTTGTTTTACGCTACCTATGTTTGGTAAAAAAAATCGCAAAAAGCGTATTTTGATTGGTTTGCGCAAAAGTTATTGCGTTTACTAACAAAGGGAAAGATTTTTGTCATTTTTGGTGTTTTTTTTTTTAACGAGTAATGGCGGCGATCTGCGATTTTTTTTGCGGTACTGCGACATTGCGGCGGACAGATCGGACCCTTGACTGACATTTTTGACACTTTTGGGGGTACCAGTGACATTACTGCAGTAATCAGTGCTATATATATGCACTATTACTGCAAAAATGACACTGGCAGGGAAGGGGTTAACAGTATTGGACAGGGAGGGGTTAAGTGTGTCCTAGGGGCGTGTTTCTAACTGTGCAGGGACAGGTCTACTAGTGTAAAAACAACAAAGTTCAATTTGTCTGTTCTTCACTTTTACACAGGGAGAACTGACAGGCGGCTTGTTTACATAAGCCGCTCTGTCTTTCTCCCGCTGTACCGGCGATCGTAGTGTCCTTCGTGAA
This sequence comes from Pelophylax lessonae, assembly GCF_965119305.1. Lineage (NCBI taxonomy): Eukaryota > Metazoa > Chordata > Amphibia > Anura > Ranidae > Pelophylax > Pelophylax lessonae. Next base: position 134,433,514 of record NC_138770.1, read on the forward strand.
CGAGCCTCAGCGGGCGCGCGCCTCAGCGGGCGCGCGCCCGCCCGCTATTGGCTCTGGAAGGAGTGACAGGCGAGCGACGTAGACCTACGTCACTCTGCCTGGCCGGGGCCGACTGCCGCAGTAAATATACTGTGCGCAGTCGGCAAGCGGTTAAATGCTTACCTGAAACTCAATTATAAATACGGTAGAATGACACCAGTCATAAAATGCAGGCTTCTAAAGGTTTTTTGGAGGGTTCTTATTTTTTTCAGAGCATTTCAGGAGCCCTTGATATTCCTTTCAGCTTGCAGCAACAACAACGTCAGAGATCTGACCTAAGCAGTAATCCACCTATTTACTTCAGAGCTCCAATATGAATTTTAACCGCCAGCCGACCGCCGCACGACTATTTACTGCGGCGATCAGCCCCTCACAGGCAAAGCGACGTAGGACTCCCGCGCGGTCACGGACCCCCCCCCGCGCGTATGCCCGGCGGACCCGATGTCCGCCGGGCACTCGAGATCGTCCGTTACACCGGAAGAAAGGCAGGCGGCTAATGTAAACAAAGCCACCTGTCATTCTTCCCTGTGTAAAAATGGAGATCACATGGCTCTACTATGTAGGACCGTTGATCTCTGTTCTTACACTTGTAGCCACAGCCAATCAACCCCTCCCTCTCCAATAGAGTTAACTCCTTCACTGCCAGTGTCATTTTTGCAGTAACAGTGCATATGTATAGCACTGATTACTGCAGTAATGTCAATGGTAACCCCAAAAGTGTCAAAGATGTCAGTCAAGGGTCCGATCTGTCCACCGCAATGTTGCAGTCCCGCAAAAGAAAATTGCAGATCGCCCTCATTACTCGTTAAAAAAAAAAAACAACAAAAATGACAAAAATCTTTCCCTTAGTTAGTAAACGCAATAACTTTTGCGCAAACCAATCAAAATACGCTTTTGGCGATTTTTTTTACCAAACATATGTAGCAGAAAACAAATTGGCCTAAAATGTTAAAAAATTTTCATTTTTAAATATTTTTGGGGGGAATTTCATATAAAAAAATGTGAAAAATATTGTTATTTTTGCAAAATTTACGCTCTTTTTTTGTTTATAGCGCATGATCAAAACTAAAAGAAAGCTCTGTTTGTGGCAAAAAAAAGGACGTCAATTTCATTTGGGTACAGCGTTGCACGACCGCGCAATTGTCTATTAAAGTCACGCAGTGCCGAATCGCAAAATAGGCCCTGGTCAGGAAGGGTGTAAAATCTTCCGGGGCTAAAGTGGTTAAACACCTCACGGTTATGGAAACCCAGGATCTTCTGGAAGAAAGCTTAAAGTATGAGAAACATTTTTAAAGTGCCAAGATTTCAGGTTGCTGTTGTTTTTTGTTGAAAAGCTTCTGCAAATATGCTTCTTAGGCCACTTTCACACATACGGTCCGTTCAGTTCATCAGTTCAGTCATGTCAAAATGTATCAGTTTTCCATCCGTTTTTTTCATCCGTTTTTCGTCAGTTGTCATTAGTTTTTCGCCAGTTGTTATCCGTTTTTCATCCGTTTTTCGTCACTTGTTATCTGTTTTTCATCCGTTGTCATCCATTTTTTATCCGTTGTCATCCGTTTTCATCCGTGGTCATCCGTTTTTCTTCTGTTGTCATCCGTTTTCATCCGTTGTCATCCGTTCTTCATCCGTTGTCATCTGTTTTTCGTCCGATCCGTTTTTTTGACGGATGAAAAATAGGGCATACATCCGTTCAAAAAAACGGACATTGATGGAAGCGGATGAAAACGGATTTTAACTGATGATCATCCGTTGTCATCCGTTTTTACATAGAGATACATTGATGTCCGTTTTTCATCCGTCAACGGGTGGATGAAAAACAGACAAACGGACAGCATATGTGAAAGGGGCCTCACAAGTCAGATGCTGCTGGACACTTGGCTGAGACTTTGTTGGTTTATTGGAAAATAACAGCAACAAAGAGACAGGAAATTACATCATAACCATGAAATTCCAAAAGAACAAAACAGTAAATGTAATACTAAAACCTGGAAGCAGAATTACTATATCACAGTGTAATAAACAACATGCTAACACCCCCATTCAACAACAACTTCTCATATAAGTACCATCTTCCCTCAGAGTTCTTCAAACTTTGGCTTTTATAGTATTTGCAATGTGTAAAATTGCCCATGCAAATTTCCATGCATGTTTGAATTAGACAACCCACAACCTGATGATGTTGCTTTGCCACATATCCCCAGCACTGCTGGACTATAAACATGGTGGGTGGGGGTTCCAGGGTTATGTAATTGAACAAATATAGTAATGAATAATATATCACAGTGTAATAAACAACATGCTAACACCCCCATTCAACAACAACTTCTCATATAAGTACCATCTTCCCTCAGAGTTCTTCAAACTTTGGCTTTTATAGTATTTGCAATGTGTAAAATTGCCCATGCAAATTTCCATGCATGTTTGACTTAGACAACCCACAACCTGATGATGTTGCTTTGCCACATATCCCCAGCACTGCTGGACTATAAACACGGTGGGTGGGGGATCCAGGGTTATGTAATTGAACAAATATAGTAATGAATATTTTGGCATGTTTCCTGGTATAAAACATGATGCACGCTTACATTTTCCCTTTTCTGGCCACCCAGGCAGCATGCCTAGATAAAGATCCTGGTTAGATATGCAAGAGGAACTCCACACCATTCTTTTTTTTCTCTGTAGCTCAGGTCATCCGGATAACTGCTAATGTTTCTCTTAGACCAGTAGGAAATACCGGAAGGTAGGAAGAGGCAGAGACAACCTCAAGCTACATTTCTGGATCCACTGATCTTTTCGAAAGAGGAGTTTCAATTAAGGTAATCTCTACTTATACATTTGTTAATCACATGCTGAGTTTTCTCTTCCCATGTTTATGGCAGGTTTACTTTAATTTATTATATAGTTATTACAAATTTCCTTTCTGTAAAAACATTCTATTTTGAGATCTAAGCTATTCTCTATACAGTATTCAACTTCAGTCTTATCAAAATAATAAAAATAGTTGTCATCCTATAAATATTAATTTCCTGATGATCTACCAGCTGACACTTCTTCATAGTAATTACAGTGTTTTCATCCATGGATGGATGACAGATTAAAGCAAACGTCACAGAGTGATTATTTGTTGATGCATGACTGAGCAAAAAAGTATGAAGGTGGAAGCCGAGAGGAGCCTCTAGACATGACACAGACTCACACAGCTGAGTCATTTAAAAGGGAAATTATCATCACATTGCAAGTTATGGTAATTAAAGTCAGCATGATTAGAAACAGTGTTTTTTGTCCCTGGGGAGGATGTCTAGATGGATTGGGGTGGGGGTTTAGCTAAACACAGCCCAATTTTTTAAACCTGTACAACCAAGCAAAGGGGGGTGACCATATTTTACTCATATTTAAGGTGTACCATGAAACATTATAAGTGTACGCAGCCCTACACCCTCAAACCGCCCCCTATCTTAAAGAATCAAGGTGTTTTTCTCCCTGGCAGCTCCTGTTTTTTTCTTTGCTATGTCTCATCCAATCACAGAGAGCTACATTATAAATGGAGAGACTACAATCCCATCAGACGTCACTGCACTGGTAGTCCTTCCTACAGACCTGTAACTGAAGGTCTGCACCTTGGTATTGATGTGGGCTGGAGAAAGTGTCTGCAGGAGCCTGTGCGTTGCACCCATGATCCACTGATCCATTGACTCAAATGAAAAAAATAAGCATATTTGTTTTAATCAGTGCAGGCAAACCTATTATTTTTTTCAAAAAGTGGGCTTTTGGTGTACAAGAAAATATTTAGATGCGCATGAGGACAATTTGGCAGGTTCTGTGTCTTTTCATGTTGGAAGAATAGCAGATCAACACTCAGTCATCAACGTACTACCATGCCACATTTATAATACAGTATTTGCAATCGCCACCAGATAAAGAAGAAATATCCGTAACATGTCAACAACATGTGGCATATATTTACCAGAGACAATGCCGCTGGCAAGCTGGCACGGTTCCTCTCAGAAGGGAGGAGGGGCTCCCCACCTGGCTTGAACAAGAAATGTTAACTTGGCAACTAGACTTCACAGCTTGTGTTAGTGACATTCAAAACCTTATTGTTACTGCAGTGTTGTAACATAACACTTTAACCTCACCTATTCATAATGACTGCCTGAAATAATCATATCTAAGCAAAACAAAAAGCTGCTGGCATGCAATTAAAAAAAAATCTTTTTTATTTAAACATCTGTTTTTAAAAAAAATGCCAGTCATGACTTCAGTCCTCCCAGCTGATGCAAGCACATCTACAGTGGTACAATTGTTCAGTTCCTCCATGGCGCCCCCTAGCCCCATAATGAAGAGTGATTCCTTAGCATCAATGGCAATCCATGTTTCACTCATGAGCAGGAGTCCTGCTAACATTATGCCACGCTCCATTCCTCCTAAGCCACACCTTACCTACCCACCCTTGCAGTGGCCAGTGCAAGGAGCTGATTCACCACTTCATACAACTGCCAAGAACAACAGTTTATACACTGCACTGAGCATAAAAGTAATAAGTGCTTTGTATAGCCACAAATGTCATTTAGCTTCTTGCAAAAACCCAAAAGAGCATATATTTCTCTTATCTGTATCGCACCCCAAAATAAAAACGTAAATTAAAAAAACCTTGTAACAACACCCCAAGTACGAAAGAGGTTACAGTCGTCTAGGATAATCCGCTCCCGAACACCAGGACAGCTATCGACCACTCCAATCCGCCATACATGAAGCCCATACAAATATTCCCCCCCCCCCCAAGTACGAGGCAAGGCTCCGTATTGAGGTCAAGTGAGAATAACTCTCTTCTTCTCTTTTGTTGAAAGAAATACAGCATTTATATACACTTTGAGAATACCACATGAACAATGACTGTGTAATTACATCCCTTAGTAGACAGCCAGGTGAGCTTGTTAACATACTGTCCTATTTTAGACAAAAGCACCTAATCAGTAGACATTCTTTAGGAGGGGCTGCTGGAAACAATCCCCCCCCCCTCTCTGCAGCTAATACACAGTGATTAGCAGACATGGTGTCTCTCATAGTTCCTGGACGCCCAAATTAGGAGTTGCACTTCCTGTGCCTTACAGTGTATAGCAATAAGATAGATCTCCATATTTCCTGAGAAATATTGGTAATGCATATTACTGTCCCATTTGAAATAGTCCAAACCATATTCTCAGTGTACACCACCTTCCCGTTCACCCTACATCCATAAAAGATGCAGGGTGACTTAAACATAAGAAAGCCCCACAAGGCTGGACATGGTCCCTCCCAACCTCTTTAAAGGAATTTGGGGTCCACAAACCCCATGCCCAAAGTGACCTAAAACCGAACTCCAGGCAACAGCTATACAAACAGCTGAAATACATACAAGGGGGAGCTGTAGGATATATATGGAAGCTGCTGAAGGTATCATATATCTGTCCATCTAGTTGTGGGGTTTAAACAGCTCTGCCATACAGCACAGCTTGGCCTGACATGGCAGAAGACCTGATTTTTCTCTGCTGCAGTTAAGTAACACTTACATATCTTGTCTCTCCCCTATGCCCTCTGAAGATGTCCTCTGCAATGAAATGCTTAAGGAAGATGTCCTCTGCAATGAAATGTGTAGAGAAGATGTCCGTTACAATCGTGGCTATCTTACATGTCTGCTTGTAATTTTTCAATTTTTTTAAGAACCCTCTTTTTAATCAATAAATTGCGGTTTTACTGGTTAAACTATGGAGTTTCTTCTTTACTTTTGATATGCTGTATACCATTCCAGATAGCAAGGATAACTTGTCACAATTGTGTGTTGTCTAGTTGTCTTGTTAACTTGCTGCACATTTTCACCTGGCAAGTTGTACACTTGCAGAGCATTTGAAGCACAAGTTCTCATTGACACTTTTCCAATTTGTAGCAAATTTGCATGGCAAGTCTCTAGCAAGAGCAAAGTTGCAGTGGTGAGTCTACAGCAAGAGCTCTGCATGTCTACAGCATGAAAATTAAGCCACAGTGACCCCTGTGGTGGGATGACTATTGCACAACATAACTGAACCAGAACTTGCAGCAGACTTGGAGAATGTTTGCAAAGAAAGTTGATCCGGAGTCACTGCAATTTTGCAACAAACTTGTGAAGCCTGGCAAGTCTAGCAATAGCTTAGCAAGTCATTTTTAAACTTGCAGCACAATTGCTTGCTATCTGAGATGGAGTGCAACTCCATTGGATGATTAGATTGGTGAGATCGTTTTTTGTCGGTCTGATTGTCTGGTAAGCGGTTTGTGTTTATGAAGGTGGCGGAGCACTCGATTTAGGCTGGCCAAAGACGGTTAAAAATTCTTGCTGAACTGGCCGAATTTTGATATATCTATGGGCAGGCTGGTTGTACTGAAGTCAATCCTTCGATCAACTTCAGTACAACCAGCCTGTCCGTTTTTTTTTTATGTCTGATCACCGCTGGCAGCTATAGCCACCAACAGTGATTATTTTATCCACCAGCAGAACACAAAAGTGTTGGTTGAGAAAGAAAATTGCATTATATATGGCCTCTCTTACTCACATGGGAGAAAGCACACAGTTGGTCCAACTGGCACTTTATTGATTATTTATTTTTTTATTTATTACAGGTCCCTTATATAGCACCGTCAATTTACGCAGTGCTTTACATATATATATTGTACATTTACATCAGTCCCTGACATTCATACATGCACATACTAGGGCCAGGAACCAATTAAACTACCAGCATGTCTTTGGAGTATGGGAGGAATCCAGAATACCCGGAGGAAACCCACACTGGCACAGGGAGAATATGCAAACTCCAGACAGGTAGTGCAGTGGTTGGCATTCAAACCAATGACCCTGAACACGGTTCAGCACTTTATGTATTCACTTTGCTTTTGATGTATTTGGATGATTTTTTATTTTTTTTTGTCTGTGGTGAATTGTTTTAAAGGGAAAGCACAAGATTTATTTTTTTTTAAATTATAACTGGACTGTGATAGAAGCAGCAGCAGAAGATAAGCTTATCTTTCTTGCCATTCAGCTCTTGCCACCTATTAGGATGCCTGATTTTAGAACATCAGCACAACATGCAGCACAACTGACTAGCTTTCCTTCTCCCAGGCTGAGTTCTGATGCACAGAAAATTGAAAGAGATTGATATAAAAAAAAATTCATATACTTACTCTGCTTGCTTTAAAAAATAAATAAATGTAGTGGTGAATTAAAGCGGAGTTCCAGACGTTTCTCTGTTTATTAAAAGTCAGCAGCTACAAAAAGTGTAGCTGCTGACTTTTAAAAAACACACACTCACCTGTCCCATGATCCAGAGATGCGGCCGCCCAAAGCCTCAGTTCTCTCTCTTTCCTCTCCTCAGTGCCGGCATCACTAGTGTGGGCACCCGGCTGTGACAGCTTGCAGCTTGACAGCGAGGTGCGCAATGCACATGTGCAAGTCGCACTGCATGTCCTAAATGGCCGGGCAATCTTTTGGGACCTGTGAAGTGTCCCAGAATTCAGGGAGGGAGTGGGAGAGGAGAACTGCCACTCGGGCCACCTAGGAGCTGTCAAAACTAGGTACCCACTCCCCCCCAAAAAATGAGATGCCAAATATGGCATGTCAGGGGGTCAGGATTTCTTAAAGCGGAGCTTCCACTTTTGGGTGGAACTCGGCTTTAATTAACCAATTTACGAGCGCCCGCCGCAGTTATACTGCGGCAGGCAGCCACTCCTGCGCAAACTGCTGTAGGTATACGTCGGTCACGCACAGGGAGCTAGGGGGCGAGCACGCGCCGCCGCAGGCGTACTCCCGCCCCCGCTCGTCAGTGGGGAATTCGACGCAGTGGGCAGGCGGCTCAGAATGCCGTCTGACACCCGCGATCATTCCCCGCTAAGATAGAAGGACGGTCGGCTGATGTAAACACAGCTGACTGTTCTTCTTCCTGGAATGATCATAGAGCCCATGTGATCCTTCTATATAGGAGCGCAGGTCTCTATGATCATTTTACAAGCCACGCCCCCTCACAGTTAGAATCACTCCCCTAGGCTCACATTTAATCCCTTGATCAACCATAATGTTAACTTCTTCCCTGCCAGTGTCATTAGTACAGTAACATTGTATATTTTTAGCACTGATCACTGTAGTAATGTCACTGGTCCCCCCAAAAGTGTCAAAAATGTCAGTCAGGGGTCCGATCTGTCCCACAAAAAATCGCAGATCGCTGCCATAACTAGTAAAAAATAAATAAATAAAAATGACATAAATCTTTCCGCTAGTTTGTAGACACGATAACTTTTGCTCAAACCAATCAAAACATGCTTATCGCAATTTTTTTTTTAACCAAAAATATGTGGCAGAAAACAAATTGGCCTAAAATATTAAAAAATTTAGATTTTTGACATTTCTTTTTGGGAGGAATGTTATATAGCAGAATGTAAAAAATATTGTGTTTTTTTTTTTTATAGCGCAAAAAATTTAAAAACCAGAGGTAATCAAATACCACCAAAAGAAAGCTCTGTTTGTGGGAAAAAAAGGACATCAATTTTATTTGGGTACAGCGTCGCACGACCGTGCACTTGTCCGTTAAAGTAACACGAATCGCAAATATGGCTTGGTCATTAAGGGGGCAAATCCTTCCGGTCCAGAACTGGTTAATACTATGCTAATTTCTTTTTTACGTAGTATACATCTTCCTGGAGTTCAGCTTTAAAGGAGCACTCATTTGACATGGCTCTTTACATCTTATTTATCACACCCATCCCTGCCCCACAAGGGCTTTCAGACCAATGCCTGTCCCTACTACACTTATGTCCGCATACACTACACTATGACCAATTGTAGTCAGACGTTAGCTACCCTACCAGTGTGTTTATGGATTGTGAGTGGGAAAGCCTGAGGAAAACCACACAAATACAGATTGTATACAACCTTCATGCAGAGGGTGTGCCTGCAGTGTACTCCGAGCCCAGCAGTAAAAAATTACAGTTCTATCTTCTTAGCTACAATGCTGCAGCTAAAAAGATCTCATTCTTAGAAGATACCAGGACCCTTGTTTAGAGTCGGTTCACACTAGTGCGACTTGTCAGCCTGACATGTCGCGCTCCCTCGCGGTCCATTGACCGCTACAGGACCCAAGTCGCTCCGACTTAGAAAAAGGGTCCTGTACTACTTCGGGGCGACCTCGGAGCGACTTGCATAGACTTCCATTATGTGAATTCCCTGCAAGTCGCTCCGAAGTCGTGGTGCATGGTAATGCACAAGTCGCCCCCGAAGTAGTAAGGAGTCGTGTGGCCTCAGGTTCCAAACTACAGATCACAGAGTGTCTGGTGAAATTTCTGGCCATTCAGCTAAATTTATATTTGTGAGTTCAAGTACAGATGATGGATGAGAAGACCTGGGTCACAACTGGTGTTCCAGATTATTCCAAAGGTGTTCAGTAGGATTGAGGCATATACACTATATTACCAAAAGTATTGGGACACCTTTTTTTACACACACATGAACTTTAATGGCATCCCAGTCTTAGCTCGCAGTCTCCGCTCTAATATAGTCCATATCAAATACCTGGCAGAGACTAAAAGGATGGAGCCCCCAAGTGAATGAACTTTATGATTTTAGCACAGATTTAGGCTGGGTTCACACATATGCGAATTGGTTGCGGGTTTTCCCGCATCCAATTCACGTGACAAGTGAGTGTGACCGGCTCTCACACAGACCCGGGGCAGACACAGTCCGCATTTAAAAAGGGTCCTATGCAGAGTTGTATAAAGTACTCGAAACCCATACTTGAGTAAAAGTACAAGTGTTCGATCAAAAAGTGACTGGAGTAGAAGTGGAAGTGCTCGATCAAAAAGTGACTTGAGTAGAAGTACTAAAGTATTCAACATTTTTTGTACTTAAGTATTGCAAGTAGTTTTTTAAAAAATTTTGCTACTCAAGTACTTAAAGTAAAAGTACCAGTAGTTTTGAAAAAAAAATTGCTACTCACGTACTGAAAGTAAAAGTACAAGTACTGTGTTATGTAGTTATTAAAGAAAGAAGTCAAAAGTTTGAACATCATATTGTTTTTTATTATTTCAAATGCAGCTTTTATTTATACATACAGTAGCTTTTATTTTCGTTTGCGCTGATAATACACATGTTTTGAGCTTCATGAAACCTCCATCTACTGTTCTGGCAGTGGTAATTTTTATAATAGTAACGAGTAACTATGCAACACAAAAAAAAAATATCGGAGTAGAAGTATTGAAATCATTGAAAAAATGTAGTGAAGTAAAAGTGGAAGTAGGAGAAAAAAATTCTACTCTAGGAAAGTACAGATACCGCCTTTCCGTACTTAAGTACAGTAGTGAAGTAGTTCTACTTAGTTACTATACATCTCTGGTCCTATGCGTCTTTGGCTCCAATTCAGATGAAAATTTAGGCAAAAATCCGGACCTAATTCGCACCTGAACTGGTGAACAGGGAGGACGCACCAGATTCCAGGCACGAACCTGTGTCCGCATATATGTGAACGGTCTCAGTGTTTTCTTAATAGCATTAGCTGCTTTGTCATTGCTTTTGTTGTCTTAAATCTCTCTCTAATCACTTGAAGACCTTCTCTAAAATGCAGTCAACTATTAAAGACACTTTCAGCCACATCAACAGTGTAGTTCTTTTCATTTCAAGAGCGCTTGGAAACTACCAGCAGTGCAAGCACCATTAGAGATACTCGGTAGTATGTACAGCGCCATACTAATTATATTATTTATCAAGATAAACAAATAAATAAAAATTGACATTCCAGCTTTGTTTTAACCACTTGCGGACTGCCTGCCTGCAATGTACTTCAGAGGGGCGGCCTGTACAGGCAAAGCAAGGTACACATTGGAAGTTTTTCAGCAGATCCCAGCCAGTGATGAATGGCTAGGACCAGCTGATCGGCTGTGTCCAATCACAGGGCTCTGTACAGAAGGAATGATCTCTGTTTCTTCTCGCTGCAAAGTAGGGATAAGAAACAAGAGATCTTTAGTAAAAATCAGCACACATTACACGTTGTTAGCTACGCATTTAACCTCTTGATTGCCCAGGATGTTAACCCCTTCTGAGCCAGTGTCATTAGTACAGTGAGTGACGGTGTATAGTATTATCACTGATCACTTTATTAGTGTCAGTGGTGATGTCAGTTCCCACTCAGTGTCAGTTAGTGTGAGATTGCCCGCAGTCCCATAAGTTGCTGATCACCGCCAGCTCTGCCAATTGCAGTATACAGGTGCATCTCTTAACCACTTTGCGTCTGCTCACAGTAATATTACTGCGGCAGAGTGGCTCGTTATCGTCTGACGACGTAGTACTACGTCGTCAGACACTCCCCCTTCTGGGCGGCGCTTGCGCGCCGCCGGAGGCTCGCTCCCGCTGTTTTCATTCACAGCGGGAGTCGGGCCAGGGGAGGAGCAGCGGCAATCGCCGCTGCTCTTACCCGATCGTCAGGGATCGAGTCTGGAGATCCGCCCGCTGTGCGTAAACACAGCGGGCGGATCTCCATAGTGACAGGGAGTGACAGATCGGACTGTTCAGCATAGCTGGACATCCGATCTGTCCATGACTCACTCAGTCACCTCCCCCCCCTACACGTCAGTAAGCACCAGGCATACATTAACCCCTCCCTCTCCAATAAAATTAACCCCTTCCCTGCCAGTGTCATTTTTACAGTAACAGTGCATATATATAGCACTGATTACTGCAGTAATGTCACTGGTACCCCCAAAAGTGTCAAAAATGTCAGTCAAGGGTCCGATCTGTCCGCCGCAATGTCGCAGTCCCGCAAAAAAAATTGCAGATCGCCGCCATTACGCGTTAAAAAAAAACACCAAAAATGACAGAAATCTTTCCCTTTGTTAGTAAACGCAATAACTTTTGCGCAAACCAATCAAAATACGCTTATTGCGATTTTTTTTACCAAACATATGTAGCATAAAACAAATTGGCCAAAAATTTTTTAAAAAATTGGTTTTTACATCTTTTTTGTGGGGAATTTCATATAAAAAAATGTTAAAAATATTGTTATTTTTTCAAAATAAACGCTCTTTTTTTGTTTATAGCGCAAAAAGTAAAAATCGCACGGGTGATCAAATACCACCAAAAGAAAGCTCTGTTTGTGGGGAAAAAAGGACGTAAATTTCGTTTGGGTACGGCGTCGCACGACCGCGCAATTGTCAGTTGAAGTCGCACATCGCCGAATCGCAAAAAGTGGCCTGGACGGAAGACAGCAAAATCCTCCGGTGGTAAAGTGGTTAAAATTAGAATATCATCAAAAAGTTAATTTATTTCAGTAATTCAATTCAAAAAGTGAAACTCATATATTTTATACACGGTAGATACATTACACATAGAGTGATATATTTCAAGCATTTCTTTCTTTTAATTTTAAGGATAATAGCTTACAACTAGTAAAAACCCAAAATTCATTATCTCAGAAATTTAGAATATTACACAAGACCAAAAAAAAAAAAAAAAAGGATTTTTAATACAGAAATGTTGGCTCCTGAAAAGTATGTCCATGTACAGTATAGTAGGGCACTCAATACTTGGTCGGGGCTTCTTTTGCATGAATTATTACATCAATGCGGCGTGGCATGGAGGTAATCAGCCTGTGGCATTGCTGAGGTGTTATGAAAGCCCAGTTTGCTTTGATAGTGGCCTTCAGCTCATCTGCATTGTTGGGTCTGGTGTCCCCCATCTTTCTCTTGACTTTTTGATTATATTCTAATTTTATGAAATGCACCTGTATATACCATAGTTTGTAGATGCTATCTTTTACGCAAACTAATCAGTCTACTTTTATTGGGATTTTGTTAACCAAAGACATGTAGCACAATACATTTTGACCTAAATTTATGAAGAAATTTTATTTTTTATTTTGTATTATTGGCTATGTTTTGATTTATAACGCCAGAAGCTGTGTCCTTTACTCAAGTGTACATGTTATTTTATGCCACAATAAATACTTGATGCTGCACTCAGATGGCGCTTGTGTTCCCTCCTCAGCAGAAGGAGAGAAAGGTGAATGTGCTTGCATGGCCTAGTCACTCATTGGCTATGTTTTATAGCAGAAAGTAAAAAATATATATATTTTTTTTATTTTTGGTCTTTTTTTGTTTATATATTAAAAAAATAAAAACCCAGTGGTGATCAAATACAATCAAAAGAAAGCTCTATGTGTGTGAAAAAAATATATATAAATGTAATTTGATGGTGGGAATTACCCCTTATACAAATCTTCTGGGAAAAGATTCATGATATAATACTGCACATAACTGCACAAAATATAGACTATACATCAGCGCAATACCTCATACACTACTCACCAACTATACCCCACTCGTACCAAAAATCCCTCGCACTGATGCTGATTAATGCTGCAAAAATGTGTGTACCCGCGTTATGGGGGTACCACGAGAACACCCCATCTGTCTAATTGGTACCAACAAGTTAACAATATTGCCGAGATGGAAGAACTGATAGCTGTTGCTAAAGACACACCCTCTAACTTCACTCTGACCTGGGCTGGTTGGATATGTTTCCAATCTTCGACGCAATACTGCCTTGAAATGAATAAAAATGGACAAACCTAAACTAACTCTTCTTAGTCCTATATTTTGGTCTCCTTTATTTTTTTTCTTCTCCCTCTCCTCGCTCTTTCTCTCCCCCACCATACCCTATGACCCCATAATCAACAAAACAGAGCTTTCCATGTCTCCTCAAACATAATGTCGGTGCGGGACACCGACAGACCTCAGACCATGTCAGCTTGACTGAAAACTCAGTTATACTCATTTAGCACCCAAAATACACAATTCTTTATCACCAGACCACAGATTATCCACATGCTACTTGGACAAGTTTCTCCACTGGGAGCTTAGCAAGAAGCTATTTGCCACTGTCTGTAAACACTGTAGTTACTGTTCAATTTAACCACTTGAATCCAAAGATGACCTACCTTTATACGCATATGTTATAGTTCCCATATATCGTTCCTGGTTGTACATTGCATATGGATTCTGTATATCTGCATTTGTTTCTCAAAAAATAGTTTTAAAAAAAAAAAAAAAGGTAATTTGAGTACAATGTTTCATTATCGCACAATTACCAGTTAAAGTAGAGCAGTGCTGAATAGCAGAAAATGGCCTGGTCATGAAGGGGGTAAAACCTTTTGGAGCTGAAGTGGTTAACCATTACAAGTGCCAAATTACCACTCCATAATAAATATATTATTTATGAAGATAAAGAAATAAATGATATATAAAACAGCCTTTAGATCCCAGTCTTTAACTATCCCCTGTGTCCATCTCCTAATTTTTCAAAGACCTACCCCACCTCCCTCTCCCTGCTACAAAAAAAGCAAAAAACACTTTATACGTACCCTAACTCCAGATGTTTTCCTCTTCTTGTCCAGCTGCAGGTGTTTCCTGTAAGTAGTTGTAAGTTGCAGCCAAGCACTAGTACTTTGTTCTTCACCAATTCCACCACTATGTTACCCCTGAAGAAAGAAACATAGCGATGAAAAATGTTGGGGGTGTTCGGGAGTGGGTAATAAGAAGGAGACATTCGATTTGATATAGAATAGATAGTGGATTGAAAGAAAGATATAAGAAATAAATGCAGAGTAGTCAGAATTTGACAGATTATTGGAAAACAGAAAGCTAGAGAAAAAGAAGGGGAGACGTTATGAATTATTGAACTATTTGATGGAATCTGCAAATTGTTAAAAAATGATAAGAGGAAATATGGAAAAAATGAATGGCAATTACACGAGGTTTGAGTAGTAGCGATAGGAACATAAAACTGATGCTCATAGAATCTGGTGCAGCTGTGAATAGTAACCAATTAGCTTCAAGGTTTAGGTCCCCATGCACACAGGGCATTTTTACAGCTGCTTTTACCAGCGTCAGAAGTTTTATTTGGCAAGTTACAAACGCCTCTCCATGTTATTCTATGTGTCCATGCACACATAGGCTTTAGGAGCTGTAAGTGGCGTTTTCAAGCTGCAAAAAAACCCCAAGGCTAGTGTGTTCTGAAGACCAGGGTTACAGCTGTAAAAAGTCTGACGCTGTAAAACGCAGCTTAATGCTGAATACAGCGTTAAGCCGCATTAAGCGTTTTTTTTTTTTGACATGTCAAAATCAATGGTTTCCTAAGAGAACCATTTTAACTGATCTGACTTTCAGCCCATTGATTGGACTTGTGGTGTGACCTGTGTTCTGAGGATCTTGAAGGCCAAAACTGAATTAAAAAAAAGCAACGTAGGGCCCCCCAAGATCCATACCAAGCCCTTTGAGTCTAGTATAGATCATGAAAGGGAACCCCACGCCATAATGAAAAAAAAAACAGCATGGGGTCCCCCCCAAGACCATTTCAGACCCTTCAGTCTGGTATGAATTTAGAGGGGAAACCCCAAGCCAAAAAGAAAAAACAGTGTGCCCCCTCCCCCCAATCCATACCAGACCTTTATCTGAGCATGCAGCCTGGCAGGTCAGGAAAGGAGGGGGATGAGCGAGCACCCCCGCCCATACCAGACTACACGCCTTCAACATGGTGCCTCATCCCCATGTTGATGGGGACAAGGGCCTCTTCCCGAAAACCCTGGGCGGTGGTTGTGGGGGGTCTGCAGGCAGTGGAATTATCGGAATCTGGAAGCCCCCCTTCACAAGGGGGCCCCCAAGTCCCTGCCCTGTACCATGTGAATATGTATGGGGTACATTGTACCCCTACCCATTCACCCCAATAAGTCAGTGAAGTGTAAATAAAAACAAGAGACGGTTTTGACAAGTCCTTTATTAAAAATCTTCCTCCAGTCTTCTCCCTCCTGTCTTCTTTGCCAATGCTGTCTTCTCCGCCGCCGACCCTGTCCTCCTCCGATGGTGTCTCCTGTCTTTGTGCCAGCTCTGCTCTCTGCCAGTTTTTATATAGTCATGGGGCATCCATTTGGTGATGTCACCACCCCTTGTGACATCACTGGATGGCCACGCCCTATGGCTATAAAAGAACCAGCAGAGAGTGGAGCTGGCACAAAGACGTGAGACAGTGTCAGAGGAGGATTGGATCAGCGGCAGAGAAGACAGCAGCGAAGAAGACCAGAGAAAGAACACCAGAGGGAGAACACTGGAGGAAGATTTTTATTAAAAGACTTGTCAAAACCGTCTCTTGTTTTTATTTACACTACACTGACTTTTTTTGGGGTGAATGGGTGGGGGTACAATATACCCTATACTCATTCACATGGGGGGGGGGGATCTGGGGGGCCACCTTGGGAAAGGGAGCTTCCAGATTCCAATAAGCACCCTGCCCGCAGATCCCCACAACCACCACCCAGGGTTGTCAGGAAGAGGCCCTTTTGCCCATCAACCAGCTCCCCTAGCTCTCTGAGCTCCTTATGCAGCTAAAAACAGAGATTATGTGATCACTTACAAAAAAAGGTGAGTGAATACAATGTCTATATATATATATATATATATATATATATATATATACATACAAATCTTTTGACTTTCATTACCATTTTAAACTGAATGGGTTGTTTTACAAAGCGTTTACAAATACTTTAAAAAAGTAAAAACTCCTAAAATAAAAATAAACTTTTCTTATTGTTGCACTAAAAGGCAGTCACATAATGATATGGGAGGCTGGGTTCACATATGTGCAAATTGGTTTTCACATCCAATTCGCATAACATGCTAGTGTGAACGGCTTTCAATGGAGTCGTTTTACACAGGTCCGTGGCAGCCGCTGTGCGAATTCCAAAAGGGTCCTGTGCGTCCTTGTGTCTGGTTCGGGTGCGAATTCAGGCAAAAATTAGGACCCGAATCGCACCTGAACCAGTGAACAGGAACGCACTAGACCCCAGGCTGGAAACTGTGGCCGTGCATATTTAAACCCAGCCTAAGTGTCAATAAGTGCAGAAGGGCTGTAACAAGACTAAAAATTTGAAATCAGTAAACTCATTCTTCGTGAAGTAAGCTCACAGGGTAAAGGCAGAGGAGACACCGCTCTTCTTCAGCTACCTGCCTACTTACAAGCAGGAACATGTTAGTTTCTGTGCCAATATAGCAAAATCAGTTGTAGTTTGCTGACTCAATGTCTAACTCCATTTTTAAATCATCTATAGGTATAAAAAGCAAGTCTTTTTTTTTTTTTTTAATAAAATGAGAAGTTAAACTAATATCCTACACCCCCCCCCCAGCCCCTTGTCCCTGCTGTCTTTATCCCATGGGTGATTAGCTGCCAGTGCCCATGCAGGCAATGTAATGGTCCAGCGATTTGAAATTCCTTCTCATCCTCCCTTCTTTCTACAGAGTTTCCCGGATGGATCAGAGACTCGCTCTTATCTTTCCTGGAAACCCTGCAAAAAGAGTAGGGAGGAGAAGACCAGGGATTTCAAATGGGCACTGACAGCTCATCACCCATTAAGTTAACTACAGCGGGGACCAGAGGGGTGGGGAGGGTGTACGTGTTAGTTCAACTTTTCGTTTTTTCTGAAAAGATGAACTAAACCTTTAAGTGCAACAACAAAATGCATATTACACACCCAAAGCACATGAGGCACAATGAAAGCTATGGAAGGCCACAATGAGACATCATTAGCCTAAAGCTGCATTTGGAGGCTCACTCGGCTAACCTAGCTAGATCTTAGATGAAAGCAGCGAGACTGCTTTCAAAGAAAAACTAACCGAAAATCATCCAGCGCCATTATCACGACAATGAAACCGATAGCATTATGGTGTGGAAAAACTCATGATATTCAATCCAAGGAACAAAGCAGAGAGAACACAGAGGGTGGTTAGCAGAGAAATAAAACAAATTTCTGCAGATATGGCAAGATTGATCTCAGTCATTTGAGTGAAGCAGAACTTCAAACGCTTTATTAGTTTTCCTCACTTGTAAAGGAAATCTGTTCACGCCTCGACGGGTCTGGATACCTGATCTCTGCGGATATTGACATATCATGCTACCAGGCAATAAGTTGCGCTTAATCGTTTTCAAATATAATAGAGACCCCTTTTTATTGTTCACTAACAAATCTGCTCATGTACATCGTATTTCAGGCACATAAAAAGCTTGCTGATAATTATATGTGACATCTTTGACATTTAGCTGCTGTTTAAATGTTAACAGACCTTGGCGGAACTGTATTAAAGAACTAGATTGTGAGATTATGACACCGAGCTTGGGAAAGTAGGAACACACAAAGATGATCATGGTAGGGTACACATTATCTATCTACCTGTCTACACTGTATTACCAAAAGCATTGGGACACCTGCCTTTACACACACATGAACTTAGTCTTAGGCTCCATGTACACGGGACGTTAGAAAAAACGTCCTGCAAAGCTATTTCTGACGCCGGGAAAAAGCAGCTGTTAAACGTGCTTTCAGTAGCTTTTTCCATTTGAGTTATTGCACGTTTGGCCACGTTGCTTTTAGCAGCGTTTTTCTGCCTCCATTCAAAATCAATGGTTCCCTATGGGAGCCTATTGATTTGAATTGAAGTCGCACCGCAAGTCGGATCCGACTTGCGGCGTGACCTGCACTGTGAGAATCTTGAGGGGGAACTCCACGCAAAAAATGGGAAAAAAACTGCGTGGGGGTCCCCCCCAGGTTCCAAACCAGACCCTTATCCGAGCATGCAGCCCGGCAGGCAAGGAAAGGGGAGGGGACGAGCAAGCGGCCCCACCCCCCCTGGACCACACCAGGCCACATGCCCTCAACATGGGGGGGGTGTTGGTGCTTTGGGGCAGGGGGAGCTCTGCACCCCCCACCTCAAAGCATCTTGCCCCCATGTTGATGAGGACAAAGGCCTCATTCCCACAACCCTGGCCGGTGGTTGTGGGGGTCTGCGGGCAGGGGGCTCATCGGAATCTGGAAGCCCCCTTTAACAAGGGGGCCCCCCAGATCCCGGACCCCTCCCTATGTGAATGGGTATGGGGTACACTGTACCCCTACTCATTCACCACATAAAAGGCAGTGTATGGAAATAACGACAGGAGACGTTTTGGAAAGTTTATTAAAAATCTTCATCCGGCTCTTCTTGTGTTCTCCTCTCCGGGGTCTTCTGCTCTTTTGCTGTCCACTCTTCTTGTGTTCTCCTCTCCGGGGTCTTCTGCGCTTTTGCTGTCTGCTCTTCTTGTGTTCTCCTCTCCGGGGTCTTCTGCTCTTTTGCTGTCCGCTCTTCTTGTGTTCTCCTCTCCGGGGTCTTCTGCGCTTTTGCTGTCCGCTCTTCTTGTGTTCTCCTCTCCGGGGTCTTCTGCTCTTTTGCTGTCCGCTCTTCTTGTGTTCTCCTCTCCGGGGTCTTCTGCTCTATTGCTGCTCGCTCTTCTGCTGTCGTGCATGTCAAGACGTCATCTGTGACATGAGGGGCGGGGCCTCCTGATGACGTTATCGGGGCCACGCCCCTAATGGCTATATAATAAGCTGCAGAGACCGGAGACCGGCATAATCACCGGAGACGTCGTCGTCGGAGGCCCGGAGGAAGAAGAAGAGCCGACAGCAAAAGAGCAGAAGACCGGAGAGGAGAAGAAAAGAAGAGAGGACAGCAGAAGAGCGGACAGCAAAAGAGCAAAAGACCCCGGAGAGGAGAACACAAGAAGAGCGGACAGCAAAAGAGCAGAAGACCCCGGAGAGGAGAACACAAGAAGAGCCGGATGAAGATTTTTAATAAACTTTCCAAAACGTCTCCTGTCGTTATTTCCATACACTGCCTTTTATGTGGTGAATGAGTAGGGGTACAGTGTACCCCATACCCATTCACATAGATTCCGATGAGCCCCCTGCCCGCAGACCCCCACAACCACCGGCCAGGGTTGTGGGGATGAGGCTCTTGTCCTCATCAACATGGGGGCAAGGTGCTTTGAGGTGGGGGGTGCAGAGCTCCCCCTGCCCCAAAGCACCAACACCCCCCATGTTGAGGGCATGTGGCCTGGTGTGGTCCAGGGGGGGTGGGGCCGCTCGCTCGTCCCCTCCCCTTTCCTGGCCTGCCGGGCTGCATGCTCAGATGAGGGTCAGGTATGGATTTTGGGGGGGACCCCACGCCGTTTTTTCAGCGTGGGGCTACCCTCAAATTCCATACCGGACCCGAAGGGCCTGGTTTGAAACCTGGGGGTTGCGTGGAGTTCCCCCTCAAGATTCTCACAGTGCAGGTCGCGCCGCAAGTCGGATCCGACTTGCGGTGCGACTTCCATTCAAATCAATAGGCTCCCATAGGGAACCACTGATTTTGAATGGAAGAAAAAAAAATTATAACGTGGCTGAACGTAGGTTCATCGCGTTCAGTCACGCTTAGTCACGTTCGGCCGCGTTTCTGCGTTTGAAACGCCGGGAAACACACGTTCAAACGCAAATAATTGCGTTCTAAAAAAAAGTCCCTGAACGCAACTGCCTGCAAATGACTGTAAACGACCATGTGTACATAGACAGATAAGATAACATGGAGCTGCGTTCAGGGGCTTCTGAAAAAAACGCCCCAACTGCTCCTAAACGGCCATTTCCAGCATCCCGTGTACATGGAGCCTTAGTCTGTAAGGTTCAATATTGAGTTTGCCCACCCCTTGGACCTATAACAGCTTTAATTCTTCTGGGAAGGCTGTCCACAAGGTTTAGGAGTGTGTCTATGGGAATGTTTGACTATCTTCCAGAAGCACATTTGTGAGCTCAGGCACTAATGTGGACGAGAAGGCCTTGCTTGCATTCTCCGCTCCAATTCATCCCAAAGGTGTTTTATCAGGTTGAGGTCAGAACTCTGTGTAGGCCAGTCAAGTTCCTCCACCTTAAACTTGCTCATCCATGTCTTTATAGACCTTTGTGCACTGGTCCAAATAATTTGGTGGAGAAGGATTATGGTGTGGGGTTGTTTTTCAGGGGTTAGGCTTGGACCCTTAGTTCCAGTAAAGGGAACTCTTAAGGCGTCAGCATACAAAGACATTTTGGACAATTTCATGCTCCCAACTTTGTGGAAACAGTTTGGGGATGGCCCCTTCCTGTAACAACATGACTGCGCTCCAGTGCACAAAGGAAGGTCCATAAGGACATGGATGAGCGAGTTTGGCATGGAGGAACTTGACTGGCCTGCACCTCAACCCCACAGAACACCTTTGGGATGAATTAGAGCGCAGACTGCGATCTGGGGCTGTGGTGTGTAATTCTGGTATCGTAAAGTGTTATTTCACCTTTTGACTTTCAAAATGCAGTTTATTGAAAAAACATTAAACAGAGTAACATAATGAAGCAACAGAGAAAATACAAGGCATAAGATAATGGCATATACAGGCAAATAAGATAACCAGTGGTTTCCTGCGTGCAGCAGGGTATATATCAACAGAAATGAAAAATAGACTACAATACAGCTGTTGTTCATAAAGCCCAGGGATGAGAATAAGGAGCTCGATCACACCGTGAGGCCCATCAAGAACAGGTATAACAAGGCGATGCGGGGTACACATACTGAAAGGGCGCCCAACCAAGAACCCCATCGCACATATAAGGGTCCGCGGGGGGCAAGATGCACTCACTGATGACCAGTACATGTGCGAGAGCTCTCCAACCAACAACCCCATACCCCATCATATTTTTTTGGGGCATCCTCTATGGAGTTATACCAAACGTTTGTATGGGAGGGTAGAATTTATCTCAGCCATCCACTGCTTCAGGGTGGGAGAATGTGCTCGCATCCACAGCTTCGCTATAACCTTACGAGCATGAAACAGTGTCTCGTGTAGGAAAGAAACCAGGAATTTATCGGCTATGTCATCAGGAAAAAGGGCAAGGACACAGGGCCTAACATCCAGTTGGAGTGGAGAACCCATGTGGTCATACAAAAATCTAACGACCTGCAACCAGAAGGTCTGCACATCTGGACAGGACCACAGGATATGCAGAAATGTGCCCGGATGAGCATGGCAACTGGGACAGTCAGTATCAGCATCCTCCCGATATTTGGCCAGGCGGATGGGGGTGAGGTAGGATCTATGTAAGATATATATCTGTGTCAAACGGTCCGATAGTTTAGGGGAAGACAGTTTGGGACCCTCCAAGATAGCATCCCAGTCTGAGTCATCCAGTTGGGGAACGTCAGTACTCCACTTGTGCTGTAAACCCTCCACCACTTGCTCCACAGCCCTGGAGCGTAACTCCAGGTACATGGCCGATATTAATTTAGTCGGGTCATCCCCCATGAGAATGGTAAGGGCAGGATTAAGCGGTAGGTCTGCGGTGTGATCAGGAAAATGGG
This sequence comes from Pelophylax lessonae, assembly GCF_965119305.1. Lineage (NCBI taxonomy): Eukaryota > Metazoa > Chordata > Amphibia > Anura > Ranidae > Pelophylax > Pelophylax lessonae. The sequence goes on from NC_138770.1 coordinate 134,455,816, forward strand.
CCAGGAGAGCATGTCGCATCTGGAGGTAACTAAAATACATATGGGCGGAAGCTCAAACTGTGCCGACAGGGATTGAAAGGATCATACCCCGGCACCCCTAATGACCAGGTGAAGGAACAGCACCCCTTTCCCCGCCCACAATTCTGCCCCTGGAAGGGCACACAGTTCAGGTAGGCTAGAGTTGCACCACAGGGGGGTATAAGCATGTAGTTGTGTCAATCCCAGAAGTTTATGTGACAGTTCCAAAATACGTCTGTGCAGGGTCACCGGGGAAGGGGAGGTAATCGCCACAGACGCTGATCCGCGGCCCCGCAGAATGATCTGCATCGGTGTGTGCGTTGCTCGGGTTGAACCAGTGCAAATTAATGCCCGGTACCGGTCAGCCTCCTAGCCATGGAAAAAGTGCAAATGGGATAGCTGTGCCGCCAGATAGTAGGCATGGAAGTCAGGTACTGCTATACCACCGCGTATGGTCGGGTTTTTCAACGTCACCCATGAGAGTTTATGGCGACTCTGTCCCCAGATAAAGGAGTTGAGGATAGCGTCAATCACCTTAAACAGTTTCAAGGGGATGAGAACTGGGGAATGCCAGAAAACATACAAAAACTTAGGGAGCAAAATCATTTTTACAAGGTTCACCCTGCCCATCACCCCAAGGGGAAGCCTAGCCCACTATTGTACCCGCTGTTTCAGCATCGGAATGAGGGGCTCCAGATTGTCAGGGATATAGTCTGACAGGGTCCTAGTAACCAGGACTCCCAGGTAACGGATTTGAGAAACTCTAGTCAGCGAGAGAGACGAGCAGAGTCCTCCGTGGGAGGGGAAGGATCCAGGGGCAGTATCTGAGACTTGTCCCAGTTGATTCGTAAACCCGAGTGGTGTCCAAAGTCATCAATAGTTCGGAGGGCAGCATTTAAGGATGGTCCAGGGTCCGTCAAATATAACAACATATCATCTGCATATAGGCCCACCGTTTCCGTAAGGGGACCCGCCCGAAGACCCTGAACTCCGGGATGCGTCCTGAGTGCAATGGCCAAGGGCTCCACCGCCAGAGCATATAGCAGTGGGGACAGAGGGCAGCCCTGACGCATACCCTGACTTAATGGAAAGGGATCGGATAGCCATCCGTTAACAGCCACCCTGGCAGTCGGGCGGTAATACAACAAGCGCACCCAATTTATGAAGGAAGGGCCGAACCTGTAGCAATGTAAGCATTTCCAAAGGTAACTCCATTCCACAGAGTCAAACGCCTTAGCGGCGTCTAACACAACCACCGCCCTGGTCCCCATTTGTGTGTGTTGTGCCTGTATGTTTAGGAAGAGGCGTCTGGTGTTCATGGCCGTGTTCTTCCCAGGCATGAAGCCAGTCTGGTTAGGGTGTATAAGCGAGAGGATAGGTTTACCAAGACGATGGGCCAGAACCTTAGCCAGTATCTTAATGTCCGCCTGCAGCAGGGATATCGGTCGGTACGATTCTGGGAGTCGGGGGTCCTTACCGGGTTTGGGAAGTACAATAATTGTGGCCTCTCTCATGGAGGTGGGCAACGCCTCCGTGTCCAGGGCATTAGTATAGGTCACTAATAGCTCGGGGGCCAGCACGTCAGTATAAGAGGCATAAAAGTCTAATTGGAGACCATCCGAGCCCGGTGCCTTTGGCAGGGCCAGAGAGGCAATGGCATCGGCAATCTCGTCTGCAGTCAGCGGGCCTCTAAAACTGCCCGCTGGGAAGCGGACAACTGGGGGAACTCCACAGTGCGTACGAATTCCTGAGTCTCAGGGCCAGACACAGTGGACTGGGAGGCATACAACGAGGCATAATAGGAGCGGAACAACCGCGCAAAATGGGCAGGATCAGTGACTTCAGACCCATCCGCCTCCAACAGGGACACTACCACATGCGGCGCAAATTCCTGATGAGCCAAATGGGCCAGGAGCTTGCCCGCACGTTCCCCCTGCTCGAATACCCGCTGTCTGCAGAAGAAGAGCTTACGTTTAGCCATTTTGTAACGCAGTTGGTCCACCACTCGCGTCTGGGACTTAAGCTCAGAAACAAGAGCTGGAGTCGGATCCATGGTACAAGTCTCAGTAATTGAGGTAAGGTGATTCAGGGCCTGCTGGAGGACACATGTGGAGGTGGCCTTTAGGCGATTAATGCGCCTGGTCAGAGTGGAACGAGCATGTATTTCAAACGTCTCCCAAATATGCGCCGCGGAGGCGGTCCCCCTGTTAGTGGTAAAAAAGAAAACCCATTCTTGTGGCAAATCAAGTTGGTCCGCCAGTGCCCGAAGCCAAAAGGAGTGAAGACGCCATGGACGCGGTACGGTCAGGGGAGTCAAGTCCAGGGAATCCCAAAAGGGAGCGTGATCAGACAGTGATCTAGGGTGGAACCCCACGTATAACAGTAGCGGGAGTAGCTGTGCCGACACCAAAATAAAATCAATACGTGAGAATGAAGAGTGGGTGGTTGAGAAACAGGAGTATGCTTTGGAAGTCGGGTGACTGTGACGCCAGGTATCCGTCAGGGCGAATTCCCCAAATAGTCGGTAGAGTCTAGTAGTAACCGGAGGGAGGGCATGCGTGGGTAGATGTGATCTGTCAAGGGCCGGGTGCAATATCATAATAAAGTCCCCCAGCCACACAGCAGGGACAGCAGGGTGAAGGGCCATAAAGGAAATACCCTCAGTTACCACCGCCGCGCTGTATGGGGACGGGGACATAGCAGGCCAGGATAAGATATGGTTTGGAGTACATAAGGACGTGTAAAAAAACAAATCTACCCTGGGGATCCGTACATACCGAGAGAAGGGAGAAGTGTAGTGTTTTGGCCACTAAAACCTGGGAATGTGAGGTATACACAGTATGATAAGCTCAACCCACCCACGGCCGACGCAGGGACAATGGCAGCTGGCCCGTGGCATGGGTCTCTGTCAGAACCGCCACATCTGCCCTATAGGACTTAAGGCACTGAAACACAGCTGACCTCTTAATTTTATCCCGCAATCCACGGACATTCCACGTAAGGAACCTCACAGGACCCATGGCGGGGGCAAGCAATGGGTGATCCAGGTGGGCACCCGGCAGTCCTTGCGGGCGGGTGTGATCGAGCAGGCACCTAGGAATGAAAGACCTGGAAGATCAACAGTAGCATTTAGAGTTAACATGTTCTCTGTATAGAAAAATAGCAACAGCATTTGAAAGACCATTAGAAAGTCAAACAATAACCACAATAAACCCCCCTCCCCCCACCCCGCTCTCCACCCCCCAAACTTGGTGGGAGCACAAAACCCAAAACATTTTGTCCCGGCATATAAGGGGGGAGCGGGACAGTTCTCAACATAGAAAATAAGACACCACGTGCATATCATGGACCATGTCCTACAGAGGGTAAAACATCAGAAAACCATGACGCATAAGGCCGGGTGCCTCAACAAAAATAACAGGAAAAAAGTGGTAAAAGCAAGCAAAGAAAATAAAAAAAGGGTAGATACAATCCAGGAATGAAAAATGGGAAAAAAACCCATACAGTCAAATGTTCATGGTGCCCACATGGTAGTAGAGGTAGGTACATGGAATCTGGATGGTCAGAGCGACCCGTAAACTAGGAAACCCCCAACCCCCACAGGACAGCGTCCACATGAGCAGGTGAGGGTCAGGAGCTAGGGGAGTAGTAAGAAAGAAATAAGGGGGGGGGGTGTGGGGTTCCCCGTGCGGACAGTCACATCTGGCAAACACTTACTGAGCGATGAGGGGGGCCGTGATCAAACCCGGTCGCGACCAGCAGCTGTGTATTGATCCAGCCATGTAGAAACAAGCTCGGGATCCTCATAGAATTGAGCTTTGCCATCACAGATCACACGAAGGCACGCTGGAAACAACATAGCATATTTCAAGTTGTGGATGCGGAGCCTTTTCTTAACATCCACAAAGCGGGATCTCTGCTTCTGGACCTCAATAGAAAAATCCGGAAACACCATGATATTCACATTCTGGAAGGGTATATTTCCACGTTCTCTGGTCAATCTCAGTATTTTGTCACGGTCATGGTAATTGAGGAGTTTAGCAATGAAAGTCTGGGATGGGGCTCCATCAGGGGGACGGCGTGCTGGCATGCGGTGGGCCCGCTCAACAGCAAACGTGGTGGAAAACGCCTCCCTGCCATAGGTAGTAATGAGCAGGGTCTCCAGAAAGGTGGGGGGGTCCGCACCCTCAGCCCCCTCCGGGAGACCCACAAACCGGAGATTGCAGCGGCAGGCTCTGTTTTCAAGGTCATCCTGTTTTTGAGCCAATTGTTGGAATTGTCTCTGGAGGGAGTCAGCGGTGTGCTGGAGAGGCAGTATGACATCCTCAGCCTGGCTGATCCTTGTTTCAGCGTCAGTGACCCGGTCTCTAAGTTTAGCCTTATCAGGGAGACATCAAACTTAAACTCCTCTTTTTTAGCCGTAAGCATGGCTTGACAGGTGGATATAGCCTCTAGTAACTGAGCCAGGTCCGGGGATACCGCCGGCGCGGGAGTTGAGGCGCCATCTTGCAGGGAAGGGCCTGGGTCCTGCCGGCTAAATTTATCCAAGAATGCGGCGGCCGAGGCAGTCTTTTTCGGTGGCGACATGTCCACGGGAGTCTCGGGAGCGGAGTACACTGGTCCGGTAGACTGAAGGGGACACGGGGCACCCAGGATGTCTGAAGCAGGATAGACCGAGAGCAGAGCTAGGAGCGCGTGCGACCTACTCCATTGCCGTCCAGGCCATGCCCCCTTGTTATTTCACCTTTTAAAAAAAAAAAGCTAACACCATACAGCCTTAAGCATCCCCCTCACCCTAGGCTCCCACTGTACTTACCCATGGCGATGCTGAACTGTCAGTGCCGACGTAGCCAGTCCACCTGAGTAGGTGCTTACCAGATCAGAATCACTCTAGTTTGTCCTGGAAGCGCTGCCAAGAGAAGAGGAAGAGCAAGGATTTTAAATCCTCAGACCGATGGTCCAGCCACATGTGCACTGACAACTAAGCATCCATGGAGGTAAATACAGCAGGGACCGGGGTGGCTGGGGAGGGTGTACAATATTAGTTCACTTTTTCATTTGTATCTGTAAAGGTGAACTAACTCTTTATGATACCAGAATTAAATGCTCCAGCACTAGATAGATTTGCATCTGATTGTTTTCCACCTGGCTCCTTTGACAAAAGTTGATAGAAAAAAATCAACTTTTGCTGAGCTGGGCCACCCATGGTTCAAATTTCAGTTAATTTAGCCTTGGTTCACACTGCCGTGATTTGTCATGCGAGAGTTCAAATGACAATTCGCGCCCCATTAAGGGCAATGGAATCGTTCTAATAGGAGCGACTTGAGTTGCACCGACTTAGAAAAAGATTTCTGCACCACTTTTGGTGCAACTTTAATACGACTTCAATGAAGTCACACCGGCATTCTTTTAGCTTTAGGATCTTACACTGACATTCCTGAGAGAATAACGTATATGAGAACTTTGCTTAGTTAGAAAGGAAGGCAACTATAGGCTGATATTTTACAAATTAGACACACGTACAGTGGCAAGCAAAGGTATGGAAACCCCTTACATTTACCTGTTTTTCAGCAGTACTTAAGCTTAAAACACACAAACAATTGTAATTTTTCCTCTCTTTATTGAACACACCCATTAAACATTCATGGTGTTGGAGGCAAAAGTAAGTAATTAGTAGGCTAATTACTTCAACAAAAGCTAACTGGAGTCAGTAGTTTGCACACCTGCAGTCCAATAATGAAATGAGTTTGGAGGTGTGGTTTAGAGCTACTTTGATTAATAAAAGACACTGAAACATTTTAGGATTGTTGTTCATAAGAAGCATCAGCTGATAGGAACCATTCTTCACAAAAAGGAGCTCTCTGAAGACATACAATCAAGAGCAGTTGATCAGCATAAGGCTGGAAAGGGATACAAAGCAATCTCAAAGTGTTTTGGCAACCATCGGTCAACAGTTAGACAAGAATACTCACTTTGCATGGCGCAAAGAGGACACAGCTTACCGACATCAAAACATCATCCCAACGATGAATTATGGTGGAGAGAACATTGTATTTTAGCCTTGCTTTGCTGCTTCAGGGTCTGAACCACTTCACATCAGAGGGGAAAATGAATTTCCAAGTTTACCAAAATATCCTACAGGATAATGTCAGGGTGGCTGTTCACCATCTAAAGCTTAATAGAAGTTGGGTGATGCAGCAGGACAATGACTCTAAGCATCAAAGTAAATTCAGCACGGACTGACTTCAGAAAAAAGAAAATGCATCTTTTGTAGTGGCCCAGTCAGAGCCCAGACCTTAACCCCATAGAGATGCTGTGGAATGACCTCAACAGAGCTGTTCACACTAGACACCCTACAAATGGGTCTGAGCTGAAGCAGTTTTGTAAAGAGGAATAGTCAAAAATTCCTTCTGAACATTGCGCAGGTCTGATCTGAAGCTACCGAAAGCCTTTGCTTGAAGTCATTGCTGCCAAAGGAGGTTTGACCAGCTATTAACTCCAAGGGGTCACTTATTTTTTCTTCCAGCACTTTGAATGTTTATTGGGTGCGTTCAATAAAGACACAAGAAATTAGAATTGTTTAGTTTGTTACATTTGATGAGAATTAGATCACGTTTTTTGGCAAATTACTGGAGAAAAACTGTAAATTCAAGAGGTTCGCATATTTTTTCTATTTACTAGACTGTCCCAACTTTGGTGACTCTTTAACCCCCTGCCGACCACCCGCTGAATATATACTATGGCAGGCTGGCTTGGCTGTGTGAATCGACGTATGGGTACATCGGTTCGGGTAGTGGTGCTGGGAGGCAAGTGCGCGCCGCTGGTGGCGTGCTTCCGCCGGTGGTGCGCTTCCACTCCCACTAGGCAGCGGGGATGCAGATCCACGGTGCCGGCGGCTGCGATTGCCTCTGGGCACCTGTGATCGCTCACCGCTGAGAGAGAAGGACGATCAGCTGTTGTAAGCACAGCAGACCGTTCTTCTCTCTGAAATGGTCACAGAGCTCCTGTGATCCTTCTATATAGGATCACAGGTCTCTGGTAATTTCACAAGCCCATCCCCCATATAGCTAGAAAACACTCCCCTAGGCTTGCACTTAAACCTTGATCACCACCGTGTTAACCCCTTCCCAGTGCATATTTTAGCAATGATTACTTTAGTACTGTCATTGGTCCCCCCAAAAGTGTAAAAAATGTCAGTTAGGGGTCTGATCTGTCCGCCGCAATGTCGCAGTCCCGCAAAAATCGCTGATCACCGCCATTACTAGTAAAAAAAAAATACATGATTACATGCGGCTAGGGACAGATGGGTGGCCCTGTATGTAGAAAGTTTGCATCCAGGATTGCTCTTCTGTCCCTAACCTCAATGTACACTAACATGTGAACAGCCAAGAACAATGTCAGCCTGTCATTGATTGGGCAGTGTGTGGACCTTGACAACCAAGTGAAGGAGGCCTATAGCGGACCTTTTAGCAACTTTACAAGGCTGTATCAATACATTTCTGACATGTTATAATATATAGCAACTGCATATTTTTTCTAAAAAGCTGCAACTTATATATAAGAATTTTTATTTTTATTTTGGATGGAGTAATGGAGGGTTATAACCCCTGTCACATTTTTATTTTTTTTGCCATCTGTGTCCCACTGGGGAAAACATTAGGGCTCCTGGTTGTAGCGCAGTACTCCCATTCAAAAAGGCCATCAGCTGTCAAAAAAAAAAAACAGGCAATATTGGCTGCTGAATGCCAGTTAGCCAAGTCTGCACTGCTGTATAAAAAGCGATCCAACATGCATCCCTCTTCAAAGTGTGATACAGCTGTAAATGAGCCCTACATGACACAAGATGAACAAGATCAAATTCGATTTGTAAACAAATATTTTTGGAAAGTGGTGAAAGGCCAATAAAAATACGTCATGCTGTAAGAACTATGGCGAAGTCTGGGAAGGCAGACGCTATATAAATTAATTGTACTGAGAACATGTGACTGATAGAGCGAGGAACATATGAAAGTAATATTCTGACACATGTTCCCCCCTACATATTAGAAAAATGTTATGGCTTTTATAAATGTTGCAAGTGTTGCCAAGCTGACATCTCTTGTTACATAATGACTGCTTTGTACAGCGACCTGGGTTCGAAGAGGAACATTATGCTGCATAAAATTTTACATGACTGAACTCTGCGAGTCATGTCATTATAGAAATTACCCTTTCCAGAAAATATATTTGTTATTATGCCACAGTCTAGCATTCTGGGCTGGGAGGTGTTATTTTTCCAAGGCCTCATTTACACTGCCAATGATGTACATGTTGGTTATATGCGTTTATAGGACATTTCATAATGCATTTGCAGCTAATGATTTTAAATGTTATAATGCACACCATGCGCTTACTTGCATTCATGGTGCATTCAGCTTAACTGCATTTATATAAAACAGAAATCTGTGTGTCAAGGGGGGGATACTCCATGAAACCTCCCGTATCCTCTTAAGCAAAAAGAAAAGCTAAAACAAACACTATACTTTCCAGATCAATTTCTCCTGTATTAAGCAAAACAAATGCAGGAGGCCCATGTAAATGAGGGCTAATTGATAAATTAAAGAGCTTGTAACCCTAAAAAAAAATAAAAGAAAAAAAGATTATTTTCCCTTATAGCAGAATAAACAGCACAGTGCTTGTGCTGTCTAATCTGTCCCTTTCTAAGCTGTAAAAAAAAAACTGGCTGTTCCAGCCAGTTTCTGTGTCCCCCTCAGTGTGCTGACCACGGTACTCATGGCTGCTGATCCATGATTACCGTGGTCAGTTTACGTGCCTCCGACATCCCGCTGCTCTCCTCTCTCCCCCTGCCTGTCAACTCCTGTGTGTGTGAACCGCCCCTCATCTCTCCTCCTGCCGCTATTAGTAGCTGGTGTTCTGCCGAAAACTCCAACTTGCCGAGATCTCCGACTACGTTATTCCCGATGATGGTACACCAGGAATAGTTGGAGATTTCGACCACTGGGTGTTTTTACAGAACACCAGCAGCCTTTACACTCCAGTAGATGCTATAATTAGTGAAGATTGTTAGTCTGCCCGCTAGTAACCAAAAACATGGCTGCCTCCAGGGCAGCGACAACTAGCAGGTGGACTAACAATCTGTACTAATTATAGCATCTACCGAAATGTGTAGAGGCTGCCGGTGTTGTGTGAAAAGACCAAAAGACCATTACTGGAAGCCCCTCTCTTTTATCAAGACGTAACACACTGTGTACCTGTTTGTGTGACGTGATGTGTACCTGTTTGTGTCACGTGACCCCCAGCCGCTCTCTTCCTCTGATTTAACCACTTAAGCCCCGGAGGATTTGGCTGCTAAAGGACCAGACCCCTTTTTTCAACTTGGCACTTCGTGACTTTAACTGATAATTGCTCGGTCATGCAATGCTGTACCTAAACGAAATTTACGTCCTTTTTTTCCCACAAACAGAGCTTTCTTTTGGTGGCATTTGATCACCTCTGCGCTTTTTATTTTTTGCGATATTAATAAAAAAAGAGCGAAAATTTTGCAAAAAAATGACATTTTCAACTTTGTCTTTTAAAAAATATCCAATATACTCAATTTATGTCATTTTTTTTGGCCAAAATATATTTAGCTACATGTCTTTGACAAAAAAAAAATCAATGAGCGTATTTTTATTGGTTTGCGCAAAAGTTATAGCGTCTACAAACTATGGTGTAAATACTGAAATTTACGAAGCTTTAATTTCTGACTGCCTATCTCATTTCATGAAGTGCTAAAATGGCGGGGCAGTACAAAACCCCCCCAAACTACCACTTTTTGGAAAGTAGACATCCTAAGGAATGTTCTGAGAGGCATGTTGAGCTCATTGAATATTTTATTTTTTTGTCACAGGTGTTTGAAAAATGACTAAAAAAATTTTTTTTTTTTTTTTTACACAAAGTTGTCATTGAAATGATATATTGCTCACACATGCCATGGGTATATGTGTAATTACACCCCAAAATATATTCTGCTGCTTCTCCTGAGTACAGGGATACCACATATGTGAGACTTTTTGGGAGCGTAGCTGTGTACGGGAGCCGGAAAACAAATCACCACCATCAGAATTTCAAAGGGCGTACATTTTTCATTGCATTTTCTCACTACCTATAACGGTTTAGGAGGCCCTGAAATGTCAAGATACCACAAAACCCCCCCAAATGACCCCATTTTGGAAAGTAGACACCCCAAGCTGTTTGCTGAGAGGCATGGTGAGTCCATGGAATATTTTATATTTTGCCACAAGTTTCGGGAAAATTACAATTTTTTTTTTTAATTTTTTTTTTTTACACAACGTTGTCACTAAAAGATAAATTTCTCACACATGACATGGGTATATGTGGAATGACACCCCAAAATACATTCTGCCGCTTCTCCTGAGTATGGGGATGCCCCATGTGTGAGACTTTTTGGGAGCCTAGCTGTGTACAGGACCGCGAAAACCAATCAACACTCTCAGGTTTTCTAATGGCGTAAATTGTTCATGTCACCTCTGCACTACCTGTCGCAGTTTCGGAGGCCCTAAAATTCCAAGATGGCACAAAACCCCCCCAAATGACCCCATTTTGGAAAGTAGACACCCCAAGCTATTTGCCGAGAGGCATGGTGAGTCCATGGAATATTTTATATTTTGCCACAAGTTCCGGGAAATATATATATATATATATTTTTTTTTTTTTTTTTACACAAAGCTGTCAGTAAATGATATATTGCTCACACATGCCATGGGTATATGTGAAATGACACCCCAAAATACATTCTGCTGCTTCTCCTGAGTACAGGGATACCCCATGTGTGAGACTTTTTTGCAGTCTAGCCGAGTACAGGACCCCGAAAACCAACCTCCACTTTCAGGCTTTCCAAGGGCGTAAATTGTTGATTTCACTCCTGACTACCTATCACAGTTTCGGAGGCCCTAAAATTCCAAGATAGCACAAAACCCCCCCAAATGACCCCATTTTGGAAAGTAGACACCCCAAGCTGTTTGCTGAGAGGCATGGTGAGTCCATGGAATATTTTATATTTTGCCACAAGTTCCGGGAAATATATATATATATATATATTTTTTTTTTTTTTACACAAAGCTGTCAGTAAATGATATATTGCTCACACATGCCATGTGTATATGTGAAATGACACCCCAAAATACATTCTGCTGCTTCTCCTGAGTACAGGGATACCCCATGTGTGAGACTTTTTTGCAGTCTAGCCGAGTACAGGACCCCGAAAACCAACCTCCACTTTCAGGCTTTCCAAAGGCGTAAATTGTTGATTTCACTCCTGACTACCTATCACAGTTTCGGAGGCCCTAAAATTCCAAGATAGCACAAAACCCCCCCAAATGACCCCATTTTGGAAAGTAGACACCCCAAGCTGTTTGCTGAGAGGCATGGTGAGTCCATGGAATATTTTATATTTTGCCACAAGTTCCGGGAAATATATATATATATATATATTTATTTTTTTTTTTTACACAAAGCTGTCAGTAAATGATATATTGCTCACACATGCCATAGGTATATGTGAAATGACACCCCAAAATACATTCTGCTGCTTCTCCTGAGTACAGGGATACCCCATGTGTGAGACTTTTTTGCAGTCTAGCCGAGTACAGGACCCCGAAAACCAACCTCCACTTTCAGGCTTTCCAAGGGCGTAAATTGTTGATTTCACTCCTGACTACCTATCACAGTTTCGGAGGCCCTAAAATTCCAAGATAGCACAAAACCCCCCCAAATGACCCCATTTTGGAAAGTAGACACCCTGAGCTATTTGCAGAGAGGCATGTTGAGTGTTTTGCAGATCTCACTTTTTGTCACAAAGTTTTGGAAATTGAAAAAAGAGGAAAAAAAATGCATTTTCCTGTTTTTTCTTCATTTTCCAAAAAAAATGAGAGCTGCAAAATACTCACCATGCCTCTCAGCAAATAGATTGGAGTGTCTACTTTGCAAAATTGGGTCATTTGGGGGGGTTTTGTGCTATCTTGGAATTTTAGGGCCTCCGAAACTGTGATAGGTAGTCAGGAGTGAAATCAACAATTTACGCCCTTGGAAAGCCTGAAAGTGGAGGTTGGTTTTCGGGGTCCTGTACTCGGCTAGACTGCAAAAAAGTCTCACACATGGGGTATCCCTGTACTCAGGAGAAGCAGCAGAATGTATTTTGGGGTGTCATTTCACATATACCCATGGCATGCGTGAGCATTATATCATTTACTGACAACTTTGTGTTAAAAAAAAAAAAAAAATTATTTTCCCGAAACTTGTGGCAAAATATAAACTATTCCATGGACTCACCATGCTTCTCAGCCAATAGCTTGGAGTGTCTACTTTGCAAAATGGGGTCATTTGGGGGGGTTTTGTGCTATCTTGAAATTTCAGGGCCTCTGAAACTGTGACAGGTAGTCAGGGGTAAAATCAGCAATTTACGCCATTAGAAAACCTGAAGATGTGGATTGGTTTTCGGGGGCGCGTACACAGCTACGCTGCCAAAAAGTCTCACACATGGGGTATCCCTGTACTCAGGAGAAGCAGCAGAATGTATTTTGGGGTGTCATTTCACATATACACATGGCATGTGTGAGCAATATATCATTTAGTGACAACTTTCTGTAAAAAAACAACAAAAAAAAAAGAAATAATAATTTTCCCGACACTTGTAGCAAAATATAAAATATTCCATGGACTCACCATGCCTCTCAGCAAATAGCTTTGGGTGTCTACTTTTCAAAAAGGGGTCATTTGGGGGGTGTTTGAACTGTCCCGGCATTTTATGCTCAATCTTATCCACACATCACCCACTCTTCTAACCACTTGAAAACCAAGCCTTTTCTGTGCCTTTTTGTTTACATGAAAAAATATTTTTTTTTTACTAGAAAATTACTTTGAACCCCCAAACATTATATATTTCTTTAAAGCAGAGGCCCTATAGAATAAAATGGGGGATGTTGCAAATTTTTTTGTCACACGGTATTTGCGCACAGATTTTCCAAACGCAATTTTTGCGAAAAAAATACATTTTTTTTTAATTTATTGCACAAATACACTATATAATTCCAATTTTTTTGGTAAAATTTAAAAGATGATCTTATGCCGAGTTCATAGACACCTGACATGACATGCTTTAAAAATTGCGCACGCCTGCGCAGCGGCAACAACGTACGTACATTTTTAAAAACTTTAAAAGTCTCTACAGGTTACCACTTTAGACTTACAGAGGAGGTCTACTGCAAAAATTACTGCACTCGATCTGGCGATCGCGGCGATACCTCACATGCATGCTGAAATTGCGGTTTACATATGACACTAGACCAACGCTTGCGTGTGCCATTGCGTGCAAGCACGGGGGGAAAGGGGGGGGGCTCAATTTTTTTTTTTTTTTTTTTTTTTTTTTTTTTTGCTTTTTTATGTTATTTTGACACCTTTCCTTTAATTTTTTTTTTTTAAATCATTTTTATTGTTATCACAGTGAATTTAGATATCCCCTATGATAGCAATCGGTAGTGACAGGTACTCTTTTTTAAAAAAATTGGGGTCTTTTATACTCTAGATCTCTCCTCTGACCTTAATGTATCTGACCACGCCAAAATTGGTGTGATAAAATACTTTCCCAATTTCCCAATGGCCCTGTTTATTTCTGGCGAAAAAGAAGTCATGAAATGCTCGTAGCCTCCGGCATCTTAGGCCATAGAGATGATTGGAGCCATTCTAATCTTCAATTAGCTCTATGGTTAGATAACTGAACCACCGGCTGCACTCTCGGGTTAACCGGTGGGACAGGAGAGCCCGAGAAAAACCACGGAAGGCTGCGGAAGGCGGCGGTGGGGGGGGGGGAGACCCCTCCCACTGCATGTAAAAGCAGTCTAGCGGCCAATTACCTGCTAGGATTGCTTTTACATGTTAGCCGACCGCTGGCTGTAAAAAACGATACCAAGATGATGCCTAAATCTGCAGGCATCATCCTGGTACAACCACTCAAAGTCCAGCAACGTACCAGTACATTGCTGGTCCTTGTTTGGCATATAGGTTTTTTTTTTTCATGCAGCCTGTGGGCTGAACGGAAAAAAAGAGAACCTATCAGAAATCAGCACAGGAATAATGCGTAGTATTACTCATCATTAACCGCCCAAACAACCACCCACTGAATTTAATGATGGGTATACACGACACTATCCACGTATACCAAAATAGGATTTTAACTGCAGTGCTGAAATCAGAAAATCACCACAGCTGCTATCAGCAAAGGTATCCATATATGCTGAGCGCAAACACTGTTTGTGTCAGAATATATAAAATCAATGCATGGTAGCCGACGAGGGACCTGCAAGAGAAACAGGTCACAAAAGAATGAAAAAACAAACAAAGTACATTAAAAAAAAGTACATTAGGAAGAGTAGGACATATAAAATGACTGACACAACAAAAAATTTTGGATTCTCATCATTAACCGCCCAAACAACCACCCACTGAATTTAATGATGGGTATACACGGCGCTATCCACGTATACCAAAATAAGATTTTAACTGCAGTGCTGAAATCAGAAAATCACCACAGCTGCTATCAGCAAAGGTATCCATATATGCTGAGCGCAAACGCTGTTTGTGTCAGAATATATAAAATCAATGCGTGGTAGCCGACAATTACCTGCAAGAGAAACAGGTCACAAAAGAATGAAAAAACAAACAAAGTACATTAAAAAAAAGTACATTAGGAAGAGTAGGACATATAAAATGACTGACACAACAAAAAATTTTGGATTCTCATCATTAACCGCCCAAACAACCACCCACTGAATTTAATGATGGGTATACACGGCGCTATCCACATATACCAAAATAAGATTTTAACTGCAGTGCTGAAATCAGAAAATCACCACAGCTGCTATCAGCAAAGGTATCCATATATGCTGAGCGCAAACGCTGTTTGTGTCAGAATATATAAAATCAATGCGTGGTAGCCGACAATTACCTGCAAGAGAAACAGGTCACAAAAGAATGAAAAAACAAACAAAGGACATTGAAAAAAGTATAGTAGGAAGGAGTAGAAGGACATATAAAATTACTGACACCACAACAGTTTTTGGATCCTTTTATTTTACTTTCTAACTGTTCCTTTATTTCTTGATTTGGGAGGGAGTGCGATCTTCTGCGATCTTCTCTTCCAGCTTGGGTCTCTCAAAATGTCGATGGACATCCAACATCCTTCGAGACCCTGTGTTTATGTGCCCTACACTGTGTCGTGCTGTACCCTACACTAATACTCCACTAGTGTATGGTAGCGCTCAAAACATTCCCCGATGCAGAGACCAGGATGGTCAGGACATTTGGGACAATAATAACGGGTGTCACGCCTAAATCCGCGCCTGCTACAGACACGACATCGTCTTTGGGGTCGTATTTGGGTAGGGGTACTCGGGAGGGCATAAGGAAAATGCCTCTCATGCAGCCGGCTCACTGCATCTGGAAGGGGAAGTTGGGCAGGCATGCCTCCTGGGTACAGGTAGGCAAGGATGACCGCTTCCTGGAATTCCCGGAAGGGTCCAGTTCGTCCTGACGCCCTGTATAGGACAAAGGCGTTCAGCATAGCCAATTGGAAAAGGTAAACAGACACTTTTTTGTACCAGCGTCTGGCTTTACGGGCAACTAAATACGGCGCCAAAAGCTGGTCGTTAAGGTCCACCCCTCCCATGTTAAGGTTATATTCGTGGACACAGAGGGGTTTCTCCATAACGCCAGTTGCCGTAGGGATTTGGACTGTCGTGTCTGCGTGAAGGGAGGACAGAACATAAACATCCCGTGTATCCTTCCACTTCACCGCAAGTAATTTGTCCGTTTTCAAGCAGGCTCTCGCCCCCCGACTAAGACGGGAATTTACAAGCCGTTGGGGGAAGCCCCGGCGATTAGGTCGCACGGTGCCACATGCGCCAATTTGTAAATCAAGCAGGTGACTAAATAGTGGCACGCTTGTGTAAAAATTGTCCACGTACAAATGGTACCCCTTTCCGGATAAGGGTGACACCAAGTCCCAAACAATCTTACCGCTGCTCCCTATGTAGTCTGGGCAGTTCGGGGGCTCCACAGTGCTATCTTTTCCCTCATAGACACGGAAATTAACTGTATAGCCTGTGGCCCTGTCACAGAGCTTATACAACTTGACCCCGTATCTGGCACGCTTGCTGGGGAGGTACTGTTTGATAGCAAGACGGCCAGTAAATTTAATCAGGGACTCGTCAATGCAGACAACTTGTTCGGGGGTAAACAAGGCTGCAAACCGCTGATTGAAGTGGTCTATGAGGGGCCGAATTTTGTGGAGCCGATCGTATGCAGGGTCTCCCCGAGGACGACAGATTTCATTGTCGCTGAAATGCATAAATCGCAGAATTTGCTCGTATCTCCCCCTGGACATGGAGGCAGAGTACATGCGCATATGGTGAGCTGGGCTAGTGGACCAATATAGCCGCAATTCACTTTGTTTAGTTATGCCCATGTGGAGGGAAAGGCCCAGAAAGATCTTAAATTCGGAAACCGTTATAGGATTCCAGCCGAATCGTCTGGCAAGGTGCGAATTTGGGTTGGCGGCGATAAATTGTTGAGCATATAAATTTGATTGATCCACAATAGATCTGAAAAGATCTTCCGTGAAGAACAGCTCAAAAAAGTTCAGGGGCGTAAAACCAGCTGTCTCCACGTGGATTCCAGGTTGGGCGGTGAATGGGGGAAGTACTGGCGCTGTAGAATCAGTGGGTTGCCAATTGGGATATGCCAGCGCATCAGGGAGGGCACTATGGGCTCTACGGGCCTGTCTTCGAATACGCGGTGGCTGCGGGCCACTACTTGTGCTAGCCACCGCACCAGCTTCAACTGCACTTAGGGGACTCGCCACGTCACCAGGTCTTACTGCAGTGCTGGTTGTACTAGGTCCAGGTTGTACTAGGCCGCTGGCGCTTGCCAGGTCGCCAGAAGGATGAGCGGCACTAGTACCCACACTCTGCTCCATACGAGCACCCTGCGATTCCTGCATTTCAACAACACCAGAATGGGGTCGGGTACGCCTGGGTCTAACAGGGACCCATCTGTCGTCGGAGCTGTCTGTCAGGGAGCCGCTGCTGTCATCTGGTTCGTATACTGACCCTGATTCTGCCGGTGAGGCTTCCCCATCGCTCTCACCTGACATGGTCATCATACTGTAAATAGCTTCATCACTGTACGAACGTTTAGACATTTTGGTAACTAAATTTACCCGTACAGTGATGCGACTCACAGGTAATAAAAGCACCTGGTTGTCGAAGACTATTTCAAGCGCTACCAAAAAAACTGCTAATGCTAGCAGGGATCAGGCCTGACTCTGCTAACACAGCGGTTTTGTGTCTTGTGTTTTTTGTAAGTGACAGTAATCTATTGATTACTACACTTACCTGGGTGAAAGGGTTAAACGCAGGTGCTGGCCGGAATCAGTGCTGATCGTGCAAACACCGCGTTTTGGGAACCCTAAACTATGGGGGCGCTAGTATAGCTCTGATCAGATCAGATATTGATCTGTTCAAACACTATACTAGAAATGGAAGTGTAGGTGCGTGCGTGCGTGTGTGGTGATCAAGGGGTTACTTCTAAACTATGCGCCGGGGATCTGGGGGGGGGTGGCGGGGACCCTAAACCTCCTTTGGGAAAGAAACTAGCTAGCTAGCGCAACCTCAAGTCACAATGACACCAATACAAAATACAGTAAAAACAGTATATTATGTGTGTATTAGTGCTAATGTGACAGAGGGTGTAGGGGTTAACGGGATGTGATCAGGGGGGGATCAGGGGTTTAAATCTTTATTGGGAGGGACTGGCGGGTATCCTAAGGATAAAAGGAACGGTGGCAAGCGCTAAACCTGGTCACAAGTCACACTTATACGGGTATATAGAAAATGCTATATACTGTATACAGTGTGCGTTGTGGCAGGGGGTGTAGGGGTGATCAGGGGGGGATCAGGGGATTAAATCTTTATTGGGCGGGTGGCGGGGACCCTAAACCTCCTTGGGACACAAACTTAGTCGCCTGCGCTAATTCTGATCACAATCACACTAATACAAAAATACAAAAACACAGTATATTACGTTTGTATTAGTGCTGATGTGACAGAGGGTGTAGGGGTTAACTAGCGGTGATCAGGGGGGGGTCAGGGGAGATCAGGGGCTCAAATCTTTATTAGGGGGGGGTGGCGGGTAATTCAAGTGGAAAAAAGGGGGTCGCAAGCGCTAGACCTGACCACAAATCACACTTATACGTGTATATAGCAAAATGCTATATACTGTATACGGTGTGTGTTATGGCAGGGGGTGTAGGGGTGATCAGGGGGGGGTCAGGGGCTTAAATCTTTATTGGGCGGGTGGCGGGGACCCTAAACCTTCTTGGGACAGAAACTTAGTCGCCTGCGCTAATTCTGATCACAATCACACTAATACAAAAATACAATAACACCGTATATTGCGTTTGTATTAGTGCTGATGTGACAGAGGGTGTAGGGGTTAACGGCGGTGATCAGGGGGGGGTCAGGGGAGATCAGTGGGTTAAATCTTTATTAGGGGGGGGTGGGGGGTAATTTGAGTGGAAAAGGGGGGGTCGCAAGGGCTACACCTGTTCACAAATCACACTTATACAGGTATATAGGTATATGCTATATGCTGTATATAGTGTGTGTTGTGTCAGGTGCTGTAGGGGTTAATTGGGGGGGCGATCGGGGGTGAAATGTGCCTATCTAAGTGTGTATGTACGTGCTTGGTGCTGTACTTACAATTAGATGTGCTCTCCTCTCACGCTGGATCCGAAAAGACCGTTGGGAGGGGAGGGCACATCTCCTCTAAGCCTGTGTTTACATTTCACAGGCTTAGAGGGAGATCTGATTGGGCAGGACCGATCAACAGGTCCAGACCAAAAATGATTGGCCTGGACCTGATGACTGATCGGTTCTGAACCCAATCGAGTCATCGGCGGGACCGCGGGTGCGCGCGCGCGCGCGCCAGAGCGGCGAAGGCTAGTGACGTACCGCTACGTCACTCTGCCTGGCCGGGGCTGACCGCCGCAGTATATAGTCGTGCGGCGGTCGGCAACCGGTTAAGGGCTACAGCAGTAAGGGCAGAGCGGACAGCACATCGGTCACGTGACCTCCCCAGCTGACATCAGAGGAGGATCTTGGCCCCTCCCGCTGTAGCCCTTAGATCAGAGGAGAGCGTCTGGAGATCAAGTGACCAGCCACAAAAGCTCTGACATAAGGTAATAACAGGCATTGTTTTTCACAAATAGGCACACAGTGTGTTAATGTCTTGATAAAAGAGAGGGCTTGCATTAAATCTTTTTTTTTTTTTACTTAACAACCACTTTAATTACCTGAAAGGGTATAAAAGGGTGAACACCTATGTCTTTCAAGGCGTCACAATGAAATAAGTGTAGTGAATGTGCTTCAATCCAAATTGTAAAAAAACATTTAAAACGTGATAAAATCAATCTCTAAAGTGCTTAGTGCTTTAAATTATATGAATTCCAAAATATCATGAATATTGCCAGAATGTGTGATTAAAAAAGGTCCACTTAAAATAGTCAAAAATTGTCCAATCAAACAAAGGTGCGTCTTCAATCCCAATCTAAACGATCTACAAAATTGCTTCCGTGCAAATAAGGTGTGGTGACTAATTTCCTCCATCAGGTGTCACTTCTAGGTGCTCTAAATTCTCACCTCAAATATAGAAATAAAATGCCTGTGTTTGTGTGCCTTTTCCTCTAATGTGGTTCCTTATGGCTCCCGGGACCTTCCTAAGGGGTCCTGTGTATATTCCCGATCTTTGGTATACCTCTAGGCTCCTTATTTAGGACTCCTTGTATCGCGGGTTCTTTATTTACTGCCACGACCTCAGGAGCTCATCAAATAAAGAGGGCCATCATGGTGCAGTATTATAAACAATTTATTCCACAAATAAAGTATTGCACTTACATTTAAATTTCTTGTTATCAGCATAAACTCAGCATAACAGCGCTATGGGGACATCGCTCCGTCCGTCACGTCACTTCCGGTTGTTTGGGCACCTCCTACGCATTACGTCACGTGACTTCCTCAGGGAGTCTCAGTGACTTCCTCAGGCCTACCTTCGATCCGATCAGCTAAAAACAAAGGGAAGAGGATTCATCCTCTTATGCGTCGGTGGATCGGATCGGAGGTGGTCAGTTGTAAACGGACAGCCGGTCTATTTACACCCAACCGCCCCGATTGGTTTGTGTCCGCTCTGCATAAACTGAATGAACAGGTACCTGTCATTTGTCCACTCTGCTCAGCAGGGTGGAGCAACGGACAGATCCCCTGCTGAGCAAAGTGGAAAGGGGCCTAAAGCTGGCGATAGATGGATCAGAATTCAGCTGGTTCAGCAGGGAAAGCTGTTCAGGTTGCTGGGTGATTGAAAAAAAATGATCCATGACCAGCCTTAAAAACACCAGCAGATTTAGACAGACTCTTGCTGCTGAGAATCAATTGCAGTGAAGAGGAAGTGGGAGACGGGCCTAAGTCCTGCTGTGTTAGTCTAAGAAGCGAGCATCCATAGACATGCAGATTGGGAGCTATAAAATGTTTGTTATTTTAATTTAAAAAATAAAAAAAAAATCTGACTTTGAGTGCCAGAGGAAGTTGAAAATAAGAGACTAAGGCCCCTTTCACACAGGCGATCCGATCCGCCTGTCAGTTTTTCAGGCGGATCTGATCAGATGCTCCATGCATTCCTATGGGGCAGCGGATGTCAACGGAGACATCTCCGCTGACACCCGCTGCTATCCGATCCGACCCTGTCCGTGAAATCCGGATGGATGGAAACCTATTTTCCATCCGTCTGGTGGATTGGATCGGATGGGATCGGATGAGAACGGACAGGCGGCCTGTTCTCATCTGATCTCCCCATAAAGAACAGCGGGGATCTGACAGCTCCGATCTGTCATCCGCCTGCTCAGCGGGGATTGGCGCATCGATCCCCCGCTGAGCAGAACGGGCTCTGTCCGCGGAACGGACCCGTGTGAAAGGGGCCTAAGGCCTCATGTACACTGCTGCTGATAAACAAACGTTTTTTTAGGAACAGTTGGGCCTTTTTTTCAGCAGCCCCTGAACTCTCCTCTATGTTATCTTATCTGTCCATGTACACTGAGACGTTTTATAGTTGTTCATGCCCCTTTCACATTTGTGCGACTTGGGACTACAAAGTCCAATGAGTACCGGTAATATCTGTTTGACTTCAAGTCGCAACGACTTCAAAGTAGCCCCTGCACTAATTTGGTCCGGCTTTGATGCGTTATGAAGTTTGAGGTTGAGGTTTTGATGCAAAAAATGTGTTCAGGACGGAAGTTTATAGGCATTTGAAACGCTGAATGCTTCTAACAGCTTGCAAACGCATCTAAACGCGGTAGAAACATTTATAAGCGTTTGTAATAGGAAAATATTGCTGACCATTTGCAATAGGGAAAACAGACTTTCCAGGAGAGAGAGATATATCCTGCATTGTAGGTATTTGGGAACAGTAAAATTTGTTATCTGCAAAAACGCTTCCAAACAAAAACGCTCATAAACTCCAGTAAACGGGACATGTTAAAGAGATTGAACAGATGTTTTTTTACTTTGTTACTAGCTGTCAAGTTCCGGCATTTAGAAGAGGTTTTCAAATGTCTCATGTAAATGAGTCCTTAAATCAACAGGTAAAAATAAAGGGAAATACTATATAAAAGATAAAGGCAGAAACTGCATTTAAAGTATAACTAAAGGCAAAACATTTTTTTGTTAGTTTTGAACAAAGTAGAAAGATATTAGAAACCCCATCAGTTTTTATTGCTGTCTACACCCCCATTAGGCCCCTGTCACACTTGTGCAACCTAAAGGCCCGTACACACGTACCGATCGGCGTCATACAAACGTCGGCGGACGAAAGATCTGCCGATTGTACGATTGTTAGTATGGTGCCTCCGACAGCTGTCTGCGCACATTCTGCGGACAAGAGTCTTTCTTGCAAACATAAAAATTTTTGTATGCCGACACCAGAACGGACGATTGTTCGCCAGTCAGTACAGAAATCAGCCGACAGACCGCAGATTTGCAAGACTGGGCATGCTCAGAAAAGAAAAAACACAGGGAAAGTTAACCATTACATGACATCACTTCTGCAGTCAGCTGAAGTCGGCGGACAAAATTTTTGTGCTGTCTTTGCACTTTTCAACAGACATCGACATCCTGGGGAGAAAAGACGAACGTTTGTATGACGACGATCGGTACGTGTGTACGGGGCTTTAAAGTTGCAGGATTTGGCAACAATTGTTTGCAATGCTTGTGTAATCTTGAGTTCTACTGACCTCAAAACGCATTAAAGTCAGACCAAAGTAGTGCAGGGACTACTTTGAAGTCATTGCAAATTGAAGTCGCACAGATATGAATGGTTCTCTGAATGGAAATCATGGAGTATGACTTGGCATGCGAGGTTGCAGTCCCAAATCGCTGGACAAGTTACACAAGTGTGAAAGGGGCCTTAGGAAAATTCGTCCTCTCTATTTGTCCTATTTACCAATATCATTGAAAGTGGAAGTAAAAGAAAATCCCAAATTTTGGGTTGTCCCCAGGAAAGTAATAGATGGGAAATCTTCCAATGTGGACACTAGTTCTGGTAACCTGGGGGTCCCCAAGGAATTCTGTTAATTTACAGGGATTTCCCCTCACTTCCTGTTTGGCTGTTGGACAGGAAGTGAACAGAAATCTTCGAAATGAGACAGAGATGGCAAAAAAAAAAAAATCTGACAGGGTTTATAATTCTCCCTTATCCAAAATGAAAAAAAAAAAAATGTTTTGCCTATAGGATTGGTAAACTGCAGTAGAATAATTTATGTTTGGGTTTAAAACCACTTTAAAGTTTAAAATATAACTCCTAGCAAACAGCTTAATGCAAAGCTGTTATAATGCTACAAGGTTGTTTAACCACTTACGGACCACCTGCCGCAGTTTTACGTTGGTACTTTGACGTTAAATACCGGGGTTATGGCAGCAGATAGCTATTTTTTTTTTTTTTTTTTAATGGTGGGCGGTCAGCTTTAACATAAGGGTGGTCCCAACGGTGGATTTGCCACGGGATCACCTTTATGGGCGACGAGAGAGGTGCCCCCCCTCCCTGGACCCATCCAGGAAAATGATCCGGCCCGCTGTCTTCTCAGGCAGGAAGTCGAGTGAGGGCAAGATTTTTTTCTTTTTTAGTGTAGATGTGAGGTCTGAGGTCTTTTAAACCCCAGATCTCACATTAAAGAGGTCCAGTCCTGCTTATTTCTATTACAAGGGATGTTTAAATTTTTTGTAATAGGAAAAAAAATTATCAAGTTTTTTTTTTTAAACTGTAAAAATAAAAAAATAAAAGATAAAATACAGAGAGGAAAAAAAATTAAAGCGCCCCGTCCTTGTTAGCTCGTGCGCAGAAGTGAATGAATACGCAAATCGCACCCACATATGTTCAAACCAGTGTTCAAACCACACCTGAGGTATCACCGCGATCGTTTGAGAGAGAGCATAAATTTGTGCTCCAGACTTCTTCTGTAGAAATTTTTAAAGTGTGGCCTATGGGGATTTTTAAGTACCAACGTTTGTCGCCATTCCACGAACGTGCGCAATTTTGAAGCATGACATGTTGGGTATCTCCTTACTCGGTGTAACATTATCTTTCACATTATCAAAAAAATTGGGCTAACTTTACGGTTTTCTTAGTTTTTATTTAAAAAAAGTGTATATATTTTTTTTTAAATGGATTAGTAAGACCCCTGCGGAAATACGGTATGATAAAAATGATCTCTATTTCATTCTCTAGGGTCTCTGCTAAAAAAAAAAAAAAAAAATATATAAGGTTTGGGGGGTTCTAAGTAATTTTCTAGCAAACAAATCAGATTTTAACTTGTAAACAACAAGTGTCAGAAAAAGGCCTGGTCCAGAAGTGGTTAAGATAAAAAAACTTCTACCTTTGCAACCACTTTAAGTGATGTAAACCTCAGACATACAGTGTGTACTTGTCTCAATTAAGAACACTAAGTGCCATTTCTCTCTTCTGCCTCCTTCCTCTGCTATAAGCATGAGCTACCTCTGGCATGTTTTCCTGATACCAAGAGAAAAAAAGGTGATAAGGGGAGGAAGCTCCAGCTGATTGATGGTCTCAGCTCTGTTCCTGTGTGAAGGGGGGTGTGTCCCTTCCATCCAATCAGCTTTCAGAAATCCCCAGCTCAGCTCTGCAGAGTGTAGTTTCAGCTCTACGTCCCCTGTTTTCTGACAGCTCAGACATGATTTAGAAATTCTGGATGACTGCAGATAAACAGGTACAACTTACGTAGGGGTGGATTGGTTTTATCTCTGTATCACCTGAGGCCAGCCACTTCACTGGGTATGTGTGTTTACAACCACTTTATATATTCTATACATTAAGGTAAAAAACCTGAGTACAGCTCTCCCCAACCCCCCTTATTCTTACCTGAGCTTATGCTCGATCCAGCGCTGTGCTCGAGAGCAGCCGCTTTCAATGCTTTCCCTCTCCTTACAGGGAAGATAGCAGTCGGAGCCATTGGCGGCCAAGCTGCACTCTGTGTCAATAGATACAGATAGCATTGCTTGGGATTGAGCCTGCAGGTACACGACCATGCATACTGGCAGGGGAGCCCAGAAGAGGAAGATCAGGGCTGCTCTGTGCAAAACCATTACACAGAGCAGGCAAGTATGACGTTTATTATTTTAAAAATATTGCTTTGACACTTTTACCTATAGGTAAGCCTATAATAAGGCTTACCTGTAGGTACAATTAATATCTCCTAAACCGGCACGGTTTAGGAGATATTTGCAGTGCATGCAGCCGCTCACGCGAGCGGCGCATGCACTCTGAAGGTCCGGGGGAACCTTCAGTTTTCCTTGCGGGGAGCTTGCCGGAAAATCACTCCCACGTGCATGCGCGGGAGTGACGTCATCACGGCTCCGGCCAATCACAGCGCCGGAGCCGCCAAACCCGGAAGAGACGCCGAGGGATCATGGCAGCGCCCGCAGCGATCTCCGGGGGTCCGTGTCGGGGCTTCGTTCTAAGGTAAGTAATACATAATGAGCTGGTATGCGATGCATACTAGCTCATTATGCCTTTGTCTTACAGGTTTCTTTTTTTTTTATTTTCGGGTTTACAACCGCTTTAAAATCACTTTAAATCTATTCATCCAGTCCTGTGATACACTGCACCAATTCCTGCTTGAACTTTACTGCTTCATACCTCTCTGCTTATTGGATATCCTTAAATATGGATTTATTTTCCAATAAGCAGTAGCAATACATTAAGGTGTAATATCACCTGTCTGGCTATACACCCAGGCATACATGTATAAATAAATTACAAATCAAGTAATAGGTAAAACTAGTAAACAGGAGGTCAGCCATTCTCAAGCAGAGTTCTGTGGAATACTAGAGTTCCTATAGAAACTGATAGTTGTTGCTTGAGCAATGGGCAAATTCAGCCTCTCACGTAAACCATCAAACACCAACAATCTTTTTCACATATTTGGAAGGGGGCATTATTCCTGTTGATCACCAATACAAGTCAGTGGTGCCCTTCTCCCAATAAGCAACAGTGTGAAGAGGCCGTTCCGCCAATGGCCAAAGCGGGCCATTCGCTTCAAATGGAGCATTTCACTGAGCAGGGAACACAATTTTCACTCTCTGCATTACCATCTTAAATAGAATTACTGAAACAATTTTGTCATATAGAGCAGTCCTGGGGATTTTAACCACTTAAAGCAGAGTTCCACCCAAAAGTGGAACTTCCGCTTTAAGTAGTTCTAACCCCCTGACATGCCACATTTGGCATGTAATTTTTTGGGGGGGGGGGGAAGCGGGTACCTAGTTTTGACAGGTACCCGCTCCCACTTCCGCTTGGAGCGCCGGGTGCCCACACCAGTGATGCCGGCGCCGCAGAGCAGAGAGGGAGAAGAGCGAGGCTTCGGGCGGCTGCATCGCTGGACCGTTGGACAGGTGAGTGTGTGTTTAGGCTGGAACTCCGATTTAAGGACAAGGCCCATTTCTGACACGTTGTTTACAAGTAAAAATCAGTATTTTTTGCTTGAAAACTACTTAGAACTCCCATATATATATATTTTTATTTTTAACAAAGACTCTGGAGAATAAAACAGCAGTCCTTGCAATATTTTTTGTCCTGTTGTATTTGCGCAGCAGTCTTTCAAACGAAGTTTGATTGTAAAAAAATAAATTTTACTGCATTTAAAAAAACTAAACAGTAAAAGTAGCACAATTTTGTTTGTATATTGTGAAAGATGTCACGCCGAGTAAATAGATAGCCAACATGTTATGGTTTAAAACTGTGCACACTCTTGGAATGGCGACAAACTACAGT
Organism: Pelophylax lessonae; assembly: GCF_965119305.1. Taxonomy (NCBI): domain Eukaryota; kingdom Metazoa; phylum Chordata; class Amphibia; order Anura; family Ranidae; genus Pelophylax; species Pelophylax lessonae. The sequence continues at coordinate 134,482,276 of NC_138770.1, forward strand.
ACTTAAAAATCCCCATAGTCGACGCTTTAAAACATTTTTAATGGTTACCAGTTTAGAGTTAGAGGTATTTTTCTATAATTATTGCTCTTGCTCTGGCGATCGTGGCAATACCTCCTCACATGTGTGGTTGGAACACCATTTTCATTTGCGGGCACGACTTGTGTATCCGTTTACTTTCGTTCAGGAGCTCACGACGACGGGCGCTTTAACCACTTAAGCCCCGGAAGATTTTACCCCCTTCCTGACCAGGGCCTATTTTGCGATTCGGCACTGCACGGTCATGCGACACTGTACCCAACTGAAATGGACATCCTTTTTTTCCCCACAAACAGAGCTTTCTTTTGGTGCGATTTTTACTTTTTGCGCTATAAACAAAAAAAAAAAAAAAAAAAGAGTACATTTTGAAAAAACAACAATATTTAACATTATTTTTATATGAAATTCCCCCCCAAAAAAAATGTGAAAATCAAAATTTTTAACATTTTTGGCCAATTTGTTTTCTGCTACATATGTTTGGTAAAAAAAAAAAAAAAACACAATAAGCGTATTTTTATTGTTTTGCGCAAAAGTTATTGCGTTTACTAACTAAGGGAAAGATTGTCATTTTTGGTGTTTTTTTTTTTATTATTTTTTTAACGAGTAATGGCAGCAATCTGCGATTTTTTTTGCGGGACTGCGACATTGCGGCAGACAGATCGGACCCTTGACTGACATTTTTGACACTTTTGGGGGTACCAGTGACATTACTACAGTAATCAGTGCTATACATATGCACTGTTACTGTAAAAATGACACTGGCAGGGAAGGGGTTAACTTTATTATTGGTGATGCAGGGGTTAAGTGTGTCCCTAGGGGCGTGATTCTAACTGTAAAGGGGTGTGGCTAGTGATGTAACCACAGAGACATACGATCCTACATAGCAGGATCGTATGATCTCTGCAGGTAGATCAGGGAGAATGACAGGCGGCTTTGTTTACATTAGCCGCCTGCCTTCCTCCCTCTCAACGGGGAGATCGCGAGTGACCAGTGGACATCGGGTCCGTCGGTCACACGCACGGACTTGTTAGGGAACGAGCAGGGGCGGGAGCTCGCCCCTTAGAGGCTCACAGGCTAGCGATGTAGTCCTACGTCACTTTGCCTGTACGGGGCTGACCGCCGCAGTAAATAGTCGTGCGGCGGTCAGCAAGCGGTTAAAAAAAAAAAAATCCTATTTTTTACATTAAATGTTTTTTAAATGTTTTTTATTTTAAAGAATGTAAACATCCCTTGTGACAGTAATAGGCAATGACAGGTGCTCTTTATGGAGGGGTCAAAGACCCCAGACCCCTCCACAGCACGTTTGTAGCCAAGTAAACCAGAAGTGACGTTGTGACGCCGCTTCGGGGTTACTACATCGGAGAACCGATCAAAGCCAAATCCTGATTTGTTCGGGACTCCAACCAGGTGGAGACCCAGGCAGAGCCACAGAAGGCGACGGGGGTGGGAATGACGGGAGGGGACGTCCCTTCCTGCTTGCTGGGATAACGGCTGCTGAGCCGCATCAGCTGTTATCTCCTGAAAGCCGACCGCCGGCTCTAAAAAAAAAAAAAAAAAAAAAAAAAAAAAAAAGGGGAAGGTTGAGATAGGATACTAAAAAAGGTACGTAAACAGTGTATTTAGTTGCCTGCCTAGAGTTTCCTGAATCCCCTTCTAAGCCAGGGCCTTAGAAAGCAGTAATGCAGTCCTGTACCCATATGAAATTTGTGTCCTCTTTTTTTTTTCTACACAAAATAGAGCTTTCTTTTGGCGATAATCACCACGGAGTTTATTTTTTGCTAAATAAACAAAAAAGACCAAAAATTGGGAAGGGGAAAAAAAAAAAAAAAAAAAAAAAACCCACCACACCACAACTTTTTCTTTATTTTGGTTATAAAATGTTGCAAATAAGTAATTTTTCTTTATTGATGTGCAGTGATGAGGCTGCACTGGTGGTCACTGATAATCAGGGCACAGATGATCAGTGCCCTGATTATCAGTGTAAACGTCCCGTCACAGGACAGCCTGTTATCAGCTTTATTTTCCTCACGCTGTGATTGCACTGAGGAAAGGAAAGGTCAATGCCCAGCATTTGTTTACATGTGACCAGCTGTGATTAGACACAACAGCTAAATCACATGGTAAAGGACCACTGTGGCCCTTTACCTCAATCTGCGATCAGCTGTGTCTGAAGAACACAGCAATTGCAGAGCATGCCCGATGGGCGCCCTGGGGGGCAGGGTTCTGGGAGGACTTCAATAGATTCCCTCCTAGAACTGGACGACCGTGCTGTGCCTGTCTCTTTCAGCTATAGTGCAGTTGGCAAGTGGGAGGGGGATACAGACATCCAACAAAAGCCCAGGCGCCATGGCAACCTGGGATTTGTCAAGCGAGGCTGCCCATTACAATAGCGGAGGGTATTGGACTGGACTCTTCCACCAATCAATCCAGAGGTATCTGCATATCAGAGCCCTGAGTATTTGGCACGTGGAGCACTTAAAATAAAAGTTCTAGTGTGCAGGCACCTGGGAGGTGACATTTTCTAACAGCCCTGAACAAGGGTAAGTATTTTACATGTAATGCCAACTTTAACAAAAAAAGGATGTTCTTTAGACCTTTCTGTAAGCAAGATTTCTCTCCTGAGCTTGCTGTAAGTCACATTTAACTTAAACACAAAAAAGTTATAAAGAAATCCCAGGCATTATGTTTTGCACTATTTATTTTCATAAACATGAGGTATTTCAAAGTGCTAGAAGAAGAAGCACTAAAAATGTACATTGGTTGAAAAAGAATGGTAAAAAAAAGAAAAAAAAAAAAAAAAAAAGAAGAACTCCAAAATCCTCTGGTTCTATGTGCCAAACATGAACAAATACAATTAAAACAGGAAAAAAGAGACAAACAGGCTAAGAAAACAAGGCATATATAACTTTCTTTACAAAAAGTTCTTTGTTCAAAAGGTGATAAAGTAATATCTACTCAAAACTTTCACAACTCATTTTCATACGAAAATATAAGTATCAAATTTAGTTATGTATCAGCATTATACTAAAGTATACAGGCAGTGTAAGAATTAGTCCAGTACATAACAAGAGATTAAACAATATATTTGTATACAAAAAAACATGCTCCTCAAACATTGAGGTGTTACAGTACTTAGGTCTGAACTTCCAGTCGCATATTGGTAGTGAGAGCTATCAAGCGTAGCCCAAGTAAAAATTGTACAAAAAGGCAAAAAAAAAAAAAAAGAAGAAGGAGCATTAATGGTATATACAGAAATTCCTCCAGAGGTACAAGTGCTAACCTCAGAACAGTAACATCTGTTACAAAATGAGCACCATAAAAAAATAAAAATAAAACTGAGGCCATTACGAAAAAAGAATTAAAAAAAAAAAAAAAAAAAAAAAAAAAGATATCAGCAGCACAAAATAAAAAACAAAACAGAAAAAAAAAAAAAAAAAAAACACATGAAAACATATAAAAACTACATAAGTAACAAAACAATATATATCCAAAAACAGAGATAACACAACAGTAAATTATTTGGCAGTCTACTTAACTCCTCGAAAGATATCATCCAGTTGTTTCAGAACCACAAATCAAAATAACATCTAATACAAAAAATTGTATTTCATCTGTAGAGTGAACTGGATTTGAAATTAAGCCAACATTCGTAACGTCAAAAATGCTTAAATCTGTTTTTTTTTTTTTTTTTTGTTTTGTTTTTATTTTCCTTTTAAAGAATCAAAAATTGTGCAAAGTGGCAGTGACAGTTCAGAATAAGAGGGAAAAAAAAAAAAAGACAGAATGTTTAGCAAGTCCGGGAGTTTTCAATCTTCTTAACCAAATGTTGCTGTCTAAGCTGCAATTTTTCTTTCTCTAGTAATAGTTTTTCTTCTTCGGCCTGAAGGGAATGAACATATTCAGTGGCTTTTTTCAAGATAACAACCTTTGCGGCTTTGTCATTTTTAACAAGTTCTGGTACATGGTCCCTTAAGGTAAGAAAACTCGACCTCAGGTCATTGCGGCGCTGGCGTTCAAGAATATTGTGGTTGCGTCTCCGCTCGCTGTCTTCAGAGTCGTAACTGCGAGGGCTGGAGCTTTTAGACTTTGGTTGTACCACATTCTTTACAGGTCGGGGAGCCTCACTTTTCTGCTTTTTCTGAGGTGGAGCTACCTCTTCTGTGTCCATGTATGGTGAGGGTGCGGCATAGTTGTGTTGTTGATGGACTGGAGCGCACCTCTTAAGAATGAGTTCAGTAGGCAGGTTCTTTGTCGAGGCAGGGTTGATGTTTTTTGAGCGTAAAATCGTTGGGGAGGTAACTGCTCTGTTGGAAGAGGATCGCCTTTTCTCCACTGTCACAACATCTATTTCTTCTTCCTCCTCTTCTTCATCATCATCATCCTCCTCCTCCTCCTCTTCTTCTTCATCTTCATCATCATCTAAAAAAAAAAAAGAAAACCATTAGGATTACTATACATCGATTCATTAAGACTTCTATTGCTTCCCCCCGCTCCTTTCCTGGGACTCAATGCACTGATTGAATTGGTGTTGGGACAGAAAGGAGGCGGGGCAGCCTTCTTGGGGGTACATTCAGTGGAATAGCATACTAGGGACAATTTTACATAAGAGACAATAAACCTAACAGCATGTCTTTGGAGTGTGGGAGAAAACCGGAGTACCCAGAGGAAATCCATGCAAGCAGTAGAGAGCATGGAAACTCGGAATTCAAACTGAGGAGCCACAAAGCACCACTAAGCCACCTGATGAAGCAGAAATCAAGTAAACCAACGTTTGCCAACCATATTTTAAAGGACTTTCCAGAAAAAAAAAAAAAAGTTTAAATATGGAGGTTAGGCTTAATCACTGCTTTTTTATATCTCTGGGAGATTCCAATGGCCAGATTTTGACACACAAGCTGGCAGCTCATCTGCAGTGGCGATTATAAGGGACGGAGGGCTATAACTGTTCACTAAAATTGGCCATAGATGGTGCGATTTTCTTTCCTGAACCAACAGGTTAAAAAAAAAAAAAAAAAAAAAAAAAAAAAAAAAAAGCCAATCCCCCCCATCAACACAGTGTTGGAGGAATCCCTCCTGCAGAGCTATTGTGTTCTCACAGTGGGCGGGGGGGGGGGGGGGGGGAGCTGTCTCTGCAGGGAGAACACACAATGACTATTACTAGCAGCTATAATCGCATGAAAAATAAAACATGCTGGTTGTACCCAAATCAAATCGATGGATCGACTTGGGTATAATCAGCCTGCTAATACATGGTTTGACTCTTGGATGGTCAATCGTCTATAGCTGGCTTAACTTTGTTGAATCTTTTCAGTCAATTGAAGCCCATGCTCTCTCTCTCTCTCTATTCCTAGATTACCCCATCTGGCTACTAAAAGCTACACACAGATTAGACACACAAGATTTCATCACAAACTTTCAAGCAATCTAAAGCACCAGTGAGATTATTCCCATTTGCAAACTGAATGTGTGTATAGACAAACACACCAAAAATAAAAACACATAGAAGTAGGAAATAACTACAAGGGCATCTTTAAAATGTTTCTGCACTTTATACATTTAGAGTTAAAAAAGTAGGGAAACTTTTTTAAAGAACCCTTGTATTAGGGTGCCCCCCTGACACAAGAGGTTTGGCCTTCTGCTTACATTTCTATGGAATAATACACATCTGCCCTCAAAACCTTTCCCAGGGAAAAAAATAAAAATAAATGAAAAATAAATATTCAATGGCTATAGTTTTTCTCCGAGATCTACCGAAGCCGAAAAGCTGCAAATTGTGGAACGTATTCCCCAGCTTTACCCAATTTGTGGATGGATTGACTCATCACTAGTCACAACCTCTCCTAAGTTTATTCGATTAGGCACAATGGCACAAATTGTACAGTTTCTTAGACGCATTGTGAATAACATAAATTGGAGATTTGCTGTGCTTGGGGAGAAATAAAAAGTGCACACTATAACTGTACAAATCATCTGCCTGGGAGAGACAATCGCTGGGTTTGTTCCGAAAACAGTGCGCTGCTGGTCAGATCTGTAGGCCCCTCTAAGCCGGGCATTTGGTTTCCAGCCAATAAGACAGCTGTTGTAAGGAAGTGCTTCCTCGGAGCTGTCAAGAAACAAACATGAAAGAGACACACAGGAGCTTAGACTAAATCCCTGTATGTGTGGAAGGCTGTTAGAGGCCTGGGGACACCAACAAAGTAAGTTTGTTTTCACAGAAAGGATTGCAGTTCTCCTAACACCCTAATGTGGTTATGCTTGTAGAAACAAAGAGTGCCAAGCGCTGCTAGACTCAACACATTGGAGTTGATTTACTAAAACTGGAGAGTGTAAAATCTGGTACAGCTGTGGATGGTAGCCAATCAGCTTCTTCAATTAAGGTTTTGACCAAAAAAAAAAAAAAAAACACTGAAAGCTGATTGGTTTCTATGCACAGCTGCACCAGATTTTGCACTCTACAGTTTTAGTAAATCAACCTCGTTTACTCTCTGTAAGGGCCCTTTCACACGGGCGTTCCGTATATCACCCCATCCGTTTGCGGGTGATATAAGGACATAATGTATGTCAATGGCAATTGCGGATGTCAGCGGATGACCATCCGCTGACATCCGATTTTCGTCCTCTCAGTTCAGTTCCGTTTTTTGGAACGGAACAGAACCCTATTTTTGTTCCGTTTAAAAAAAGGAACGGATGGGAAAAAAAAAAAAAAAAAAAAAAAAAAAAAAAAAAAAAAAAATCGGATGTCAGCGTTGTCATCCGCTGACATCCGCAATCCCCATAGACTTACATTATGTCCGTATATCATCCGCAAACGGATGGGATGATATGCGGACATACGGAGCGGATGACACAAGTGTCATCCGCTCCATGAAAAAAAAAAAAAAAAAGTGCCGGAGCGGATCGCAATGCGGTCCGCTCCGTGTGAAAGAGCCCTAAGGGTCCTTTCACATGGTCTTTCCGGCTGGCAGACTCCTTTTTGCTCAGCAGAGATCGATCCGCCGATCCCCGCTGAGCAGGCAGATGACAGGTCCGTCTCCGCTTACTTTGCAGAGACAGACCTGTCAGATCCCCGCTCTCCTCTATGGGAGATGCGATGAAAATGGACTGCTTGTCCGTTTTTATCCGATCCGATCCTACAGACGGATGGAAAATAGGGTTTCCATCCTTCTAGATTTCACAGACAGGATTGGATCAGATAGTAGCGGGTGCCAGCAGAGACGTCTCCGCTGACATCCGCCACTCCATAGGAGGTGCATGAAGTGTCCGATCAGGTCCGCCAGAAAGACTGACAGGTGGACCTGATCGGAAAGCCCGTGTGAAAGGGGCCTATGGAGGGCAGCAAGTGGACATGGGCGAATTGATCCACAATTTGGTCTATTCCGACTTATTCTAGATAACCGCCATTTATTTTTTTGTATTGCCTATTTTTCTAAGCTTGTAAAAGCAGATCCTATTTAGCATGAATCATGTAAATGTATATCAATTAATGATGTTTGTGATTATGTGCTGATTAAACAACTCTACACATATATGTTGAAATAAAAAAAATTTTGGTAAAAAGGATTAGATTCACTCAATTTGCTGATTGAACAGAGCGGTGAAAAGTGTTCAATACACAGCTCCCGCTTATTAATTGAACAGCAATTTGTTGTAACTGCTATCATTACCAGTCATATATATCATCAACAGTCGTGAGTCAGTATCTGTGCCGGACCTAAAGCTGGAAAAGCCCAGCCTAGCTTCTAGCTTGGTGTTCTTCAGTTCCAACATCCATAGGATGGAAGAGATTTCATAATTAATTGTCCAGAGACACAGATGACATTAGATGTGAAAGATGAAGGATATCTGGAAACCATAACCCTAGTGAGCATAGCTACATAATAGATCAAAAACGAACACACATTATCATATTTGTAGCAAACTACCATTGGTTTATTGTATCTAATAAATACAAAGATCTTAGCAATTTCTGTAGTCATATCAGCACCATGTCAGACTGGATGAAAATATGAAAATATGCATAAACTGAATCCAAAATCTGAAGATGTACTTAGAGCGCCCTCTGGATCAGCAGCTTGTGGAAGCCCCTCCCCTCTACTTATGTAGGAAGGCGAATGTTCAAAGATCCTCCCTGTGAACCTGCCCTTAGCAAGTTCACATTGGGAGGGGTTCACACCTAGGTGAGTTTCACAAGCATTTTTATGTACTGAATACTATGGAAAGATATTGCTTACTGGCATTATTGGGCACCTCAGTTCTGTGCAATGGCATCAGTGGAGTTTTGCACACCTTACTGCTGTGTGATAGTGCGCTATAAACATTGCAACTGTGTCCCAAATGCCATGCTAGTGTTCTGCTGCCCCAAAGCTGCGTACCTTCGCAATGCACTAAAAACAAAGCCAGTCTCCTGTTGACGTGATCCCCCCCCCTCCCCAAGGTGTAATGCAAACAATCCTAAGACACCTACGGCCACCCCAGACCAAAGCACCTTCATGCATACATTAAAAGACATAACATTTTTTAAATTGCCTCAAAAAACACAGTTACTTACAATAAACAGAAAGCAGAATATTGATTTACAATAAGAACTATCAATAATTACCAATTAACAGGCTTACCTTCCTAGATTTGCAGAGAAAGCAGAGCTGCTGTTCTCTAGTTCTTCCACCCTCACAGACTAGGTGTCCCCTTCTACACATTGGAAGAACAACTTGTGAAATTCTCTTTCATATGGTTGTAGCTACCACATGCAAATGAGGCATGCTCAAACATAGGAGCGAAGATTACTGTCCATACCCGATGCTCACATTCATTGACGAGCCATCAAAGCAAGTTTTAACACAAAGGAAACCCTCATAATACAGACTATATCTACAGCCAGATTATTGGGGAACATCCTCCCTTGCATTGGTGGCCAGAGGGAGGCACACCCCCTTTGCATTGGTGGCTAGCAGTGTTCATTTTGTCGACTAAGGCCCCTTTCACACTTGGGAGTCTGTCGGCGGACTCAGTTTTTCTCAGCGAGGGATCGATCCGCCGATCCTCCGCTGAGCAAGCAGATGGCAGCTCTGTCTCCACACTGTGCGGAGACAGAGCCGTCAGGTCCCCGCTGTTCTCTACGGGGGAATCGGATGAGAACGGACCACCTGTCCATTATCATCCGATCCGCTGGACGGATGGAAAATAGGGTTTCCATCCGTCCAGAATTGACAGACTGAATCGGATGTCAGCAGAGATGTCTCCACTGACATCCGATGCCCCATAGAGATGCATGGGGCATCCGTTCAGATCCGCCTGAAAAACTGACAGGCGGATGCGAACAGTCTGCTAGTGTGAAAGGGGCCTTAAAAGTCATCAGACTAAAATAAGACTAAAACAAATTATATTTTAGTCAAAAGACTAGGACTAAAAGGAAATCAAAAAGCGACATCAAAATAAAAAAGGAGCTGTACAGTCAAAGCTCGTTTGACTGTACATCTATGGATTCTGCACTCCTGTGACCCGTTTTCAGCAGAGAGCAGGTTGAAGTCCACTCTCTGCCGACGTCACAGAAGTCAGTCCAACCGACACCCGTCTCAGCCTCTTAGCTCCCCGCCCCTCCACAGCTCAGCGATCCAATGGAGCGAGGAGGGGGGCAGAGCAAAGAGTGGTGACTGGCAGGGGGAGCTGGCAGAACTGAGGGATCGGCGGTGTTCGATCATTTAGTTATCAGTGCAGAGGCGCCGGGGGACAGATGCAGCATCGGACCGAAGCTGCATAAACCTGGGCAAGTAGAATTCTGGAAAAAAAAACCCAGACTTCTCTTTTAACACTACTCTGCTGGCCATTTCAAAATCGGCAACACAATTCCATCCAGAGCCTGTAATAATAGCACAAGAAAGTTTAAACATGTATTGCACCACTGCATAAGCATAAGTAAGGGGCATCTATCAAGCTGCTGAAAGAGGGAAAAAAAAAAATTAAGAAAAAGACTTTTCTTTTATTTTTTCTTTAAAACTAATGTTGATAATATATTCAGATATTATGTGCAATGACATTACAGCCAATAGACTTTACAGGTTTTTTTTTGGGGGGGGGGGGGTTGTTTTTGTATTTTAAAGTTGCACTTGTGTTTTTCAAAAAGAAAAAAAAAAAAAAGTGTTTGTTTATAAAACTTGGTTTTATTTATAAAGACATTATACATCACAATGGCAAAGAGCCCATTCAGACTAGCGCGACACGACTTTGGGGGGGCGACCTGTGAAGTCGCGTGCACCGCGACTTTGGCGCAACTTGCAGAGACTTCACATAATGGAAGTCTATGCAAGTCGCCTCCAGGTCGCCCCAAAGTAGTACAGGACCCTTTTTCTAAGTCGGAGCGACTTGTGTCGCTCGTATTAGAACGGGTCCTGTGCTAATCAATGGACCGCGACCAAGCGCGACTTGTCAGGCTGACAAGTCGCCTGACAAGTTGCGCTAATGTGAATGGGCTCTCAATCTTCTGTGTCTGTAGTGCATGTTCAAACCTTAATACCATAAATAATAACATGTACGATTTTCACTCCAGGAGTTTATAATTAATTTGGAAATTCTGATGAAATGTTTAAATAATGCATTACAATTTACCTAAACCTATTCGATTTTAGTAGACTAGAATACGACGAAAACTAAAATGGCATTTTATTCAAAAGACTGACTAAAACTAAATCTAAATTAATTGTCAAAATGAACACTAGTGGCCAGAGGTAGGCACGCCCCCCCTTTCCATCGGTGGCCAGAGGGAGGCACGCCCCCCCCTTTCCAATCGGTGGCCAGAGGGAGGCACGCCCCCCTTTCCAATCGGTGGCCAGAGGGAGGCACGCCCCCCTTTCCAATCGGTGGCCAGAGGGAGGCACGCCCCCCTTTCCAATCGGTGGCCAGAGGGAGGCACGCCCCCCTTTCCAATCGGTGGCCAGAGGGAGGCACGCCCCCCTTTCCATTGGTGGCCAGAGGGAGGCACGCCCCCCTTTCCATTGGTGGCCAGAGGGAGGCACGCCCCCCTTTCCATTGGTGGCCAGAGGGAGGCACGCCCCCCTTTCCATCGGTGGCCAGAGGGAGGCACGCCCCCCTTTCCATCAGTGGCCAGAGGGAGGCACGCCCCCCTTTCCATCGGTGGCCAGTGACAGGAATACACTCTTACATTGGTAGTCAGTGGGAGGGGGGAATACCCTGTTACATTGGAGAATGCCCCACTTATTCTTATTCTGGAAGAGGGCCCCCTCTTTACAAATAGCTTAAAAGAGCATTGGTGTCAGTGGTTACCTAAGAGTCAGAAACTGTTTGATGCAGAGGAACCCCTAGCAACCTTTGAGAGGAACCCCTTGATGAGAAAGGAGGTTTTACTTGAATGAGGTGGTAGCTGGCTATCATGGTAGCTGGCTATTTAATACAAACCCTGCAAACAGGAGCCAATTACCATTCTAAAAATATAAATGTATATACAAAAATGTAAACGGGGAGGTCTAATAAAAGAGGAAAAGAAATCCTTAAATAGCTATATCCTAATTAGTAGGGCAGTGGGATAAAGGGTAGACTGAGGGGCTTGCTGGCAACATGGCGCTGTAATTCTGCCTGAGAAGCTGCTCTTTAAGTTGCCAGGCATCTGTTACTAGTAACTAACATGATAGGATTACCTTTTAGATATACAGAAAACCCCGTCTGCCGCTTCAGCTGCCTAAAAAGGTCTCTTTTAATTCAATGAACCCTTTCAAAATTAAAAGCAAAAAAACACCGCCATCTGCTGGCCTCCCAGCTCAATGGGCGGCTGATTGAGTGGCCTGCGCTACGCCTGTTATATGAGTGAGGTCAAAAGAGAAAAGGACTTTGTGAGCTGGAGTTACCATGTCAGCGCTTTCAAGAGCTTCTATTCTAATAAAAAAAACGAACATTTTTTTTTTTTTTTTTCAGTCCGCTGCTTACTGTTACAGCTAATGAATATTGCAGAGAGCTGCCTGCCCTTGACCTGAGTAAATCTCGCTTCTAACCTTGAATATGCTGCTGAATGCATCTTACTTCCAAACAAACAACAGCTACCTTCCTACTATTCAAACCTGATTCTATGCAGAAGAGATTCTTAGCCCATAGAGCATCAAAATCCATCAAAGGGTCAGCGTAAGATTGAAGAGTCAGCCCAGAGGTCCTTCAAAAGAGCTACAACTAATCACCGAGCAGCACAAAGGGAGATTATGTTGAAAACAAATGATTGACGTAAATAATACTAAACCTCAATTGTAAATTACAGCACCCATTATTTCAGAGGATAAAAAGACACACCAAGCTAGGCATTGCCTACAAGTAATAACTTGATATCAAGACTTTTTACAGATGAAGCTTTTATTTTACTCTGCTCAACACACCCACAAACTCAAAGTGCTTCGGTCCTGAGTGAGAAGTGCCAATGTCAACCATCTGTGACCTTCTGTGGAACACCTAGAAAGAGCTTTGGGGATTAATCCAAACATTTTAAAAGCTAGTTCTGTGCAGAAAACCATAGCTGGCATTCAGATGTGCCAGATACATTAAATGTCAATGCAGGACCTATGCATACATAGATCCTGAGTGAGAAGTGGCAATGCCAACAGTTGATGACTTTCTGTGGAACATCTAAAAAGGGGCTTATTCCAAACATTTTAAAAGATGGTGCTGTGCAGAAACCCATAGCAGACAGACACTCAGATGTGCCAAGTACACTCCGTGTAGGACCTATGCATTCAGGGTGAGAAGTGGCAATGCCAACGGTTGGTGACCTTATGTGGAACACTTAAAATGGAACTTATTCCAAACATTTTAAGGACAGTGCTGTGCAGAAACCCATTGCATGTAATTAGATGTGCCAAGTACACTCCATGTCCATGCAGGACCTATGTATACATAGGGCCAGGGTAAGAAGTGGCAATGCCAACGATTGTAGATCTTCCCTGGAGTACCTAAAAGGCCCTCTGGGAATATACCAAACATTTTAAGGATGGTGCTGTACAGAAACCCATAGCAGGCAATCCAAGATGTGTCAAGTACACTCCATGCCCATGCTGAAGAAAGCTTAGACTGGCTTCTAGAGGTTGCTGCACTGCTGGTGGCACCATTATGGAATATGTATAACTCTCAACATACAGTACAACCTTACTTTAAAAAAAAAAAAAAATTAAATGTATATATTTTATTTTATTTTTTTTAAGACATAAATACATGTAAGTCAACATAACTATGTGCCTCAAAAAAAAAAAAAAAAAAAACTATATATAATTTTTTTGTTATTACATGTATAGTACAATGTACACAAAGGTACCTCAATGTCTGTTATGTGTAGACTACTACGGAGTACCAGAAGCACACATGCTCTACTTACCAGACTCACTGTGACTCTCATCTCCAGAGCTGGTGCTGTTTCGACACGGCTGGTTGCAACCCCTGGTGGGTACAGAGGATGGCACAGCAGCTGAGGCTATGGCACTGATGGGTGTAGCAGCCTGGGCATTTCTGCCGCTCTCTCCCTTATTGACTGGGAAAGGAAAAACCACAGCTGGGTCCACGCAGTGAGCAGCAGGGTTGTTCAGATCCTCTCCTTGCCCCAGTAGGTTGCTGGCGGTAGGGGTGCCAGTCTGATTGGGGGTTCCAGATTCTACAATCCCTGTAGCCTTCCCGAGCTTCTCGTTGACAGCCCTCTCCAGCTTCTCCCTGGCGGAAAAGCCACTCCACATGCAGTCCTGAATGATGATGGACTTGAGGTTGCAAGGGGACAAACCCAGCTCGTTGCTCTGCGGCAAACCCCAGCCCGAACCCCCCAGCAAGTCAGCTTCGGGCGGCAGCAGCAGGAACTCGGAAGCCCAATCCAAAGCATCCCCGTCCCCCGGTAAGCCATACTCGAGTAGGGGACCCTGTCCAGGAGACAACGGGTCACTCTGTAACCCAGCTCGACTAGGGGAGAGAGGAGGAGTGGGAAGCAGCTCAAACTTCTTCCAGATGTCTTCTCCTGGGGGAGCACAGTCCGGTCCGCACAAATAAAAGTCATCCTCGTCTGGGTAGAAACAAGGCTGCAGGGAGTCAAACTCCAGGTCGGGGTTCTTGCTCACCACCCCGGGCATCTTTCCGCTCCTCCTGGCTTACCAAGAAAACGACCAGAGACAGCTTATCCAAAGACCCAGCCAGCCACTATCTGCAAGAGAGAGAGATAGACTCCAGTCACGACTAGGATACAGAGACTCAAATCCAGGTGAACAGCAATAGGATGAAACTGCCAATGGTCCATGCAGGTTTTTTTTTTTTTTTTTTGGGGGGGGGGGGGGGAGCAAGCAAAAGGATGCACAGGGGCTCTGCTCCTGGAAACAGGGCTCTGCACCATTCGCTAGCAACACCCACACAGACTGATCTCACTGCACTGTGCCTGCTGAATGGATAAAGATGCAAAAAAAAAAAAAAAAAAAAAGAGAAGCTGTACAGACCGCTCCTGGGTGGCATCTATAGGTCTGTGTACCAAACACACTCAGTTATGTCATTTAGACAGATCACATCGCTTGACGTTAATCACTTTTGCAACCCCCGCCCTCACCCCGATTAGAATAACGGCATGCACTCCCTAGAAAGACAGGACACTAGTTCTAAGTGGAGCTGTGCCCACAGTGTACCAGCTGGCAGCCCTGACAGGAGATGCTGGGTGCATCACTACAACAAGGGCAACAGGAGGAAACAAAAATCACAAAAAAATGCATGCAAAAAATTGAAACAAAATCACAGAAAATGCATGCTAAACAAAAATTATAAAAAACAAATTTACAAAAAATGCATGCATGCGAAAAAAAATAAAAAATATGTATAAATAAATAAAATCAACTAGAATATTATTATTATTATTAATAGAAAAAAAATGTGTGTATATACATATATACATACATACATACATACATATACACACACAAATTGATCTCAGATCTTTAAAAATGGGGAACTGCTAGATCAACCCTTAGCTGCTCCTCTTCTGACAGCCTACAAGGTGTGACAACTAGGGGTGATGATGTGCCAATTGTAACCCCTAGCAACAGCACCCTGCCTCTGGACCTGTGCATGCCTGTTGCTATGGGTAACCATCAATGACTGCACTGGCAGAAGGAGGACAGGGCATCCTGGAAGACAAGTGCACTGTGCAGCAATGGCAGGCAATGTAGAGGCTGCTTACCTGTGTGTATCCCTGGCTGTACAGCACTCCCTCCTCTCCCTGCACTCTGCACACTGTCACTGCCTGCACTTCCAAGCTGCTGGATATTATTAAGTTAAAAAAAAAAAAAAAAATGACACACCCGGGAGAAAGGGAGGCGGATAGAGAGGGAGAGAGACAGGGAGAAGAGACAAGACCCAATTTCACCCCACCTCCTTCCCCCCTCCCTTCTTTGCTTCATCAGCCGTCCTACTTGGGAGGTGCAACTTGTTTCGCGCCAAAATACCTCCTGCCTCCTGCTCACCCCTCCTCCTCCTCCTCCTTCTACACTGGGAAATGTGAGCCTGCTGCTTATCGCCCAATAGGTTTCCGGCTCACAGGGGCAGCCGGCCGTGCAGCTCTTCAAAGGGCTGAGAGGGGGGCAGGCAGATGGGAGGCTGCTCCATTATACAGGCTGCCTATGGTGTGTGTGTGTGTGTGTGTGTGTGTGCTGCTGGCCACACAGCCTGAGAGCAGGAGGAGGAGGAGGAGGAGGGGAGAGGCGGCCTATAGATGTGTGTGAGATCATTGTCTCTATACATTGTTACACCAGCAATGCACTCACTGCATAGGCTGCTCCTAACAGAGCTGTGCGTCTAATATAGCCTTCTCCTTACTAACATTATATGTAATATGTTACACCACAAGCCCAACACTGCACAGACTGCTCCTCACAGAGCTGTGCATCTCACACAGCCTTCTCCTTACTGACATTATATGTAATATGTTACACCACAAGCCCAACACTGCATAGGCTGCTCCTCACAGAGCTGTGCATCTCACACAGCCTTCTCCTTACTAACATTATATGTAATATGTTACACCACAAGCCCAACACTGCACAGACTGCTCCTCACAGAGCTGTGCATCTCACACAGCCTTCTCCTTACTGACATTATATGTAATATGTTACACCACAAGCCCAACACTGCATAGGCTGCTCCTCACAGAGCTGTGCATCTCCCATAGCCTTCTCCTTACTGACATTATATGTAATATGTTACACCACAAGCCCAACACTGCATAGGCTGCTCCTCACAGAGATGTGCGTCTCACATAGCCTTCTCCTTACTAACATTATATGTAATATGTTACACCACAAGCCCAACACTGCACAGACTGCTCCTCACAGAGCTGTGCATCTCACACAGCCTTCTCCTTACTAACATTATATGTAATATGTTACACCACAAGCCCAACACTGCATAGGCTGCTCCTCACAGAGATGTGCGTCTCACATAGCCTTCTCCTTACTAACATTATATGTAATATGTTACACCACAAGCCAAACACTGCATTCCCTGCTCCTACATTCAGGCTGTGCATGATTTATAGTAATGTACATCTCATCACACAGCCTGAGGGGCTTTCTCCTTCCAAATATTATGCATTATGTTGCACCAGGTGCCCAGCTCTGCACCTATATATTGCACTTGTCTCACCACACACAACCTGAGGGGCTTTCTCCTTCCTAATATTATGCATTATGTTGCATTAGGTGCCCAGCTCTGCACCTATATAGTGCCCTTGTCTCACCACATACAACCTGAGGGGCTTTCTCTTCATATTGCATTATGGCTCATATTTTGCACAAGGTGCAACACTGCTCCCAGCTTGAGGCTGTGTGTGATTTATATTAGATGTACATCTCACCACACACACAATCTGAGGAGCTTTCTCCTTACTAATATGCATTGTGTTTAATACTTTGCACCAGGTGCCCGGCACTGCACCTATATATTGCACTTATCTCACCACACACACAATCTGAGGGGCTCTCTCCTTCCTAATATTATGCATTGTGTTTAATACTTTGCACCAGGTGCCCGGCACTGCACCTATATATTGCACTTATCTCACACACAATCTGAGGAGCTTTCTCCTTCCTAATATTATACATTATGGTTCATATTTTGCACAAGGTGCCCAGCACTGCACCTATATATTGCACTTATCTCACCACACACACAATCTGAGGGGCTCTCTCCTTCCTAATATTATGCATTGTGTTTAATACTTTGCACCAGGTGCCCGGCACTGCACCTATATATTGCACTTATCTCACACACAATCTGAGGGGCTCTCTCCTTCCTAATATTATGCATTGTGTTTAATACTTTGCACCAGGTGCCCGGCACTGCACCTATATATTGCACTTATCTCACACACAATCTGAGGAGCTTTCTCCTTCCTAATATTATACATTATGGTTCATATTTTGCACCAGGTGCCCAGCACTGCACCTATATATTGCACTTATCTCACCACACACACAATCTGAGGAGCTTTCTCCTTCCTAATATTATACATTATGGTTCATATTTTGCACCAGGTGCCCAGCACTGCACCTATATATTGCACTTGTCTCACCACACACAGCCTAGGCTGACCATACATTCTACAATCCTCTTGTACAATTTTCCTTTAGGTTTATCAAAACCATATAATAATAAGAGGTCAAACCTAAACACTTCCAAATTGTATGCGATCATGGAAGCCCTTGCACTTCATAGTTAAATGTAAAGGAAATTGAATAATACAATAGTATAATGTATGGCCAGCTTAAGGGTGCATCGCCTTTCTAATATTATGTATCATTGTTCATATTTTGCACAAGGTGCCCAGTACTTCGTTGGCTGCTGACCTTCCAGCTTCAAGCTACGAATGCTTTATATTAGATATACACATTCTGCTTCGCAACATTATGTTTAATATTTTACACTAGGTGCCCAGCACTACACCTATATACTACAAATATATTAGATGCAGTCTCACCACACAGGACCCAAGGGGGCTTTCTTCCTATATTGTTTAATATTTTGCACCAGGTATCCAGCTCTGCACCTACCTACCTATGTACAGCACTTACAGTTTATTAACCACTTTACAACCGGAGGATTTTGCTGTCTTCCGTCCAGGCCACTTTTTGCGATTCGGCGCTGTGCGACTTCAACTGACAATTGCGCGGTCGTGCGACGCCGTACCCAAACGAAATTTACGTCCTTTTTTTCCCACAAACAGAGCTTTCTTTTGGTGGTATTTGATCACCTGTGCGATTTTTACTTTTTGCGCTATAAACAAAAAAAGAGCGTTTATTTTGAAAAAATAACAATATTTTTCACATTTTTTTATATGAAATTCCCCCCAAAAAAGATGTAAAAACCAATTTTTTTAAAAGTTTTTGGCCAATTTGTTTTATGCTACATATGTTTGGTAAAAAAAATCGCAATAAGCGTATTTTGATTGGTTTGCGCAAAAGTTATTGCGTTTACTAACAAAGGGAAAGATTTCTGTCATTTTTGGTGTTTTTTTTTTAACGCGTAATGGCGGCGATCTGCGATTTTTTTTGCGGGACTGCGACATTGCGGCGGACAGACCGGACCCCTGACTGACATTTTTGACACTTTTGGGGGTACCAGTGACATTACTGCAGTAATCAGTGCTATATATATGCACTGTTACTGTAAAAATGACACTGGCAGGGAAGGGGTTAATTTTATTGGAGAGGGAGGGGTTAATGTATGCCTGGTGCTTACTGACGTGTAGGGGGGGAGGTGACTATGTGATTCATGGACAGATCGGATGTCCAGCTATGCTGAACAGTCCGATCTGTCACTCCCTGTCACTATGGAGATCCGCCCGCTGTGTTTACACACAGCGGGCGGATCTCCAGACTCGATCCCCGACGATCGGGTAAGAGCAGCGGCGATCGCCGCTGCTCCTCCCCTGGCCCGACTCCCGCTGTGAATGAAAACAGCGGGAGCGAGCCTCCGGCGGCGCGCAAGCGCCGCCCAGAAGGGGAGGAGTCCAGTCACGTTAATACTACGTGACTGGACGGGAACGAGCCACTCTGCCGCAGTAGTATTACTGTGAGCGGTAGTAGAGTGGTTAAACACAGTCTCCCCACACAGAACCTGATGGGCCACTCCTTCCTAATATCATGTTTAAGGGCCAATTCACGCTGGAATCGGTCTACGTTCCTGTGCAGGGAACGGGCTGAAATGTGAATGCGCTACTTTTAAAAACGCGCTGGTACTGTGGTATCATGTGATCTGGTGCAGGCAAATGCACTGCTTTGTGATCTGCGTTTGGGGTGTTAATATATTGACTCCGGTAGCAGAATTGCACAGCGATCCCAATTTAGGGCTGTGCATGCTTTATATTGGATGTATATCTCACCACACAGAATCCATTTTGCACCAGAAGCACATCACTTCAGTGGCTGCTGTTCTTGCAGCCTAAGGATTTGCATGCTTTATATATATATATATATATATATATATATATATATATATATATATATATATATATATATATATATATATATATATATATATTTAAAAAAAAAAAAAACATCACACCAGCCAGTCTCTTTTCTGCTGCATGGTGTTATTAACCTGCAGGAAATTTTCCTTCCTAAAACACTGCATTATGTTTAAAAAATTTTCATCAGAAAGCCCAGCACTGCACTGCTGGCTTCTTCCAGCCTAGAAATGTGCATACTTTGAATAAGGTGTACCTTTCTCTAGACAGCCTCTGTTGCATGGTGTTCTTACCTTCTGGGCTTTCTCCTTACTAGAATTGTTTCATATTTGTGCACCAGGTGCCCAGCTCTTCATTGGCTACTGCTACTCCTTCTAACTTAGGGGTGTGCGTGCTTTATGTTGGCTGTACAGCGCATGGCCAATGTTTTTTTTTCTTTTTTTTTTTTGTATGGATGAAGTTATTAGATGCTTGGCTTTCTTTTTCCTAAATTGATGCAGTACTTTAATATTTTACATCGGGAGCCCAGCACTGCCCAGGCTGCTGCTGCTTCTTCCAGCCTAGAGATGTGCATGCTTTATGAAAAGCGAAAATGAGGCGCAAACACCTAGTGCATTACCCGTGGACACCTTTAAAAAAGTTTATTAAATTGCCAAAGACATACAGGCATGAAGAGCAAAAATCCCATATAGAGAATCCATCACATGTGGAAATGAACATGTCCCTGTATTTGGACAGCTGACACGTTTCCGGAGTCACGCTCCCTTCCTCAAAACTGGTCTTTCTTTCAGCAGACCCAAATACATACTGTAATCACCTACAAGGGGAGATCAATGAGGTGGGGGGTTGACCCCCAAAAGCCAGGATACTGGAGAAGCCTCGAGAACATAGGATGCACAGTGATTTGATTCTCCATGTAACATTACTCTTTTTCAATTTAATCTATCATTCATTATTTTTTAATTCATTTCCAATGTATCCATTTTGTGCATTTGACTATATGGCATTATTGTAAAGCAATAGAAGTGTTTGGCAACTATGGAGGCTGTTGGCTGGCTTAGATACCAGTTGGTCCTGCCCATTGCCCACAGGAAAGGGGAGGAACCTATGTAGGTGATTACAGTATATACAGTGGGTACGGAAAGTATTCAGACCCTCTTAAATTTTTCACTCTTTGTTATATTGCAGCCATTTGCTAAAATCATTTAGGTTCATTCTTCTTCCTCATGAATGTACACATAGCACCCCATACTGACAGAAAAACACAGAATTGTTGACATTGTTGCAGATATATTAAAAAAGAAAAACTGAAATATCACATGGTCCTAAGTATTCAGACCCTTTGCTCAGTATTTAGTAGAAGCCCTCTTTTGATCTAATACAGCCAGGAGTCTTTTTGGGAAAGATGCAACAAGTCTTTCACACCTGGATTTGGGGATCCTCTGCCATTCCTCCTTGCAGATCCTCTCCAGTTCTGTCAGGTTGGATGGTAAACGTTGGTGGACAGCCATTTTTAGGTCTCTCCAGAGATGCTCAATTGGGTTTAAGTCAGGGCTCTGGCTGGGCCATTCAAGAACATTCACTGAGTTTTTGTGAAGCCACTCCTTCGTTATTTTAGCTGTGTGCTTAGGGTCATTGTCTTGTTGGAAGGTAAACCTTCGGCCCAGTCTGAGGTCCAGAGCACTCTGGAGAAGGTTTTTGTCCAGGATATCCCTGTACTTGGCCGCATTCATCTTTCCCTCGATTGCAACCAGTCGTCCTGTCCCTGCAGCTGAAAAACACCCCCACAGCATGATGCTGCCACCCCCATGCTTCACTGTTGGGACTGTATTGGACAGGTGATGAGCAGTGCCTGGTTTTCTCCACACATACCGCTTAGAATTAAGGCCAAAAAGTTCTATTTTGGTCTCATCAGACCAGAGAATCTTATTTCTCACCATCTTGGAGTCCTTCAGGTGTTTTTTAGCAAACTCCATGCGGGCTTTCATGTGTCTTACACTGAGGAGAGGCTTCCATCGGGCCACTCTGCCATAAAGCCCCGACTGGTGGAGCGCTGCAGTGATGGTTGACTTTCTACAACTTTCTCCCATCTCCTGACTGCATCTCTGGAGCTCAGCCACAGTGATCTTTGGGTTCTTCTTTATCTCTCTCACCAAGGCTCTTCTCCCCCGATAGCTCAGTTTGGCCAGACGTCCAGCTCTAGGAAGGGTTCTGGTCTTCCCAAACGTCTTCCATTTGAGGATTATGGAGGCCACTGTGCTCTTAGGAACTTTAAGTGCAGCAGAGAGCCTAGCACTGCTTTCTACCAGCTTCAGGATATGCAAATTTTATATTAGATGTATATCTCCCTAGCCAGACTCTGCTGCATGGTGTTATTACCTGCAGGGTCAATTTTTTTCCCCCTAAAGTCTTCTATTAATATTGTGCTGCAGAAGCCCAGTGCTGCACTGGTTGCTTTCCCTCTAGTTTAGGTATGGGCATGTTTTATATTGGGTGTACCTCTCATACATGCTGGTACCTGTTGCATGGTGTTATTACCTGCAGGGCTTTCTCCTTTCTGAAACCCTGCATTATGTTTTGGTTCACTCTATTTGCAGTGCCCTGTATTTTTCCCTACTGGGTATACACATGTCACTGCTAAAGCACATAGAAAACAATTGTTTTTTGTGTGCCCGTTCATACCACACTAAAGGCCCGTACACACGATAAGAAAATCTGTAGGGAAAATCTGTCCGACAACCGATCTGTCGATTTTCAGATTGTTAGTATGTTGCTTTGGACAGCCGACTCTGACTTTTCGGCTGACAAAATCCTGATGTGCAGGCTATATAATTTTTGTTGTCCGTCAAAACAACGTCCGATTTTCATCTCATTAGTACAGATTATAACCTCTTCACTTTCCACATCAGACTAGCATGCCACAAAAAACGGACAACAGATCGTTCGATAATCTGATCATGTCTACGGGGCTTAAGGGGGAGATTTACTCAAGCTGCAGAGTAAAAAAATCTGATGCAGCTCTGCATAGAAACTGATCAGCTTCCAGGTTTTATTGAACAACCTGAAGTTAGAAGCTGATTGACTAAAGCCTCGTACACACGCGTCGAAAATCGGCAGGGAATTTTCGTCCGACGACCGATCTGCCGATTTTTCGGCTTGTTAGTATGATGCTTCCGACAACCAACTCTGACTTTTCGGCCCGAAAAAAATCTGGTGTGCAGGCTATAAAATTTTTGTCCGCCGTCAAAACACGTCCGATTTTCCTTCAGTCAGTACAGATTTCGACAGGGAAAAATCTGATGAGCAAGACTGGGCATGCTCAGAGAAGAAAGAACACAAAGAAAGCAAACCAACACATGACATCTCTTCTGAAGTAGATTTGTGTTGGGCGAGAAAATTCGTGTGCAGCCTAGGCACATTCCAACCAACAAAACACCACTCTGGACAAAAGACGGACTATCGGTCGGCCGATAATTGTTGCGTGTGTACGGGGCTTTAGACATCTGGATACCCAACAAAGAAAGAAAGTAGTGGAAGTAGTTCATAAGGTAACAACAGATATAAGCTCAATAGAGCTGAATTATAAAAGCCTGGTGAGGTGGTATATAACCCCTGAGAAAGTAAATAAAATACAACCAGAAAAATCCCCTATGTGTTGGCGGGGTTGCCCCCAGATTGGTACAATGGCACATATATGGTTTGGAATGCCCCAAGATAGTGGTTTATTGGCAAAAGATCAGGCAGTTAATAAAAGATATAGTAGGAATTGAGGTTAAGGACGATCCATGGGTGTGTTTATTCCATAATGTTAAACCATAAAGAAATACATTGATCCCTAGTCTGCTGGTAGCAGCTAAGGAAGCAATACCAAAGATGTGGCAGGAACTAGAGGCTCCAACAATTAAAGAGTGGTTTAGGAGAGTGGAATTTATACAAGAAATTGAATATTTAAGTCCTAAAGATAAAGGGAGTTTTTAGATAGACATGAAAAGATCTGGAGAGAGTTTAAAAAAACTTAAAGTTTTATTGAGGAAACGATAGAAGGCTGAGGTGAAGCAATAAGAGATAGGTGACGAAGACCATTGGCAACAGGGGTGAGATGCAGGGGGGTGGGTGCGAGGGGAGGGGTTAAAAGGGTGTTTGCATCTTCTATGCTGTTATTGTTATTTTTTTCTATCTTCTTGAGTATATAAGGAAAGATGATGTAAATGTATGAAAATGTAATTGTCTGAAATAAAACAAAAAAAAAAAAAGAAGCTGATTGACAACCATGCACACCTGCATCAGATTCTGTGTGATCCACGTTTAGAAGATCAATCCCTATGTGACACTTTAAAAACTACCTGAATTTGTTACATCAGTTGGAAATAGTGAGAAAACTGTTGCACATCTTTCATGATTTGGTGCAGGACTAATATGACCATAACACAAGAAAAGTGTCAAATGCTTTATTGATTTTCTTATTTATTATGCCTAATATTTTCTACCATGAGACCAGCAATTCTTTAGATGCTCCTTCCAGTTTTGACATGTTCATATTTTATATTAGATGTACATCTCAGCAGACAGCCTCTTTTTTTTCTTCATGCTTATAGCTGAACTCTGGGATAAGCAGATATTGTCTAAATTCATTTGTCATGTGTATTCTTCCTGGAATCTAGGTGTGCTTTGTGTATTTTTTAGATCTTTGAAGTATTCCAGTGTACACTTTGCCTATATGCAAGAGCTTCCTGTAATCAAGACCTGTCACTGCTGGTCCCTTTCCTTGTGCAGGATGACCACCCTTGTCTCTGCCCCCTCCTGGTAGTTTTCTGCAGGCAACCTGTAGTGGGTGGAGTTTCTGGGGCCCTTCCATAGCTCTGCTTTCTGCACAGGCTATGTGCTGCACATTGATAGTGTAGCTATAGAGTCAACTCCCTAGCACAGCCCCAACCCCTTCCCTCCTTTTTCCTTGCACATAAGGCCATCTTTAACACAGGGCAAAAGGGTCAGTTGCCCGGGCCCAGTCATTGTTGGGGGGCTCAAAGCACCTGCCCCTTGAGCCCGAACTGCCTGCAAATTGTTGATAACTGAATATAGGAGGGCCCAAGAAAATGTTTGCCCAGGGTCTAATCAATAATAAAGATGGTCCTGCTTGCACATTATTAACAATCTTCTGTTGTGGGACTGTCTGTGCTGGCACAGATCCTCAACCCCGCACCTCCCTACATAACCTTTTTATGTTGCCCATGGGTGAAGGAGCATACTATAAAGCCTGGGGTCTGCCAGTGTCCTGACGAAAACTCCAACCTGCTGAAATCTCCAACCACGTTATTTCCGGTGAGTGTACACTGGGAATAATTGGAGATTTTGAGCACTTGGTGTTTTCACACAACACCGGCAGCCTATACACCCAAGTACATGGTATAATTAGTGCAGATTCTTACACCGCTTGCTAGTAACCAAAATCATGACCGCCTCCAAGGCGGCGACAACTATCGGGCGGAGTAAGAATCTACACTAATTATACCATGTACTCGGGTGTATAGGCTGCCGGTGTTGTGTGAAAACACCAAGTGCTCGAAATCTCCAATTATTCCCAGTGTACACTCACCGGAAATAATGTGGTTGGAGATTTCGTCAGTACACCTGCTCTCTGTGCAGTCCTATGTGTCTAGAGCAGGGTCTGCCACCTGTTGGGCACTTTGGAGAGTACAGCAGGGTGCTGAGACTCTGTGTTCCTGCACCTGCCAATGAATGAATCTGCCCGACAGTAGAACTATAGTCACAATCTGCTGTTGTCTTTTAGGAAAAGAGGGCGGCGTGGGAGTCTCAACTGGTGATTAAAAATTTAGTGGAATTAAATAACCCTGCCTCTGACTACCAGTGTGGAGTTGGGCTTTTCACTGCCTCTGACCACCAGTGAGGGGAGCATGTTAACAGCACTGCTACTAACAACCAGTGCAGGATGGGATGGGGGGTTAGCAGCACTGGCACTGACCACTAGTACAGAGAAATAATGGCACTGCCATTGGCCAGTAGTGTGGTGGGAAATATTATAAGCACTGTCATTGACTATCAAAGCAGGGGTATTAACGGCATGCCACTGACCAATGCCAGGGGCTAACAGCACTGCCACTAACCACCAATGCAGGGGTTTTGAAATAGCACTGCCACTGACCAGCAATGTGCGTATTATTGTGGTCACTTACACCAATATTGGGGGCCCCTGACACCATTGCAAATGGTATTTATAGGGTCAATGGCACCATTACTGTTATTATTGTTGCCACTGATGCTGGAGGTTATTATTAGAGTCACCGACATTAATGTTAAGGGTTATTATTAGGGTCACTGACACCAATTCTGGGGGTTATTGTTAGTCATTCACACCATTGCTGGGGGTTATTATTATGGCCACTGATATCAATGCTGGAGGTAAATATTAGGCCCAGTTACACCAGTTCTGAGGATAAGTGTTAATCATGGACACAATTGCTGCAGCTTCAAAAAAGGTATGATTACTGATTTCTTCTTTACAGGGCTAGATAAGTTAGTGTTAGATTGTGGCTGTCTATAGATGTAGAGATTTTAGTGTTAGGGTGTACTTTTGCTTTAGGTAGATATAGTTCACTGTTATCAACATGAGAAACCTGTACAATGTTGCCATCTTCTAAGTGTGTGTGGATGGAAAGTGGCTGCAGGTGATCAATAGCACTTGCCGCAAAGGATCATAAAGAGCCCATTCACACTAGCACGACTTGTGAGGCGACTTGTGTCGCCCCAGGTCGCTTGACATAACAAAAGCAATGTTAATCAATCAGTGCCATCTTAATTGGCACTACTGAAGTTGCTCTGACTTCAGAAAAGGGTCCTGTACTACTTTGAGGCGACCTGTGATCCGACTTGTCCCATATACTTCAATGGGAGTCGCCTCCTTATCTTAGTTGAAGCGACTTGTTATCAGACTTTCCAGGAAGAAGAAAGAGATTAGCCAGGCATTCCCCACAGACAAAGTCGCCTGTCTCTTCAAAGTAGTGCACAAGTCTCTTCCAAGTCTCTAAACAAGTCTCTAAACAAGTCTCACAAGTCTCTTCAAAGTCTCTAAACAAGTCTCACTAGTCTCTTCAAAGTCACGGGGCGACTTTCTGGTCGCGGTAGTGTGAACCGGCTGGTAAAATCAATTATTTTTATTAGTAAACAGCAATTGTTTATGATGTGCAGAGCTTTAACAAAGGAAATGGCATTGTATATAGGTTTGTTTTTTAATGTGGGTTTAATTTTTAATGTGTATATTATTATTAGTACACAGGATTTATATAGCGTCAACAGTTTGTGCAGCACTTTACAACATGAGGGCAGACAGTACAATTACAATACAATTCAATACAGGAGAAATCAGAGGGCCCTGCTTGTTAGAGCTTACAATCAAGGATATAGGTTTTTGTACTGTGTAACTATGTTAATTGTTTAATGCACTATTTAGAGCAGTGTGGCCCCTTTGCTTGCCTTTATCCAGCTCTTGAGGCATTATTCCGGCCACTGACACCAATGATTGGGCATAATTCCTTCCACTGATACCAAAAAATGGGGCATTATTCCTCCCACTGACACCAACTATTTTTCCCCCTAATACCAAAGATTGTTTATTCCCACTGGGCACAGTCCGGCCCTCCTAAAGTCTGAAGGAGAGTAAACTGGCCCTATTCTTTAGAAAGTTAGGAGACCCCTGGTTTAGAGAATGCAAATGGCAATGGTGATGTTTTTATACAATGACATGGAAGTCTTATTATAATTTACATATTTAAATACAAGCTTTCATGTTCAAACTTTACAAAGGCCCCCTTTACCAATTGTTTTCCTTTTCATATCTCTGATTGGAAGCTTCCTATATATTAAGACTAGGGATAGACCGATATGGTTTTTTCAGGGCCGATACCGATATTTTGGTCACAACGTATCGGTATCGGCCGATATTGGTCGATATTTTGTACATTTAAAGTTTTGAAAAATAAAGACAATTTATGACACAAATCTGGTACTGAACATGTTAATTTTTGTTTAATGCTTAATGGCTGGCTTGCTGGCACCCTGTGGTGGGTGGCTGGCTGGCTGGCACCCTGTGGTGGGTGGCTGGCTGGCCACCTGTGGTAGGTGGCTGACTGGCACATTGTAGTGAGTGGCTGGCTGGCACCCTGTGGTAGATGGCTGGCTGTCTGGCACATTGTAGTGGGTGGCTGGCTGGCACCCTGTGGTAGGGTGGCTGGCACAGGGGCTGTGGGTGGCTGGCTGGTATAGGGCCTGTGGGCGGCTGGCTGGTACAGTGCCTGTGGCTGGCTGGTACAGGGCCTATGGGTGGCTGGCTGTCTGGCACCCTCTCTGTGGGTGGCTGGCTGTCTGGCACCCTGTGGTGGGTGGGTAGCTATCTGGCACCCTGTGGTGGGTGGCTGGCTGGCACAGGGGCTGTGGGTGGCTGGCTGGTTCGCTGGTACAGTGCCTGTGGCTGGCTGGTACAGGGCCTGTGGATGTGGGTGGCTGGCTGGCACCGGGCTGCTGTGTGTGGGTGTATGGCTGTGATACACTCCTACGAGACTAGTCCCGACTCCAGATGAGGCTGTCCAAGGCGAGGAAGGCGGCCTAAGAAGGCAGAATGACGTCACAAAAATATTGGTAATATCGGCCAGTTCCGGGGCCGATACCGATATATTGGGGAAAGTGCATATCGGCCACGCCGATAATCGGTCTATCCCTATTTAAGACTATAGTATTTACTATTGAAAGTATGTTATTGTTGCATTGTAACTGTCACAGTGGGGGAGATGTACTAAAACTGATGCGCATACGAATCTGGTGCAGCTGTGCCTGATAACCAATTTGCTTCTTACTTCAACTTGTTCAATTAAGCTTTGACAATAAACCTGGAAGCTGATTGGTTACTATGCACAGCTGCACCAGATTCTGTGGACACCAGTTTTAGTTAACTCTCTCCCATTGTCTTGTGTAGTTCTGTATGGCACTTAACAGTAGATATTTGCAAAGTCATGCTTTATATAATGTTATTTCACTACTACAATAATTCTGCACACTTTTTTAATTTTCAGATTTATAACATGTTCATGTCCTTGTCGTTTTTATTTCATTATGCATTCAAATTGTATTTTGCTCACTTTTGCAAAGAGCTGTATGCATTTCCTTATTTGCTTATGATGATGCTTGGTATATATTTGTTTTTGAAAGTTGTTTGCAAACTTTAGCAGAGAGTGGTTAATCTTTCTCCTACTTGACTTTTTTTTCCGTTTAATTCCTTTACTCCTGGGTGTGTGTGGGCTGATGGAAGCACGGTACAGGCTGTGTTCCTTGAGAGGCTTACAAACCACACTCCACAGACAGCCTTGGCACTCCTGGAAACAAATAAGCTATAAGGTGACTATTTCCCTCTAAGAGGGAGCCACCTTGTGGCCCCTGACAGCAGCACATCATTACGTAATTGGGAGGCCTAGTGTTACAGCTGTCACACTTATTACCTGATACCAAGTTTCATTTAAAGATGGTCACACATTAAAAAGTTCTGTGCTAACTGCTAAATGTAGTTTAAATTGTAGTAAAATTAGATGTTTTATTAAATAATGAAAGAAGATTTTAAATAGACTAAGGGCCATGATACGCATTACACTCTGGCCATGCAATATTTGCATAATCAGCTTTTAAATTAGCCTCCATTCACACTTGTGTGACTCCAAAGTTGTGCATTTTCCATTGCAACTTTGATGCAACTTTGGATGGGTGTGAGTTGGATAGGACTTTGGCTGTTGCCAGGGCAGCCATCAGAAATTTTGGGGCCCCTTACACAGCTTTAGGCCTGGGCCCCCTGGGCCTGCCCACCAAGTTGCATCCTCCTATTCTGCCTGGGCCTGTGAATGCATTTGATTGAATGCAAGGACACCAGGGGGTCCTAGCAACCAATCATTTTGACAGCGGCGGCCAGGGGGAGGCTGGGAGTCAGGAGCCAGTGCAACGGGTGGCACCAGCGAGAGTAGGGACTAGTTGCCAGTGTAGGGGAGGAAAGGAAAAAGGGGGAGGTGTCAACTTGGAATTTGGGCATCCCTCGGGACTGGGCCCCTCGGGATGCCTGGGCCCCCTACATCTGCATGGGCTGTACCCCCCTGATGGCAGCCCTGGCTGTTGCACAACTGTCACATTGATAGTGTCTTTCATGCAACTTTTGAGGATTTACATTGCATTCTATGGCACAGGAGTTATGGTAAGGCAGCCTAGTATTTTTTTTTTATGTAATGCTCTGCAGCAAACATTTGAATGCACCAGCACCTTTTTCTTTAAAGCAGCACAATATATGATAATATACGAAGGCTCACATTTGAATAGCGTGCTTCATTTAAATACACATTATTATATAGAATTAATATAGCGCCAACAGTTTGCACAGCACTTTACAACATGATTGCAGAGAGTACAGTTACAATACAATTCAATACAGGAGGAATCGTTACAGTGATAAACCTCATTGAATCCTTTAGTGATAGGCTCCACGATAGGCTCAGTTCAGTAAGCTATAATTATTATTTTCCAAAATTCACTAAGCTATAACTATTTTCCATTATGGCAGTTATTTTTAGCTGAAAATGACAATTATTGTAACTAACACTTTTGCTATAGCTAAGTGAATTCAGGCCTACCGCATGCAAAAAAAAAAAAAACAATTTAAAGGGAGAAAGTCTTGAAATATGCAGTCATTTGTAACTTTTTTTTTTTGGGCTGTCATTCTGATTATGGTTTTACCCAGGAGATTAGGTGCAGTAGCTCCCCCCTTCCGAGTCGCCCCTTGTCTCTGCCCCCTACCCATCTCTAAACACCGTACTTTGTCCCACCCACTACCCACGCCCCCTTTAGAGAATACAGAACCAAGCATAATTTTATGGTGCAAACTAATTTGTATAGAAGTTGTTAATGTTAACAAAAAAAGCAGTAAAACAGATTCTTTCCAGCCAGCAACAATAGACCCGCCCACCCCCCCAGCAACAATACAACCTCTGCAACAAAATCCCCCCCTCCCTAGCAACACGGGAACAACCCCAGCAACGACAAACACCACCAAAAATAAAATGGGTCACCAAGCAGCCAGCATCAATAGACCCTCCAGCAGCCAGCAACAAAAGATCCCTCCCTCAACTGTAAGTCTCTCCCAGCAAAAAGTGGTGCCGGGTGAGCACCCTCGTGCTGCACATGCAGCATCTCTGATTACCTCTCCACGAATCCCTTTGCCATTGCTTCCTCCCCCACCTCACACTCTTGCTCAGACAGCCAGGAATGCCAATCTGATGTGGGAGAAGTCCTGGAAGATAAGGACCTACGATCTCACATACTATCCCTCCCCACTAAGGCTGATCTGGAGCTTTTTGTCCACAGAGAAGACAAGGCCCTGAGACTGGATATAGAAGCCCTTCAAGCAGACACAGCGCATATTGGGGGTAGCGTTGAGGCCCTGGAAACACAGTGGGAGGATGTCTCACCCACCCTGCAAGCCCTCACTGAAATATGTAAAACGCAAGACCACCGGCTTAACTCTTTATTAGATCAGATGGCTGATTTGGAAAACAGGAGCCACAGAGTTAATATCCCCATTAGAGGCCTACTAGAGTCCACAGCGTGCCAGGACATAGTCCCCACCTTACAAGGGGTCTTTAAACAAATTCTGGGACATGAGGCTCCTGACCATATTGACACAGAGCACTTTGCCCACCCTCAGAGGACCCTGATAAACCGAGAGATATAATTTGCAAACTCCACAAATACTCTTTGAAGGAGGGGATTATGTTCCATGTCAGGGGTGTCCGTCGTGTAGACTCATGTGATGGTGCCAAACTGTCCAGATCTGGATGTCCCAGATTGGAGGTTCTCCCCTGAGATCCGGCTTCCATCTCATGCTTTGTTTTTCCTATATGTTTTCAAGGTTTTTTAGTTTTCCTGGTTTTTATATATGTTTTCTCAGCACTTAAAGCCCTATGGATTGGTCTGTTGCAGGTCTCTCTCAGCTCCTGTTGGTGGTCAACATGGTCACTCTCCCCCACCATGGCATCACTGAAGGTTGTATCGTACAATGTCCACAGTTTGAGATTGCCTTGTAAACGCAGTAAGTTGTGGCTTGAGACAAAGCGTCTTGGGGCACATATCCTTTTATTGCAGGAGACCCATTTTCACACTGAGTCCCTCACCTACCCCATCACCTCTATAATCAATGATTTCTTAGCAAATCCCCATGCCCTAAATCTGGAGGTGCGGCTATAAGCATACCTAAACATTGCCCTTTTGTTATGAAAGAACATATAGCCGACCCCAACGGCAGATTTGCTTTTTTAAAAGGCACCAGTCTAGAACTTAAATTTACGTTTGCATTTCTGTAGGTGCCAAGTACACAGCAGCTCACCTTTTTGGACTCCGTCTTAGAGACACTATCTACTTTTCGAGAAGGCCAGTTGATCTTGGGGGGCGACTTCAACGTAAGTTCTGATCCTTAACTAGACACATCCTCTGAATATTCTGCACATTTCTTTGCTTTCCTCAAACATTTCAGGAAGTCCCTACACTCCTATCACCTGATTGACTGCTGGAGAGTACTCAATCCTACTGACAGGGATTTCAGTTGCTACTCAGCCACTGTTTAAACCCGAAATAGACCTACTGCTGATGGATCAATATTACTTGGAGTCTCTCTCCGGTGCTTCAATCGGCTCACTTACCTTATATGACCATGCCTTGTCTCCATTTCCATTTCCTTATACCCGTTGTCCTCTGACAGGGGGTCGTGGAGCTGAAGGAGAACATTCAGACGCAGTGGCGCTAAAGACGGTATCAGAATCCATATCTTTGTATTTTAAAGAAAGTTCCACAGGAGATGTAGGATTGGCCTTCATCTGGGAGAGTCATAATGTGATGATTAAGGGTGAGCTCATTTCCCAGGGCTCCAGACCTAAAAATACATGCAAAGGGCAACCGCAAACTTTACTGATGAAAATCAGATACGCAGAGCTTAGACACAAATGCAACACTACCCCAGAATTGACTCCAGTCCTTATGTCCTGGAACTTGCCAATTTTTCGGATGCTCGTATTCGAGCTTAATTACACCATGTTTCCCACAAATTCTTTGAATATGGGAATAAATGTGGGAAGCTGCTTGCTAGATCTCTTAGGCAAAAGTGAACATTAGGACACATTGATAAAATCCACATGGCGACAGGCTCCCTGGTCCTTCACACTTCTAAGATAGCGGCAGCCTTTGAGACTACTATGTCCAACTTTACCAATTCCCCAGTACACTCCCAGACTTAGCAACTGACCAGAAGGCTCACTCCCCCTCAGCTCTCCGACCAGGTTAGCACCCAACTGGACACACCAATTACCCTGACAGAATTAGAGGCGGTTATTAAGGACCTCCCAAAAGGGAAAAGCCCGGGACCCGATGGCTTCACAAATGCCTACTACTGTACATTCCATTCACTTCTGGTTAACCCAATGTGTGCCTATTTTAATGCTTTGGCCCAGGAGACTATGGTACCTAGAGAGGGCCTACTTGCTCATATGTTGGTCATCCCTAAAGATGGGAAAGACCACACTTCTCCCAGTAACTATAGACCGATCTCACTTCTGAACAACAATATTAAAATATTAGTGAAGCTTCTGGCCAGTCGCCTCAAATTTACCTATCCTGCCTACAGTAGTTCACCCACACCAAACAAAGTTTATCAAGCCAGGGATAATTCTAACCTTGCTATCTAGTTGATTCTTTGGGCCCCATCGCAGACCAACCTTCCGTCCTTTCTCCTGCTGTCCACAGAGGCTGAGAAAGCATTTGACAGGGTGGACTGGATATACCTTTGAGCTGTACTGACTAACCTAGGCCTTGGCCCTAACATGCCCACCTGGATAGCATCACTGTATAACTCCCATGAGGCCCGGGTTAGGGTGAATAGGGTACTCTCTGATGGGTTACCCATTTGTAATGTAATGAGATAGGGGTGCCCACTCTCTCCCCTCATATTTGATCTTACCCTCGTACCTCTGATTAATAAAATACATTTAAATCCTGATGTTAAAGGATTGTGCGTGGGACCTGTAGAGCATAAACTATCTGCCTATGTGGATGATGTTCTGTTTTATGTCTCAGATCCGCTGATCTCCCTTCCCAATATAATGGCAGAACTACGAGATTTCAACTTGCTTTTAAATTTAAAAATGAGTTACAGCAAATCAGAGATCCTACCCCTAACAGTCTCTTCGTATTTGCGTAAGCGGCTGCAATCCTCATTGTCATTCACATGGTGCAATACATCCTGGTGCAATACATATCTGGGTATCCACCTCCCACCACACTGTTCCCAGTTATACACAAAAAATTATGTCCCGATGCTTTCCACGAAAACAACGGATCTGCAAAAATGGAACCAGTCAGTGTTTCAAAGATGTGTTATCCGTATTCTTTTTTACCTACAAATTGCCCATTCCTTTACCCAGGTCCTTCTTCTCGAGCCTAAACACAGCCTATTTCTGAAATATATCTGGCACGGATGAAGCCCACGCCTGGCTCTCCGCACCCTACAATGATCTAAGCGGATGGGGGGCATGGGTGTACCTGTTGTTAGCAAGTATTATGAAGCGATTGCTTCACAGCGGATATTGGACTGGCTTCAAAGTGGAGTGCCGAGGGTTGTCTGAATTTACCCCCCCCCCCCCTTAACTATCCATACCTTGAAGATGTGGGATGTTTTGAATCATTCAGGACGACTCGCCCCATCAGTCTCCCCTCTCGCCCCTTTGGGAGGCTTCCCTTGGTTTATTCATGGGGAACACCTCTCCTTTTTCTGCACTTGGGCAGTTGACGGGGAGACGAGGTGTGGCAGGTTTGTTCAAGACCAGGGGTTGTTATCCTTAGACAGTCTAGTCTCAGGGACCAATTTGGCCGGTTTCCTTTGGATGAATGGTGTTACAGACAGCTCTGACACTTTATTGTTAGTCTACCAAAGGCTATCCGATCCCCTTCCACTGCCACTTCTATTGAGAAACTCTGTATGTCCACCTCTATGATTCTCCATTCCATGTCTTTGCTATATGAGATGCTGCAGTCAATGAAATCAAAAGGAAAACCTATATACATAAGGCAATGACAGAGAGACCTGCAACATGAATTTACCAAAACGCAGCTTGACCATTTGTATTGCCTTACACTTACTAGCTCTGTTGATACGAAAATGCAAGAAAATGGATTCAAAATACTAGCTCGCTGGTATAGGGTTCCCTCCAAACTTACCAGAAAATATCAAACCCTTTCTGATGCTTGCTGAAGAGATTGCGGGCAACGAGGCACAATCCTACACATTTGGTAGGAGTGCCCCAAGTTGTGACCCTACTGGCAAGATATTAGAAACCAAATTAAAGCGATTCTATACATTGAAGTACCTGACTCCCCATTGGAGCTTCTGCTTCGTGTCCCCTCCATCTTTCTCAGCCACTATCGTAAATTGGTTCTGCCCCACCTATTGAATGTGGCTAGAAGATTGATTCTAGTACACTGGAAATCAGCTTAAACCCCCAAGCCAGGAGGAATGCATATGTTTGGTGAACAATATCATGGCTGCAGAAGAATGGATGGCGACATGCAAAGGTAGATATGACAAGTTCTACATTAAATGGGCTATGTGGATTCGTTACACAAGTGGAACTCCACAGAGCTCCCAGCCTATAGTTACATAAAATTAGACCGCAGTTGACTGTTTGTGTTATAATAGATCTGATCCAGAGAGATTTTTTATACCCACACAAAAGAATTTGTGCTAGAGTGCTGCCCTTGTTCACTCTCTCTTTCCCTTTGCCCCTGCCCCTTTTCCCCCTCCCCCTTCAGTTCTCTTACAATGAACTTTTCCAACTAATGGGCTTTCCCAGTAATGTTTTCTGTTTCTGGCATTTGAAAAGTGGTGCGGTGTATTTCGTGATACATTGCCCTACAAATAGGTATGAAGCTATTTATTGCCGTGATACTTTATCTGCTATAGTACCAATTAAGCAGCTCGTATGTCTTGATGCCACCCATGTAGGATGGCCAAAAACTGCTTAGCTATAGGAATTCACTCCTCTTTTGTCGATTTTTGTCATGACCACACCTCTTAGGACCTCCCAGATGGCAATACAGGTGTCCCGCACAATTGTGCTCACAGTGGATTTTTTCAATGTAAATTCATTATTCAAGCTGGCAAATTAATTTCCAGTTGCTAGGTACCTGAAATAAAAAAATAGAAAATGAATTAGTCATGTTTTAAATTTTTTTTTATTTTACAGAATTACTCCTACCTACAAGGTGACGTAGCCTTAAGGACACCTTGCAAAGACACCAGAGACTTGAGCGTGAAGCAAGAAGTGGATCTGGTGCCCCCCCAAAGCATCCCTATGCCTTCACCAGATACTGTACCTTGACTTTCTGAAACCAGTTCTAGAATTGAGGAAGTGTAGCACTGCCCCCTAGAGGACTACTGAATTGTTCACTCTGGGATCCCTCTGGGTTACCGATAGCAATTGCAGCATGCACAATTTAAATCTTTACTCTCTGGCTCAGTCAATGAACAGTCTAGGGGATGTAACTGTTTTTGTGGTTTTATTTCAATTAGGGATGGGAGAAAGGAAGAGTGGGATACTCCAACTTGAACTATTCACAGTAGATGAGGACTCCTGTCTAAAGATGCAGCCAGGCTGCTGATTCACCTTGCCACTTAGATGAATTTAGAATTAAGTCTCTATGTAGATGACTTGTTAGGATGAATTATCTTCAGGATACACACCTAGTACCCCCCTTCACTCCACCTGCTGACACCCATCCTCTGACTATCCTACACTGGGGTGACCCTCCCTCAGGTCAGGCCCCTAGACACGATCCCCTGTACTCACGATACTGGTTTTTGAGGGTCTCCAGTGTCTCTACTCCTTCAGTCAGCTCTCATGGACCTCTGGGTTCAGCTCCTTCCTTCTGGTCCCCAGGCCGACTGCCTGTGACCGTGTGCCACTGCTACAGAGGAGGAGGCAGCTGCCACCCTCCTTCTAGGACTCTGCTCACCAGCCAAAAACCCCACAGCACATGTGCTCCTGGCTTTTATACCACACTCCACAATGCCCCAAGACAATCAGTCTGTGCCAATCACTGGGGCTGTATCAAAGCCTGTGTACCCATTGGTCAGATTTCCTCCACTGTCCAATATGCCTCCCTATTGGTCCAGTGTGAAAAACTTCCTATACCAGATGAATCACACACTGAGCACCATGAGCAGACCTAACTCACAGATCCTGCTCTGTGCTAGGCAGAAAGCAATATAGATTTGCCTGCTGCTCCTCTGATAGGCAGACAGAGCCAAAAACTATACTCCCTCCCTAGCACCTACCTAGGAGGGTGCTACATAAGTTATTGTAAAATACTCTCACTCTCTCTCTCACTAAATAACCAATCCCCCCACCTTCACTTCTCCCCATATCATCTTCATACTTTGAATTTGTAGCCTATAATGAACAGTTACATGTTTTTTTTATTGCAGCACAGAGGCAAGTTGGGAGAAGGAGGGAGGATCATGCTGCTCCTGTTTCATCTGCATGCACAAATGTAGAGGATTTTTCTATGGAGGTACAGGGCTTGGATGAGTTGTTACCATCTGCACAGGAGCCAGAGTATGAGGAAACTGATGTTTCCACACCTTCCAACAGAAGACAAAGGTAAGGATCTAATACCCGCAGGAAGCGAAGCAGCAGGGCAAGTGAACAGGTGGAAGACCCGGATCATGCACAAAAGCTACTCCACTTTGTGTCAGGCATCAGTCAACAAATTGATGCACAGCGTTGCCTTCATACATAATTCTCCCAAAGTTTGATACCTCTTCTTAAAGAGGTCATGCCAGACCGCTACTTTGAAATGAGAATCGCGGTGCAACAGTATATACACTCCTTCACTGTACCTTGCCAAGTTTTGCAAGGAAATCCTTGTACCCCAATTTTTAGACCCATTCATTTAGCCCCAAGCATTGCACCAAACCCATATCCCTCTAGTTTTGAGGAACACTCTAGCATTTACGAGACCCCCAGATCCCGAATCCCATATCCTATGTCTTCCCCAATTCCCTCAGTAACCCCCCCCCAACTAGAACACCAGGTATTAGACCACTCGCCTCTACTTCTTCCTATTCCCCCCCCCCCCCTTCCCCAGCAGACTGCCACAGCTCTACGACCAGCTACCTAAGACTCAACTAATATCCATGCCAAACCAATATCCACCTGTACCAAGACCTTTGTAACAGCCCAAACCCAGAATTCCAAGTCACTATCCATACCAACATGAATCACTTGCAGACGCCTCAACCTTGCCCCCACCCTATCCACAATTTAGGCCCCCAAGTGGACCACCGGATACAGAGACGTCCCCGTTTGTGCCATTGAGGCAATGTCCCTCAACACAAGATAAAACCATGGAGCTTATACTACGAGCTCTGCAACAGCTACAGCACTACACCATGATTTGACAAACCCTGAGGAACAGAGTTCACCGACTTTTTTGACTCTGTAGATAGATGACCTGCTAATGGCACTGCCACTGTCAAGTTGAACTCCATGTTGGATTTGTCCCGGTGTTGGAGTAGTCCCAGTAATTCATCGTGCTAAGAAATTAAAAACACAACACAAACGTAAGTGGCAGGCAAAATGGGGGGGGGGGGGGTGGTGTTCAAGGAATAAGTAATGAAAGTTAAGAGAGCGCAAAAGGGGGGTGGAGAGAGAGGAGAAGAGAGATAGAGGGAAGGAGGATGAGAAAGAGAGGAAGGAGGAGAAGGAAGAGGGGTACAGATAGGGAGGATGAGGAAGAGAAACAGAGACTCCCTCTCACATACTAACCTATATACTGACATCCAGGAGTAGCTGAAGAACTTATCTTCGTGTTGACGGAGATCCTTATAGAGGATACTGAACTGGCCTCTCTCTTCCCTATTTGAAATTATTGGATGGATCCAAGATCTTCGGCTTCTCATCAGCCTTCTCCTCCTCCTGGCTTTGTCCTTCTTGATCAGGACTGCAGCAGTAGCAGTAGCAACTGCTGCCATGACCAAGGGCATATGAAACACCCTTGGAAAAAAAACACCACGCCACATAACACAAACCATACTCCACAGCAGCAGTACTCTCCCCACAAAACACCATGAAGTGCAAAAAAAGTTTACACCCATTTTTTTCATTGCCTTTTGATTGGCCTGGGCAGAAATCGCATCTGAGCCTAATAAAAATGGAAGCAATTTGCATTACCATCGTGCTGTTATAATTGAAAAACGTAATTCAAACTCGCACTAAAAATTTGCATTGCAGTTGCACCCGTGCGCATCGCACAAGTTTGAACCGGTGTTCCATGAGAATTACCTACCCGTGAGAAAAACCTACCCTCGTCACTTCCGGTTCACGGCAGTGTGTGTAACGCGAGCGGTTACATTAAAACAGCTTTGCTGCAATATGAGTCATCTCCGCTCCTGTCCCTGTCACTTCCCTGATCTGGGCTAGTAAATATAAAAGCGGCGGCGGGTGTATGAAAAGATAAACCACGGAGCCGAGAGACGCTTTTATATTTACTAGCCAAGATCAGGGAAGTGACAGGGACAGGAGCGGAGATGACTCATATTGCAGCACAGCTGTTTTAATGTAACCGCCGCGTGGGTAGGTTTTTTCACGGACACCGTGATCTTTTCATACTAGTGCGCATGCGCACTAGTCTGATCCTCAGCTGCTCCATTACGTATCCGGGGCTGTGAGCATACGCACTAGTCTGATCCTCAGCTGCTCCATTACGTATCCGGGGCTGTGAGCATGCGCACTAGTCTGATCCTCAGCTGCTCCATTACGTATCCGGGGCTGTGAGCATGCGCACTGCTGCGCTGCTCAGCTGTTCCTGCCAGGAAGTGACGAGGGTAGGTTTTTCTCACGGGGTAGGTAATTCTCACGGAACACCGGCACTGAAACCTGCATTCAACAATGGAAACTTACACATTTTTATCTGTACACATTCCTTTTAAAAGCACTTATTATGAGCAACATTGTGACTAGGACCTTATGCAGGGCACATGTGTTGCACTGTTTACATCAGTTGTAATATTTTATTACGACAGTTCATAAGATTCTTAAGGATGACAAACACTCATATATAAAACATGTACAGGATAAATAGTTGTCAGTCTGTGTGTGAGCTTTAGCTCGTTTACTCATCGATTTATTAGGTTTAAATTATTCATCTTGCACTTTTACTTTTACTATTTTTTATAGTGATAATTAGGCAATTATATATACTGTACATTTACTGATATGTAGAAATTGACGAGTTGTTTAACACTGTAATATATTTGCCACATCAGCACCATCATGTTTAGAGTAATAAAAACATAAGCATTGCAGCATAATGTATTTATTCGTATTCAATATTCCAGCTCAATTAAACATAATGTTATAATAAAATAATAATGTTATAGTCCAATAAGCTAAACTGTCCCAATATATATTTTCATCTTTCTCCTTGTGTGTCACCCTCCACCTAAAATTGAAAACTCAGATTTTTTTTTCTATTTTTTTTTTTTTCAAAAGTTAACATCACTTCATATATCCCAGTGGAAAACGTCACTAAAAAGACATGTTCCACCTTAAAGCAGTATTATATCCAAAAGCAAACATTTATTGCAGCCTACCAATTCTTAGATGTAATGGCTGCATTTGTTTCCCTTTTCAGGCTCCATGCACACTAGCGTTTTTAGCCCCCTAGAAGCTGTTATTAGCATTTTTTCCTGCTTCTAGAAGCTAAATAGTGTTATCCTATGTGTCCATGCACACTACTTTAGGCTTTTAGCGTTTTTTGAGCTTCAGCGTTTAGTAGCAGAAAGTAGCAGAAAAAAAAATTGTTTTTGTAGAGTTTATGAGCAGAAAAACGCTAACCACTCCTAACAGCTTTTTTCGAACAGTTCATTTTTCTTCATGTACTGTAAAAATGCTAATAAAACACTCCTAAAAGCTTTTTTCAAGCAGATTTTTTTCCTTCATGTACTGTAAAAATACTAATAAAACACACTAATGTTCCTAAAAGCTTTAAAAAGCTACTAAACTGCTTCTGGAAGCCGGCACAAAAATCAGCATTTTTCATCCAGCATTTGTTTCTAGCATTTTTCGATGGTATATGGAGCCTCAGGCTTGCTTTCTACTTGTTACATCTGGTAAACTGGCCAGTAAGTGTCAGTTCACACTATGGCGATCCGACTTCGGGAGCGACCTGTAAAGTCGCATGCACCGCGACTTCGGAGCAACTTGCACGGACTTCACATAATGGAAGTCAATGCAAGTCGCTCCGATGTCGCCCCGAAGTAGTACAGGAACTATTTTCTAAGTCGGAGCGACTTGAGTCGCTCCTATTAGAACGGTTCCCGTAGCACTGAATAGACCGCGACTTGTCAGGCTGACCAGTCGCCTGACAAGTTGCGGTAGTGTGAACCGGGACTAATGCCCCGTACACACGCGTCGAAAATTGGCAGGGAATTTTCGGCCAACGTCCGATCTGCCGATTTTGATGCTTCCGACAACCAACTCCGACTTTTCGGCCGAAAAAAATCTGGTGTGCAGACTATAAAATTTTTGTTGGCCTTCAACACAACGGCCAATTTTCGTGCAGTCAGTACAGATTTCGACAGGGAAAAATCTGATGAGCAAAACTGGGCATGCTCAGTGAAGAAAGAACACAAAGAAAGCAGCCCAACACATGACATCACTTCTGAAGTAGAATTTTGTTGGCCGAGAAAATTCGTGTGCAGTCTAGGCACATTCCAACCAACAAAACACAACTTGGACAAAAGTCGGACGATCGGTCGGCCGATAATCGTTGCGTATGTACGAGGCTTTAATCTGTTGTTTTTCACAAGCTCTCCAGCAGAATGTATCAGTTTACATAGATGAGACAAAACACTTAACACTAGCAAACAAAAAACATAAATTGAATTGAATTCTATAGCATTAGCAGCATGCACTTCTCACATTCCCTTATTATGTGCAAACCGATGAATTCAGTTAATGTGCTGCAATTTTAATAAGCTCTGTGTTTGCCGTGAAAACCACTTCCAAACTATGAGTAAATATAAAATCAATCTAATAAATCACTCAAGTTTTCTCATAAACAATCATAAAAGAAACAATTCACAGTGATCATGCAATACTGTATGAAGTGAAGATAGATATAACTGTGCAGTCCTTCATCTGCAATGTAATATAAAAATAAGTATAAATTCCCTTTTCTATGTAGAACTGCCCCCTGGGGAGCTGCTGAGTGTGGATTCCCCTGGGTTACCCATAGCAACAGTCTGTAAGACTCATCACTTTAAGACTTGGCTCAAACAATGAACAGTCCAGGGGATTTGTTTTTTTTTTGTGTTTTATTTTAGAACTTGGATGGGAGAATGGATGAGTGGGATACTCCAACTTGTATAACTATGCACAATTTCTGAGGACAACTGACTGTAGTGTGTGGGGCAAGGCCGCTGCTTCACCTTGCCACTGAAGTGAAGTAGAAGATATGTTCCTGAATTAGAAGATATGTTCCTGAATGAATTCCTCTTCAGGGTCCTAGCCTGTCTTCCCCTTTCTCACTTCCTGTGCATGCTAGTCCCTTGTCCACCGACTCTCCACTGGAGTGGTCCCCTTCCTAGGCAGACCCCTGGCAAGCTTCCTGGTACTCACGGACACTGTGTTTCCCTGGGTTGCTCTGCCTTCAGCTCCACTCATAAGTATCCTGGACCTCCTGGCTCAGCATCACACACTCGGTCCACTAGGCCGACTGCTTGTGACCACCTTCCTTGCTGACAGGAGGAGAGACAGCCGTCACCCTCCTCCTGGGACCTGGCTTCCCGCCCAAAGACCGCCCCTTAGCTTTTATAGCCAATCCCAGGATGCATCACTCTCCGTGCCAACCCACTGGGACAGCTACAAAAGCCTCCATGTCACTGGCTGGGTTTCCTCCACTGTCTAACAGGCTCCCCTATTGGATACAGTGGAATACTCCCTCAGACCAGATAAATCACACATGGACACATGCAACAGGTAAAACTAACTAACAGGCTCCCCTGATAAGCAGGCAGAGCAAACTATGTTTTTACCTAGCACCTACCTAGGAGGGTGCTACATGTGCTTCATTAAAGTGCTCAATATAATACAGCTGGTGATACCACCCCACTCGTGCTTCCCTTTTGGGTGTGTTCTTGCTAGAGATGGGCTTGGGCGAGTTCCCACGTGCCCGATCCCTCCAGGAAGCTGATACTGCACTCCGCTAATCACCAGCAGTGAGACATTTACTGGTCCGCAGCTGCACAGATCGGGAAATGTCTCAGCTCCTGTAATTAGCAGAGTGCAGTGTCGGCTCCCTAGCGGAATGGGGCACGTGAGCAGTAGAACACGCCCGAGCACATCTCTACTTCCCACCTTAATGCCAATGACCTCACTATTAAGTTTTGTCAACACTCGCTTTTTAGTCACAACCGTACTAATATGTAAAGATGTTCTGGTTCCCTTTTTCTCTTTTCAAGTGCCGCTGTTTCTCACCATAAAATCCATGTATGCAAAAAACAAATGATCTCCAATAGTGCATATTTCGTTTTAAAATCCAAATGGTCTTTATTAACCACTTACCGACCAGCCGCCATAGTTTTACTGCGGCAGGTCAGCTCTGTTACGCAAAACGACTTAACTGTACGTTGCTCCATGCAACAGACAGTGAGGGGTGCGCGCTTGCGCACGCCGCCAGAGCCGCACACACGCCGATTGGCTAGAGGGGGAGCAAATTAGTAGGTCAAGCAGACACGATGTCCTCCGGGCACCCGTGTAAATAAGGCAGACTACTCTTCTGTCAGTGATGACCACAGGGATCCTGTGTTTTTCCTATTTAGGAACACAGGTCCCTGTGTTCATTCAGTGAGCCCATCCCCCACACAGTAAGGCCCCTTTTATCACATATGGACCATTCAATTTATCTGTTTTTTTTTTTACATTCACTACCAGTGCAAAAACTGACCGTTTATCAGTTTACATCTGTTTTTCGTCCGATCAGTTTTTTTAACAGAAGAAAAATAGAGCTTTGATCAGTTTAAAAAACTGATGGTGACGGATGCAGATGTAAACTGATGTAAATGGATGATCATCCATTTAGATCTGTTTTTCCATAGAGATGCATTGATGTCCATTTTTCATCTGTCAACGGATGGATGAAAAATGGATAAACGGACAGCGTGTGAGAAAGGGGCCTTAGAAAGCACTCCCTAGGGACACACTTAACCCTTTGATCACCCCTGGTGTTAACACCTTACCTGCAAGTGTCATTATTACAGTAACAGTGCATATTTTTAGCACTGATTACTGTATTAATGTCACTGGTCCCTTCAAAAGTGTCAGTTAGTGCCGGTTCACATATGTGCGGCTGCGGCGATCGAATGTAATGTCGGAGCGCACTGCTCCTTCATTACATGCGATCGGCTGTTCGGTGC
Organism: Pelophylax lessonae; assembly: GCF_965119305.1. NCBI lineage: Eukaryota > Metazoa > Chordata > Amphibia > Anura > Ranidae > Pelophylax > Pelophylax lessonae. Next base: position 134,526,336 of record NC_138770.1, read on the forward strand.
GAGTTCAGCCATACACTTTGTATGGCTAAATTCGCACCGCACCCACAGCAAAGACACACAGGACCCTTTTTTGCAGCCGCATCAGGATCGGATCGCACAGCAGTTCACACTTGTGCGATCCGATCCTGTGCGAACTGTCAGATCGCACTGCGATATGCGATCAAACTGGGGGTGTCGTTAACATTTCATTGACACCCCCAGCGTATCGCATATGGCAGTGTGAACTGCCAGGGGTGCGTTTGCGATGCGGGAACAGGCTGTGTGAACCGACACTTAGGGGTCCGATCTGTCCGCCACAATGTAGCAGTCCTGCTGAAAATCGCTGATCAGTGCCACTACTAGTAAAAAATAAATAAATAAAAATAACACAAATCTATCCCCTAGTTTGTAGACGTGATATCTTTTGCGCAAATCAATCAATATACACTTATTGGGATTTTTTTCTACCAAAAATATGTGGCAGAATAGATATTGACCTAAACTGATGAAAAACATTTTTATTTTTTATTGGGAATGTTTTATAACAGAAGGTAAAAAAATATTGTTTTTTTTTTTTTCTCAGAATTGTCGCTCTTTTATTGTTTATAGCGCAAAAAAATAAACACCGCACAGGTGATCAAATACCGTCAAATGAAAGCTCTATTTGTGGAAAAAAAAGGACATCAGTTTTATTTGAGTACAGCATCGCACGACAGTCAGATAAACAAATGCAGTGCTGTATCACAAAAAATGGCCTGGTCATTAAGGGGGTAAAACCTTCCGGTCCTTAAGTGGTTAAAGTGATTGCTCAAATTTTCAGGGTGCCTGAAGCGCACCACTCTGACATTGATAAATAAAATATGCAGTGCGTTGCCTCTCTGACACCAGCCTCCAGTGTGCAGATCCTCCCGTTGGGTGCACTCTCTGTACTGTCCTCTTTGTGGCACGGCAAGTGCACCAGGCGGGAGGTTCTGCAAACTGGTGGCTGGTGTCATGGAGGCAACGCACTGCATATTTTATTTAGCGGTAGGTCGAGTGCATCTTCTTGGAAGATCTGCAACCTGGCGGGTGGTGTCATGGAGGAAACGCGCTGCATATTTTATTTAGCGATGTCAGAGTGGTGCGCTTCAAACACCCAGAAAATGTGAGTCATCCATTTTGCACTTTAACAAAGACCATTTGGATTTTAAAACAATATCAGCACTTTTGGAGATCATTTGTTTTTTGCATACACAGATTTTAGGGTGAGAAACAGAAGCACTAGGAAGGAGAAAAGATTGGTTGTGATAGTGTTGACCAAACTTAATTTTGAGGTCTCTGGCATTAGGATGAGAACTAGGATTCACCTGGACAGTCTGGATTTTGAATCATGTGTCCGGGTTTCAGTCCACCTGTGTCTCAGAACAGGATTTGATAGGAGGGTGAGGGGGCACTATGTGCACCGCATTATTATTCTCTCTGGAGTGCCCAAAGGTGTCCCAGGTCTATTACAATCCTAAAGTGTATACTAAAACACAAAAAAAAAAGTACTGTGCGCCACTAAAGTGTTCAGGTTTGGCTTGAGAAAAAAGTGGAAACCCTAGTGAGAACAAACCCAAAAGTGGGGTGTTATCACCAGCTGTATTATATTGAGCACTTTATTGGAGCACACAGATGAGTGGTTACCACTAGCACAACAATAAGGAATTCGGACTTGTTTATATTACATTGCACATAAAGGACTGCACAGTTTCTGTATCTCTATCTTCACTTTACTCAGTATTGCATAATTACTGTGAATTGTTTATTTTATGAATGTTTATAAGAAAATTTGAGTTTAGATTGATTATATTTACTCATAGTGGTTTTCACGGCAAACACAGAGTTTTATTAGAAGCGCGGCACATTAATTGAAATCAAACTACCTAAGGGCTCTTTCACACAGGCGTTCCGTATGTCCGTTTTTCATCCCATCCGTTTGCGGATGAAAAACTGACATAATGTATCTCTATGTAAATACGGATGTCAGTGGATGATCATCCGCTGACATCCGTTTTTCATCAGTTCAGTTCAGTTTTTTTGAACGGAGGAGAACCCTATTTTTTCTTCCTTTCAAAAAACGGAACGGAGGCAAAAACGGATGTCAGTGGTGTCATCCGCAGACATCCGTATTTACATAGACATGCATTAAGTCAGTTTTTCATCCGCAAACGGATGGGATGAAAAACGGACATACGGACCGGATGACACAAGTGTCATCCGTGTCCGTTACAAAAAAAAAAAAAAGGACCTGATCGGACAAAAAAAAAGGAACGCCCGTGTGAAAGAGCCCTAACACTGGCAGGGGTGTATAAAATGATCAGCTTTTATTTATTCATGCAAAACCTTTATCCCAAAAGGAAAAACTGCTGTAACTGATTGTAAAGTATTAGCTGAAGTTTGGCTTCAGTTTGTTAGGGGTTCTAAATCTACTAATACATTTATCCCCCCCCCCCCCCAAGATTGATAATGCTGGTGTCTGATGTGCCTCCTTTATTCATTTCTCCAGAGTTGTGTCTCGCTGATACAAGTGTGTTACTGGCTAGATCACCAGGTGAAAACAGAGGGGAAAAAAGCCAAATTAAAGTAAACCAATGCAGCCACTACATCTAACGATTGGTAAGCTGCAATGTAATACATTTGTGGTTTTGGGTTTAATACTGTTTTGATTTGCCAAATCGGCAACACAGTTAAAATGATCTATTTGGCTTCCCCCTTATTCATGCAGCTTGTCTGCCAAAGCAAGAAAGCAAGTTCCTGCAGTTCTCAGAGGCTCCGCCCCTCCCCTTTATTCCCAGACTTCCCCTCTGATGCATTCTGTCCCTGCTGACATTGTCATGTGGCTAGTGGATTAGTGGCAGTTGTATGTCATTGCTTAGGTTGGGTTTCCCAATGGTGACAATAAGCATCACCATGGCCATGTGGAGTCTAACAGAAGTGCATATGAGAGAGTGCCAATACATTGGTGCAATTGAAAGAGAGGAAGTTTACATACTATAATATAAACTTTTGGAGCAAGGCCCTCTATGGCTGGATTGTCACGTATTATCTTACTGAATAGCACTCCAACGCCCACCTGTGTTGTAACGCGCTGCCATGCACAGATGTGTTTATTTCGCTTTAAAAAGAATGTAGATCTGGTTTAAGTGGTTTGTAGAGATATGGCTCAGCTCATTCAAAATAAAGGGGGTGCTTAATGCAACAAACAATAAATGCATGTACGTAATGGAATGCAATGGTGTGAATGGACCCAGAAGCTCTTCATGTTTGACAGCCAGAGGCATACAGGTCCAACCTATGATGTGTTTTTACAGGAAGTGTTGTTTTTCAGAATTTTATAATGTTTTGGGTCAACTTTATTGTATAAAACATAAACAGACTTTGTTAAATATTAAATGTATGATAAGGAATTCTCAAAGCATTATGGTTAACTAAGGAAACAGCATAAAAATAGTTCCTTGTTAGGCATGATTTAATTCATTGAAACTTCAAGTAATTGTAAGGCTCCATGTACACGGGACGTTTTTAAAAGTCCCTTTGAATGCTGGAATTTTTAGGACGTTTGAAACGTCCGTTCGGTCGCATTTGTACCCGCGTTTAGCGGGCGTTTAGCGGCGTTTGCGTTTAGAAGCGTTCCTAGAGGTCAAAAAAATTATTCCCCTTTTAAAATGGAAAAACGCGAACGCTAAATGCGGGTCATCGCGTTCAGACGCGTTCAGATGCGTTTGTGCGTTTGAAACGCCGGGAAACACACGTTCGAACGCAAATAATTGCGTTCTAAAAAAAGTCCCTGAACGAAACTTCCTGCAAATGACTGTAAACGACCTGGTGTACATGGACAGATAAGATAAAATGTAGATGGGTTCAGGGGCTTCTGAAAAAAACGCCCAACTGCTCCTAAACGGCCATTTCCAGCGTCCCGTGTACATGGACCCTAAAGTCTTTTTTTTTTTTTTTTAAATACCAAGCATGTTATACTTACCTCCTCTGTGCAGTTAGTTTTGCACAGAGCAGCCTGGATCCTCCTCTTCTCGGGCCCCTCGTTCCTGCTCCTGGCCCCTCCCTCATATTGAGGGCCCCCACAGCAAGCAGCTTGCTATGGGGGCACCCAAGCCGAACTGCACCTCTGTGTGTCCATTCAGACACAGAGCTGCATTTCAGCCGCGACCTACTCTCTCTCCTTATTGGCTCACTGACTTTGATTGACAGCCGTGGGAGTTAATTGTGCCGTGGCTGCATCTCAGCCAATCAGGAGGGAGTGTTACAGGATGGTCGAGGGACTCGTGGACATTGCTGGACAGAGAGGGGGCACAGGTAAATATTAGGGGTTCTGGGGGGGCTGCTACACACAGAAGGCTTTTTATCTTAATGCATAGAATGCATTGAGATAAAAAAACCTTCCTCATTTTACAACTCCTTTCAGCCTGACCACTCCAGTAAAGAACAATCACTCCTACATCATTCACTTGCATTTAAATGTTCTACTTAAGCTACTGATCTCTGTCAACAGGCTATGGTACAGAGACAAGAGGAAAACATAAAAAGGAGTACAAGGCTTTACCTGTGGCTAAATAGAAGACTACATAATATTCATATGCAGTATTTCATAATAAAAGTGGTAGTAAACACTGCTGGGACACTTGTGCCTACAACTAAGATTATAACAAAGCTTACCTGTAGGAGTATCCCCTAAACATGCACCGTTTAGGAGATATTCATTGTTTCTGCAGCCCGGCGCATGCACTCTGAAGGGACATCATACTTACGCCGTGCCTTCAGAGCTCTGTGCCATGGCCATGACTCCTGTGCGCATGTGCGGGAGTGAAATCATTGTAGCTTGCCCATTCAAACAGCTAGAGCCTGTGTACCCGGAAGTAAGACCTGGTAAAGATGGAAGCCCAGTCAGCGGTGACAGTGTGCCGCTAACACGCTTCGTTTTAAAGTAAGTCATGCATAATGTGCTAGTATACTCTGCATACTAGCACATTACGCCCTTATCTGGCAGGGGTACATTTTTTATTTTTTTTTAATTCCTAACTTCACTACCACTTTAACCTGACATTTTATTTTCTTAAGGTCTGATCATGTTAATTAAAAATGTGTAAAAAAAACGGCATACATTTCCTTTAATTACAGTCAAATATTCAAATTTCACTATTTCCTAATTTCTAAGCTTTTAGAAGAAAAAGGGGGAAAAAATATATATATATATAAAGATATATTTACAGTATCTAACAACAGTAAGTACACCCCTCACATTTGTCAAAATATTTTATTATATCTTGAAGAGTGTACAGCTTGTATAACAGTGTAAATTTGCTGTCCCCTCAACTTAACTTAACACACAGCCAATAATGTCTAAACCGCTGGCAACAAAAGTGAGTACACCAAAAAAGCGTCCAAATTGGGTCCAAAAGTGTCAATATTTTATGTGGCCGCCATTATTTCCCAGCACTGCCTTAACCCTCTTGGGCATGGAGTTCACCAGAGCTTCACAGGTTGCCACTGGAGTCCTCTTCCACCCCTTGATGATGACATCATGGAGCTGGTGGATGTTAGAGACCCTGCGCTCCTCCACCTTCCATTTGAGGATGCCCCACAGATGCTCAATAAGCTTTAGGTTTAGAGACATACTTGGCCAGTCAATCACCTTTACACTCAGATTCTTTAGCAAGGCAGCAGTCATCTTGGAGATGTGTTTGGGGTCTTTGTCATGTTGGAATACTGCCCTGCGGCCCAGTCTCTGAAGGGAGGGGATCATGCTCTGCTTCAGTATGTCACCGTACATGTTCGCATTCATGGTTCCCTCAATAAACTGTAACTCCCCAGTAATGGCAGCACTCATGCAGCCCCAGACCATGACACTCCCACCACCATGCTTGACTGTAGGCAAGACACACTTATCTTTGTGCTCCTCACATGGTTGCCGCCACACACGCTTGACACCATCTTAACTAAATAAATTTATCTTGGTCTCATCAGACCACAGGACATGGTTCCAGTAATCCATGTCCTTAGTCTGCTTGTCTTCATTAAACTGTTTGCGAGCTTTCATGTGCATCATCTTTAGAAGAGGCTTCCTTCTGGGATGACAGCCATACAGGCCAATTTGATGCAGTGTGCGGTGTATGGTCTGAACATTTACAGGCTGACCCTCCCACCTCTTCAACCTCTGGATATGATGCTGAGCATGTGCACTCAACTTCCTTGGTCGACCATGGTGAGGCCTGTTCTGAGTGGAACCTGTCCTGTTAAACTGCTGTATGGTCTTGGCCAAGGTGCTGCAGCTCAGTTTCAGGGTCTTGGCAATCTTCTTATAGCCTAGGTCATCTTTATGTAGAGCAACAATTCTTTTTACAGATCCTCAGAGAGTTCTTTGCCATGAGGTGCCATGTTTAACTTCCAGTTACCAGTATGAGAGAGTGAGAGCGACACTGGGGAAGAAAAATGGCTAATTGGGCCCAATTTTGACATTTTCACATAGGGGTGTACTCACTTTTGTTGCTAGCGGTTTAGACATTAATGGCTGTGTGCTGAGTTATTTTGAGGGGACAGCAAATTGACACTGTTATACAAGCTGTACACTCACTACTTTACATTGTAGCAAAGTGTCATTTCTTCAGTGTTGTCACATGAAAAGATATAATAACATATTTACAAAAATGTGAGGAGATACTGTATATACACATTTATGATTTTTTTACAGATTGCTCTTGGCCTATTTAACAAATCCCTATGAATATCATATTCTGATATTTCTGGTTATTTAGTTACCTAATGTCTCAATTGGAAATAGTTTGCAATAGCCATTGTTTGGTACAATCTTTACATAATAGAAGTCACCCTGATATAGTTATTGCTGTAGGATCGCATAGGATGAATTTATTGCATCCCAAGTCTACTTATAAATTGGATTTAATCTTATTCCTGTAAAGTTTTCTCCTGCCTTAATCTGTTGCAGATGAATCATTTGTTAGTGGTTGACGGCGCAGCAATTTGTCTGCAAGGATATGGACTTCCTGGAAATAAGAACCTAATCCTGCTAGAGCCATCAAGGGTAGCTGGCGCTACTAACCCTCCAGTGACTCATTTTGAATCAGAAATTGGTGTTTTTTAGGACGATTATCCAAATCCATTCACCTTAGGATGTCAATTCACACTATGCAGCTGTAGGGAGTTTTTTTCTGCACTGTCTGTTGTACTTCTGTATTAGTAGGATGTGAATTTGATCTTTTATTGTCAATGCTTATGTGTGTTTGCCTGGCTTCATGCATATATTGCAGGAACATGATAAATAAGAAGCTCCTGCCTAATATTTTGTGGATTGGTAGTTTGTTCAGAAGGAATGGGCTTTAGCACAACGCTCGATACCAAGGAAAATAGCACATATGTATGTCCATACAGTATATGGTACCACACTAACACATAAAGATAAAGAAATTGGACTATGCTGTAAAAGGGATTTTGATAATTTTGTAATAGAAATGTAAAAAAAAAGGGTAACTTTTACAATTAAATATATCTTAAAGTGATTGTAAAGGATTGTTTTTTTTTTTTTAAAATAACAAACATGTTATACTTCCCTGCTCTGTGCAATGGTTTTGCACCTTCTGCACCATGATCCTTCTTTTTATGGGTGCCCTGGCAGCGCTCCTGGCTCCTCCTCTTCATATGGTGCCCCCACGGAGAGCCTCTTTCCATGGGGTCACCCGTGCGGGTGAGCTCACAAGTCCCGCTGCTGCGTCCATTGACACAGACAGCAGGACTCAGCCCCGCCCCCGCTCCGTTGTCACTGGATTTGATTGACAGCAGCGAGAGCCAATTGCTCCTGCTGCTATCAGTCTATCCAATGAGGACCCGAGTCAGCAGCTGAAGCCCCTGGGCTCGTGCTCGTCACTGAAACGTTCAGGCTCAGGTAAGAAGGTTTTTCACTTTATTGCATAGAATGCGAGAATCATGATGATTAACCACTTCAATACAGGGCACCTTCACCCCCTTCCTGACCAGGCCAATTTTCAGCTTTAGGCGCTGTCGCATTTTAAATGACAATTGCGCGATCATGCAACACTGTACCCAAACAAAATTGTTATCATTTTTTTCAGACAGATAGAGCTTACTCTTGGTGAAATTTAATCCCCACTGGGTTTTTTTTTTTGCTAAACAAACTAAAAAAGGCCAAACATTTTGAAAAAAAAAAAAAAAGGCTTTTATTAGTTTCTGTTATACAATTTTGTAAACATGTATTTTTTTCTCACTGATGAGGCGTCACTGATGGGCACTAATGAGGCGTCACTGATGGGCACTGATGAGTACGCACTAAAATGCAGCACTGATGTGCACTGATAGGTGACACTAATATGTGGCACTGATGGTCTTTGGCATCACTGATTGCCACTGATTGGCATTACTGGTGGGCATCACTGGTGGGCTCTGGTGAGCAGCATTGATGGGCATTACTAATGGGGACACTCTACCCTGTGGGGAAAGCCACTTATCGGCTCTCCTCTCCTCATGCGCTGTCAGTGTGAGGAGAGGAAAGCCGATCATTAGCATTTCCTATTTACACTGTGATAAGCTGTGATTAGACACAGCTGATCACATGGTAAAGAGCCTACGGCATAGGTTATCAACCCGGGGCGGGCATGAACGGCCCATTCTGAAAGACGTCATATGATGTGCAGTCAGAACATCAAGCCCCCGGCCGGTTGTCATTCTGCTATAGACGTGTAATAAAATGTATGTAATATAAATGTAAAATGCGCCTTGTGTTGCATTACCCTTTAACACAACACAATAAAAATGCATTATGTGCTTTAAGGAAAATGCATAGGTGTCTTCTAAAGTTATGGTGAGAACGAGTACTTACTGTCCAATCACAAGCTTGGGGTATTACTTAAAGTGGATGGTAAACCTCAGACATGAAATATGAACAAAGCATATTCCTCTATAGTGGAATCAATTAGGAGCTAAGTTTTATTTCTGTTAGCTGCTTTGTTCCTCTACTGTCAGCATGAATCACTTCTGACAAGTTTTCCTGACACCAAGAGAAAAAAGGTGACAGGGGAGGGAGCTCCAGCTGAATGACAGCCTCAGCTTTGTTCCTGTGAGCTGTGTGGAGGGGGGTGTGTCTTTTCCCTCCAATCAGTTCTCAGACCTCTCTTCACAGAGCTCTGCCAAGTGTAAAGCGTACACACTATAAGAAAATCGGGCGAACAATCCACCGGTTTTCTTCAATGTTTCGCAGCACGTCAGAACCGAGGATAGAAATAATGTATGAAAGTTCTCGTAAGACAAAGGCTTTTTTTATTTGTTGTTTCTGATCATGCGCAAACTTATGTATCTGATATTTCTCATACGAAAATCATACAAAAACAGTACACAATAAATGAAAATCGTTCGTTCTGTTCACGTACAAGAAATATTTTGGAGTTTGCCCCTTCAGAGATTTTTGTTTGCAAAGTTGGAATCGGATGTCAAAAGTTGTGTACACACTTTACGAAAATCGAATAATCGTGCCTCGTACGGAATTTTTCTTCTGATTTTCTCATGTGCACAGGGCTTTACTCCAGCTCTTCACCCCCTTTTTCTGCACTCTCAGACAAGCTTAGTACTTTAAAAAGATGTTGAGAAAAAAGAAGACTGCAGATAAACCGGTACAATTTATGTAGGTTTTTTTTTCTCATCTGTGTATGACCTGAGGATTGTCCCTTACTGGGTATATGTAAGGGTTCACAACCACTTTAAAGGAGCACTGTCATGGGAGATTAATGGGTTCTGCCATTACTGAACCCTTGTATTGTAATGGTTCTGGAACCTCAATCAGGCTCAAAATGGATTTCTGCTGCTGGTTCTAATTAAGTAATTTTTTAGTGCATACATGAGATATACCACACTGAGACATGTTCAGATAAGTGATACTTCCTGTTTATTTCTACTGTGTATGTGAGTTATGTAATAAGTAGGCAGCGTCATAAGTTAGTACGTCATAAGCATAATATTATTTGATTATTTGCAACTTTCTGGTTGGTTATGTCCATCATAAGGTGAACTCTCTCCAAGTTATGAATGTTATCTTCATGGGAGGGCTACGTGTGGAGGCGCCATCTTCCTCACAAACATTCCATCTCGATGGAGGGGATGTCTAGTGATGGCCATTTTGAGTAAGGAATACAGAAAAGCATATTTACATGTATAGAAAAACAGATATAGAAAATAGATATTTTGCCTAATTCATCAGTGTTCATTACATTCCATCACAGTATAAGACTGCAAGTTTCCTGGCTGTGTAGAGATAAGGAATTCTACAATTTTATTTACAGCATACTTGTTCTATGACTGTGACAGAAACATGTTAAAATCAGCCACAGCCTGGCATCTAGTATTTTCAGAAGGTGGCAGCCCCCATACTTCTTTCATGACAGTCACTATAAGTGCACTGGAGAAAAGTAGGGTCACCAGCCTGTTGACTGGCTGGTCTATGTAATTAGATGTAATACTAATCCTTTGCCATGCAGACAGCTCCCATACTCATATATATATATATATATATATATATATATATATATATATATACAGTGGGTACGAAAAGTATTCAGACCCCCCTTAAATTTTTCACTCTTTGTTATATTGCAGCCATTTGCTAAAATCATTTAAGTTCATTCTTCTTCCTCATGAATGTACACATAGCACCCCATACTGACAGAAAAACACAGAATTGTTGACATTGTTGCAGATTTATTAAAAAAGAAAAACTGAAATATCACATGGTCCTAAGTATTCAGACCCTTTGCTGTGACACTCATATATTTAACTCAGGTGCTTTCCATTTCTTCTGATCATCCTTGAGATGGTTCTACACCTTCATTTGAGTCCAGCTGTGTTTGATTATACTGATTGGACTTGATTAGGAAAGCCACACACCTGTCTATATAAGACCTTCCAGATCACAATGCATGTCAGAGCAAATGAGAATCATGAGGTCAAAGGAACTGCCTGAAGAGATCAGAGACAGAATTGTGGCAAGGCACAGATCTGGCCAAGGTTACAAAAAGATTTCTGCTGCACTTAAGGTTCCTAAGAGCACAGTGGCCTCCATAATCCTCAAATGGAAGACGTTTGGGACGACCAGAACCCTTCCTAGAGCTGGCCGTCCGGCCAAACTGAGCTATCGGGGGAGAAGAGCCTTGGTGAGAGAGGTAAAGAAGAACCCAAAGATCACTGTGGCTGAGCTCCAGAGATGCAGTCAGGAGATGGGAGAAAGTTGTAGAAAGTCAACCATCACTGCAGCCCTCCACCAGTCGGGGCTTTATGGCAGAGTGGCCCGACGGAAGCCTCTCCTCAGTGTAAGACACATGAAAGCCCGCATGGAGTTTGCTAAAAAACACCTGAAGGACTCCAAGATGGTGAGAAATAAGATTTTCTGGTCTGATGAGACCAAAATAGAACTTTTTGGCCTCAATTCTAAGCGGTATGTGTGGAGAAAACCAGGCACTGCTCATCACCTGTCCAATACAGTCCCAACAGTGAAGCATGGTGGTGGCAGCATCATGCTGTGGGGGTGTTTTTCAGCTGCAGGGACAGGACGACTGGTTGCAATCGAGGGAAAGATGAATGCGGCCAAGTACAGGGATATCCTGGACAAAAACCTTCTCCAGAGTGCTCTGGACCTCAGACTGGGCCGAAGGTTTACCTTCCAACAATGACCCTAAGGACACAGCTAAAATAACGAAGGAGTGGCTTCACAACAACTCCGTGACTGTTCTTGAATGGCCCAGCCAGAGCCCTGACTTAAACCCAATTGAGCATCTCTGGAGAGACCTAAAAATGGCTGTCCACCAACGTTTAACATCCAACCTGTCAGAACTGGAGAGGATCTGCAAGGAGGAATGGCAGAGGATCCCCAAATCCAGGTGTGAAAGACTTGTTGCATCTTTCCCAAAAAGACTCCTGGCTGTATTAGATCAAAAGGGGGCTTCTACTAAATACTGAGCAAAGGGTCTGAATACTTAGGACCATGTGATATTTCAGTTTTTCTTTTTTAATAAATCTGCAACAATGTCAACAATTCTGTGTTTTTCTGTCAGTATTGGGTGCTATGTGTACATTCATGAGGAAGAAGAATGAACTTAAATGATTTTAGCAAATGGCTGCAATATAACAAAGAGTGAAAAATTTAAGGGGGTCTGAATACTTTTCGTACCCACTGTATATATATATATATATATATATATATATATATATCTATATATATATATATATATATTTTTTTTTTTTTTTTTCCAACTGTGTATTTAGCTGATTGCCTGGAGCTTTATATCACCTGACAGTTAAACGTTTTTGTTGGAAGAGTTTATCAAGAGAAGGTAAATCATCTGACAGACTGTTTGCAAAAGTTCATTGGGAGAAGTTGGAGTACTTTGTACCTTATGGATTGGGTCGTGTTGGTGGGTCTGACAATGCATTCAAAAACTAAAAGAAGACCGTAAAAGTATTTATTACTGTTCTTTGTGTTTTATCACATGCCATTTATTGTTGTTGCATGCACAGCCTGCTCTCTATGTTTGTAGTAATTGCAAGAAATTGCTCTGTCAAGCACATCCTGAAAGCATGTTGTTTACTAAGAACACTAGGCTTTTAAAGATGCATTCCCCTGAGGTGTCAGTACGTTTGTTCATTTTCTTTTGCAGGGAATTGGAAAAGTGTGCCCATTTGTTGGATGTTGGTAATACAGAGATGGAAGAATACATGCCAATGAGGTTTGATGTTTGTTGTAGTTCTACAGAGCTAATCAGTACAGTATTGTACTATGAGCCCTGGCTGACATAGGGACCCCTGGGAGGTATGTTCATGACAGCCTGGGCCCAGAGAAAGCTGGTTGAATGGCACTGGCTGTCATTTAACTCAAAAGAGCAATTCATGTCCAGACTTGCCTCCAGGACTTCTCCAGAGCATCTGTCATCTTCTGGAACTCCCTTTCTCAACCTCCCAGTGGGAGATTGAAGAACTATAAATAACCAGATAAGAGTGTTCATCCTTCCAAACTGTATCCTAGCCACTTGCCTACTGGGCACTTATACCCCCTTCCTAACCAGGCCAATTTTCAGCTTTCAGTGCTGTCACATTTTGAATGACAATTGCACAGTCATGCAACACTGTATCCATATGACATTTTTTTTAAAAAAATTGAGACAGATAGAGCTTTCTTTAGGTGGTATTTAATCACCACTGAGGTTTTTTTTTTTTTTTGCTTAACAAACGAAAAAAAAGACCAAAAAAATGAAAAAAAAAAAACCTTTTCTTCATTTTTATTATAAAATTATGCAAATAAGTAATTTTTCTTCTTCACTGATGTGTGGTTATGAGGCTTCACTGATGGGCACTAATAGGCTGCACTGGTGAGCACTGATAAGCTGCACTAATGGGCACTGATGGGCACTGATGAGGCTGCACTGGTGGACACTGATGAGGCTGCACTTATGCGGCTGCACTGATGGGCACTGATGGGGCTGCAATGGTGGGCATTGATAATCAGGGCCCTGATTATTAGTGTAAACGTCTGCTGTCACAGGAAAGCCATTTATCGGCTTTCCTTTCCTCAGACAGTGACAGTGCTGAGTTAAGAATAAGCCAAAAACCGGCATTTGTTTACATGTGATGAGCTGTGATTGGACACAACTGATCACATAGTAAAGGGCTGCTGTGACAGGGTTCTGGGAGGACGTCAATAAATGGCCTCCTGAAAATGTCTGACCACACTGTAGCCATCATTCGACTATAGCGCGGTAAGCAACAGGTTAAACAGACCATAGTTGGGTACGTTTTTTAGTACAACCCTTGTATTCTATGCTATTGTATTTTGACAGCGGGGGGGGGGGGGGGGGGGCATACACAAACTTACACAGATCAGTCCTACAACACTGATAGAAAATTTTCCTCCAGGGTGGTTGTAAGTCAATTAATAGATCAACTGTACAACCATACTGCCCATACATGGAATAACATTTGGCCAGTCCCTGCTGAACTGGCCACATTTCAATCCATCTATGGCCAGCTTTGACCACTTGCCACCCCGTGACAGTAGAATTACTACTGCAGGCTCTTGCGAGCCTGCTTCTGGGTTTGGGGCACATGCACCCTCTGTTTACCTGCACTGTGGTTGGACACAGCAGGATTTTGTCAGCAGGTCCCAGTCAACGATTTGTGGTGGAGACATGCTGATCGGCTGCGTCCGATCACAGCAAAGAGCCCTGCGTTTATAAACACAGGACTCTGTACACAGAGCAGCAATCTGGATATTTCTTCCCCCTGGGAAGAAGCAGGGAGGAAAAAACAGCCAAATCCCTTAGTAAAAGCAGCACATATCACACACATTACATTTGTTAGCCACACAGTTAACACTTTGATTGCCCCTTGATATTAACCCCTTCCTATCCAGTGTCATTAGTACAGTGTCAGTGTACAGTATTAGCACTGATCACTGTATCACTGTCACTATTGATGTCAGTGTCAGTTAGTGTACCTCGCAACCAGCATCATGCCGATACACTATTACAGTCCCACTATAATTCATTGATCACCGCCATTACTAGTATAGCGGCATAGCTGCATAAATTCCTGCATATATTCCGTAGTTGTAAGTGCTATAACTTTCACACAAACCAATTAAAGCGGAGCTCCACCCAAAAGGGGAAAGCTCCGCTTGTTTGCTTCCTCCCCCCTCCGCTGCCACTTTTGGGTGGGAGCGAATACCTGACAAAACCAGGTACCCGCTCTCCCAGGTAAGATTTCCACAATAAATATACAAATGTGTAGCGCTAATGCATATACAATTGGCGTGTGAAACCAAAAAATATTAAATAATAACACTCAAAAATGTTGTAAATCCCACTCATGAAAGGCAGTGAAAAAATTTCATAGATGACATATAAAAAAAGTTCTATATTAAAACATTCTAAAGAAAAAATGGAAATAATGTGCTCAAAAAGAATTGAAGAAGATAGCAAAATAGTCCCAATAGAATCCAATAGGACGATCCTTGTATCACCCGTGAGTAATTAATACAATGAGCTGCTTACCAGACCCTTAAGGTCTTCAGACATATGGACAATCATAGACAGGCAGATATCATAGGTAAAGGATTCATCAGGAATACACTTCTCATATGTAGGGACCAGGCTCCAAAGATGGTATAATTGAGAGTTATCATGAAAATATAGCCCATATATGGGCCAAGGAGAAAAGAAAGGGGCACATAGCGTGATACCGTTTAAAAATATGACACTGTTTATTTAAAAATTGCACTTACTAGATAAAAAGGACATGTCAGCGTGTAACAGCATATAGCATAAGCAGAGACAAGGCTGCAGCGTCCCGCAGATACAATGGAGGCTCGGACCGAATGTTAGGGGCGTGGCTTCGTCACGTCTGGAACCACCCGACTAGTTTCGTCATAGGTTGACTTCTTCCGGGGCGTTTGATTTTTACAAGATTTCCACAATAGTCGTGCCACAATCTACAAAATGTAAAGGCCCCTTCTCCTCCCCCCCCCCCCCCGCTGCCTTCTGGGAGACACACAGGTCTCACAGGTTTCAGAAAGCGCAGCATGACTCATGCATGCGCAGTAGGAAACAGGCTGTGAAGCCGTAAGGCTTCAGTTCCTGTTTCTCTTAATACAAATGCTGGTGCCTGTACTCGAAGCGGATGGACGGATCGACTTGGGGTGCCAACATCGCGAGATCCCTGGACAGGTAAGCATCTTTATAATCAAAGTCAGCAGCTACAGTGTTTGTAGCTGTTGACTTTAAAAAAAAACAGTTTCCCCAGCCTGGAATTCCTTTTTAATATAAACTAATTGCAATCTTTTTTTTTTTTTTTTTCACCAATCAATATACTTTTATTGAGAATTTGTTTACCAAAGACATGTAGCAGAATACATTTTAGCCTTTTTTTGTTTATATTGCAAAATACAAAAAAGTCTAGTGGCGATCAAATAACACCAAAGAAAAACTATTTGTGTGAAAAAAAATTATAATAATTTCCTTTGCGTACAGTGTTGCATGACCACGCAATTGCCAGTTACAGTAGCACAGTGCTAAATAGCAAAAAATAGCCTGGTCATGAAGGGGGTAAAAACTTTCAGTGGTCAAGTAGTTGAACACAAAGTTTTGGTTATACATACACTTTAAATATTACAAACTGCGAATTCATGTACACTCTTGCCTTGTATCAAAATGATAACTTATTTTATATATATAGGCTAACATTTACCTTTTCTGAAATGGATGCAATCTAATGCACAGATAACTCAAATTCCTTTGTTTTTTATTTATTTAAATTTAAAAATATAGCTGGAAACATTTTTTGTGTTTTTGTAGTTTTTCAGTAACCGGAACTTTTACTGACCATCAATGGAAAAGTTAGCTGCATCTCAGAGGACTTGTAACTTCTACAACCACGTATTATCTCGGAGGAAATGCCCTTATCACTATCAATCATTATTTCCTTCAGGTCGCAGCGGATTGATAGTATTTTTTTTAGCCCTCTATGTAATTATATGGTAGTGTTTTACAAATAACCCAAGGTGGAAATGCTTCATGCTGCTTTAATGATGATGATTAGACAAGGAAGCATTGTAATAAAGGAGACTGAGAAGGCCTGTCACCCAGACCTTTCCAGCTATCGGGTAGTGAGGCAAGACACGCGTATGTTGCCTAAAGGAATGGTTCATGTTAGCATTTTTACTTATTTAGTTTGGTTCAGCCTTTGTTAAATTAAAATATGCAGGAATACAAGAATAGGCAGAATTATAACCATTGGCACTGTGCACCTCTTACCTTTCAATAGCTTCCTAAACCAAGAAAGATTCTTTAAATCTGTAAAAAAAAAAGAGAAAAGTGGGAAAAAATGGAAAGAGTTTTCTGGCAGGAGACACATATAGCAAGCTGTGGGGTAAAGACGTACTGCTAGCTATTAGCCTTGTTTTGAAGTCCGACTCTGCCAGAGACTGCCAGATTGGCAATAGACAATGTCATTTTGTTTGCTGTGGAGAGATGGGGAATGGCACCCCTTGCCTTCAGGCAATAAGAAAGAGCCACTCCCCCGTTATCCTCTTTAATATGGAGGATACTTACTACCTTGTGTAGCAGACTTACTATTGCAGTTTCTAAAGCTAGCAAAGTACTTTCTTGTATTAAAAGAGGTAGACCCCAGAGAGAGGGAGATATTATTTCGCCGCTGTACAAAAACAATTGCAAGAACTAGTCTTACAGCTGATGTATTTTACCCACACAAGACCAGAGCATTTTTAAAAAAAATGTAAAATGTTTATTAATACATTATTAATAAACAATTGATATTTTTATAAAACTTGCTTTGGTTTTGTGTGGGTGCCAGTAAAGTCCATCAGCTTTAAGACTAGTTCTTCCAATTGTTTTTGTATATTCAAGTTTTGGGATGTGGCACGGGTAGAGGTCTCCTGATTTTTTCACCCCTGTACAAATCATAAATAAGACCTTATCTGGAATATGCATTTAGGTTTTAGACACCAGTTGACAAAAAGGATATCGGAGAACTGGGAAAGTACAGAGAAGGGCAACTAAACTGAGGAAAGATTAGAGGTACTGAATGTGGGGGGGCGGGGATATGATAACCATGTATAAATACATAAGTGGTCCATATAGTGAACTTGGGGTTGAGTTATTCATTTGAAGGTAAATACAGAGGACAAGGGGGCTCTCTTTATGTCTGGAGAAAAAAATATTTAATCTCCAAATCTGGAAAGTAAGAGTAAGATCTTTACATATATTGAATAATAAAATAAAATGCAGCGCTTAATAAAGTCCAAAGTCTATCTGGACATCTGGACACTGAGACAAAAAAGTCCACTTTCTTGACACCTGGATATGTGACAACAGGACAGAACTTGGTGTACAGATAAAAGCATGCACCTCCACCACATGGATCTCCGAGCCTCTTACCAGAAGTTTAGATCACTGCTCTCACAGTGATCTAAAGAAGCCTTTGTAATCCAAAAGGTACCTTAATAGCAGACACCCGACTCCATATCTTCACATAGGGCACCTAGGGCTGAGAGGTGCAGTATGCAGTGTGTTTGGTCCTTACGGGAATCTCATACGATAGATGGTACCATAAAAGATAAAAAGGACCAATGGTGCAGTACGTCTTGAACCATATACTTTATTAAAAGATGTATATTGCACTCACCAAATCTATATCTTTAAAATAGCTTGAAATTGCTTTCAGAGCGATGTGAAATGATGTGACACAGCCGCTGCAGCGGCAACGAACCTCTAAACTCCACTCCAGGGCTATCTTTCTAAATCAAGGCCCACTTCTCCTCAGCTACAGCACTGACTCTGGGAAGTTCCACTTACAAAAGGACTTTTCAAACGCAGCCTAAAGCAACTGCCCTAAAGGGTTTCTGTGCTCCCTAAGGCCACTTATGCCTCATTTCCACTGAGCGGAGTGGTTCGGGTCGGTACAGTTTGGAAGGGTTAGAATGGTCCGGTCTATTCAGGTGAGCGTTTCCACTGCAAGTCTGGCCACCAGGGACCATGCGGGGTTTACACCAAATGAGGTGTTTGTTTTGCTCTTTCATTTGACGTGAGCATTGAAGTTTTCCTGTCCGCCAATCAGTGGAATCTATCGTGTGACCCCAGTAGCTCCGCCCTAACCGTACCGTACCATTTCCTATGGCCCTACATCTGAAGCAGGACCAGGAATGGTGCGCTTTGGTTCGGTTGTATGGGCCACTTTCATAATGGAAACACTCAAATTAGCGTACCGTACCGAACTGACCCGAATTGATCCGCTCAGTGGAAACGAGGCATTAGACAACTAAACAAAGGGTATACAGTTCATCACAAGAGAAGGGAGACCCATACACCCTGGCTCACAACAGTGGAAGTTTTTTATAAAGCCAACTACCCATTTCCTCATTACAACTCATTCAATACATAGCCCATAACACACGAATGTCTAGTCAGGGTCATTTGAAAAATTAACTTGAAGTTTTATACCAGAAGAGCATTAACTTTACAAATATCTCAGCAACAAAGACAACTTTCTATATCAAATCGGTAATGTAATGGGGTATCCAAGCAACATGACACCCATGTATCCGGTGGCTCAGTCAGTCTCTTGGGGAACGCTTCTTTCCTGCTTCTCCCAAGGAACATCCTCTCAAAACAGTATGCAACTCTTCCCATTTAGGGTGTTCACAACAAATACAGTATTTAGAAACAGAGGAACTCTCTCTTTAGCTCCCCCAGGGAGCATGCCTGCTCCTAGAAGGGGATGGTCACAGTCCATGATTGGTCTTACATGATTCTGATGCCTTCTCTCCTTGTTTCCATCAGTGGCTTCTTTCCTAGGGTGCAGCGCATTGAGAGTCCATAATGCACAGAGCACTGCAACGTTCACATGACCCGTTTCAGACATAACATGTCTCCAAGAAATGCTATCTTCCAGCAAAGTTTTTAGATTTCTGTTCTACTTAAAATGTATTCTCTGAATGTAAACACAGGACTGCAACAATGTGGGTTGCAAAGTCCATATGTAGAATACCACAAGGATATTTACAGTAATCCAAAATCCCTATCTGCCATGATGTGGTCTCTCTTTTCTTTCCATTATAATAAGTTGATGGAATAATCTTTCAAATATCTTTCTTCACCTCATACAACTGATTAAATAGGTGAAACCAGGAGAAATCTGAAATTCTCCATAAATCCAATAAAGTGCACTTGAAATTGACTTAAAAAGATTTTCTAAAATGTTTACCTTTTCCTGGAGGTAAAAGTTGCCCTAGGCTCCCTTTTTCCCTGATCACATGACCAAAATTCTGGGTCTTTGGTCTGATAATTTATGCTAAAATGGTGGATTAGCGAAAACAGAACTCTAATCCTGTCTGCTGTCTTGGTTTTTGGTTACTTGATCGCTAGCTAACATATCTTCCAGAAAAGTATTACAGTCCTTCTGTCATTTTTTATTTATTCATATCACCAAGGAACAAAAAAAACTTTTGACAGTCAGAACCAGTCTATCTGAATGAAAATGATTTTATTTTGCGTTATTCTTAACCAAACATCTATCAATATAAATATGATTCATTTTTAGCTTTAATTCTTCTGCTTTTATGTTTGAGCATAAATACAGTTTTTAAGCCTTGATATATCAGGCATAACTGGCATCTGGTCACAGTTGCCAGCCTTCAAAAAATTTACAGATAGGTCAAACAAAGTTCCAGGTGAAATAAATCAATAATACTTATTGCTTTGTTCCAGTTTTCATGTACAATTTTATGTTTTAATATGACACAGGATTTTATTTGAAGGTACCTGGCCAAACAGAGTTGCACGTTAGGTCTTCATGTCTTGCTAGCACTGCTGTGTTAATGTTAAAATAATACACTTTTGATTTGGCCTATTGTGTCAAAAAGTTGTATAAAGAATTACTACTATAAATAATGTTTGAGATAAATATTAGCCCCCGTTCATATTAGGTCGCTCCGACAATCAGTGCCCATCAGTGCTGCCAATCAGTGTCTCCTCATCAGGGATGTCTATTGGTGCCCTTCAGTTCTGCCTATTAGTGCCCATCAGTGCAGCCAATCAGTGCCCATAAGTGCTGCTTATCAGTGCCGCCTCATCAGTACTGCCTATCAGTGCCCATCAGTGCTGCCTAAAAATGCCCTTGCACATCAGTTTGCTAAATTTTATAACAGAAACTAAGCATTTTTTATTTGTTAAGCAAAAAATAAAAAACTTAGGGGTGATTAAATACCACCAAATAAAAGCTCTAGTTGGGTGAAAAAAATGATAAAAATTTCATATGGGTACATTGCTGCATGACCGCGCAATTGTCATTCTAAGACGGACAGCACTGAAAGCTAAAAATTGGCCTGGTCAGGAAGGGGGTGAAAGTGCCCAGTAGGCAAGTAGTAAAATACCATCGTGCTCTTAAAAACCTGTAGTTCCTTTTGTTCTACAAAAAATAAAGTATCCCTTTAGATGAGAATTCTTTCTGCTGACACTTTCCAGCCATCTGTGAGCTAGCTAGGAAGCATTCACATCTCAAAGGATGCAAAGGGTGTCTTTATTTTTCTCCATATGAGCCCTGTGTCTACAGATGACTTTGTCACTAAATAGAAGGGCATCAGAATTTGCAAATTGTCTTGATTTGAGTAAATATATAAAAGAAGCAAAGGTATTCTGACCTGACGTGCCCTATTCCTTTAATGATGACATTATATGAATTTTTGTGCTATCTGGTAAAAAAGACTGATGATGTTTCTTTGACAAGATGAGCATTGGAGAACGGATAGCAATCTGGTTAAGGTAAACACTGACACACAGGAAGCATAGAAGAGCTTGCCTTACTAATTAACTATGTCTTCAAGCCTAAAGCTAGCCACACACATTTAGATTGATCTAGTTTAGCCCACAAGCTGAACGAAAGAAAATCAATAGATACCTTAACCCATGCTAAAAAAAAAGTGCATGGAGGAATCTGCATTGCCGGCTGTTTGTGACAGCTGCAGCACCCATGGCTGTCGGAAAGCCAAAACAGTCACTGCAGCTAATAGGATGCAATAATTGTTGGATCATTTTCCACCCAGCTCTACCAATTTTTAAACCAACTTTTGTCAAGCTGAGTTGGACAAAATTTGAGCTGGGTATAGCTACCTTAATATCTAATTTAGAAGATGGGGAATTGGCTTTTACACACAGAAGAGTCCTTCCAAACACAGAACAGCCACTGCCACTTGTATATACTTGTCAGATCCGAGTTCCAGGCTGGCAGTTCTGCCAGAAGAAACCCGGCACATCCCCTGAGCACGTCTATGCGGACATAACACTGTAACAGAACTAGGGGCCAACATAGGTATCGGCTGCTAGTTCCAAATGGGGGACGCTTATAAACATATCCGTACTGGTGGACACTTATTTACAGATGGTGGGCAGGAAGAATTTAAGCCTCCTTCACACCTAAAATAATGGCAGACAAAATAATGTTTCTTTGGAAAACGAAAAAAAAAGATAGAATCAGGCTGTATTTTATTTTTTTTTCCTTCTCATTCCACCTTCTGTTTTATATGCAAATTGTCTTTTGCATAAATCTGTACCTTCTTTAATGAACGATTGCTTGCGGTTATTTTCACCTACTCAGATGTGCACAGACCATTTGATATAATTGCCCTCTAAGCTTATAGAAGCCATTTAAGGATTATTAGACTAACTAGCGATTACTGTGCCAGTACATTCCAATACATCATTACAAGTCATTAGGAGGCCATTTTGTGACCTTCCAATTTACCTCACAGAGCTTTATCAATCAATCAGGAGTGAGCCGGCATGTTTTTCTCTCAACACCAAGGTTCTCAGAGTCCCAAAAGAAGGAAACTTGAGGTGGCTCTTCAATGGCACAACACGCATGATTGGAAATACCCCACCAAGTCAAGGCCTAGTCGACAGCTTTGATTCATTACCTCTCTCTTTGTTTGCAGATATGCTATTTGAAGGAAGGAATGCCCCGCCATCATTGCATGTTTGTTCTACCAGGCAACACCATTTCATAAACCATCTTGGAACTTCCACATGCTGGGGCTAGGGCTTTTACTGCCGAACGAAAAATTTCCTTTCACCTGACTGTGAGAAAAAAAAAATGACAGAAGTTTATCTTGGCAGAGCATCACTCTATTAAAAAGATTAAATGTATCCTGTTCACTAGCTTCTGTAGCATTTGCCTGAGGCTCAGTACAGTAGTCCAGATGTTGATGGTTGCAGTGAGTTAAATGGCAATGTTTTAACTCGGAAATACATGTACCTTTTCCAGCAGTTCTTTGTAAGGAAAACAATTGGGGGGAAAATGCATTGTTACAGTGAGAGAGAATAAAAAAACCTCAAACTCATTTATTTGTAACATCTACGTAAACACTAATTTGAGAGCAGTGTAAACTAAATAAAACACTCAATTACACACCTAATTATTACTGTGCTAGCATCTCGGAGGTGCAATCAAAGCACAAGTACTGAGTTTGGCAATAAAACCGGAATGGTAGTCATTTTACAATGCAGATCTTTGTTTGCAAAGAATTGTTCAATGTAGAGTTTGATATTTTAACTACTTCAATGCTAGGCACTTTTGCCCCCTTCCTGCACAGGCCAATTTTCAGCTTTCAGTGCTCTTTGAATGACAATTGCGCAGTCATACTTCACTGTCCCCAAATGTTTTTTTTTTTTTGTCACACAAATATAAATTTCTTTTGGTGGTATTTATTCACTGTTGTTTTTTTTTTTTAATGCTAAAAAAAAAGAAAAAAGACCAAAAATATTGAAAACATTTTTTTTCTTAGTTTCTGTCAGAAAACTTTGTAAATAAGTCATTTTTCTCCTTCACTGATGTGCGCTGATGAGGCTGCACTGATGGGCACTGATAGGCTGCACTAATGGGCACTAATAAGGCAGCAGCGATGGGCACTGATGAGGCAGCACTGATGGGGTGGCACTGGTGAGGAGGCATTAATATGCACATTGATGGGCACTGATAGGAGGCACTGATAGGTGGCACTTATGGGCAATGATAGGTGGCACTTGTGACGAGACCCTTGCTCGCTCGCTTCCGCTCTCCCGACACTCCTCTGTTTCTAGTGAGTCAGCTTGCAGATCGCAACGTCTGATGGTTCGGTCAACCAAGGATCCGGGATCCGAACTACAGCTATGTGCTGTCCGGAATCCATTAGAACAAACACCAGGCAAGGCTGTATGTAAGTTCAAACAGGAAGCCTCTTTATTGGAAGAACACAGCACACTTTTATACAGAATTTGGAACATCCTTCCCTCAACAACCGCTTTCCCATTCGTCAATTGCACAGTACCTGCAGTTCCCCATAAGGTCCTCTCCAGCCATGCAATTGAGGGCTTGAAAATGAGTCAACAGTGATTGGTCAGATAGCTTGACCAGAAGGACTGCCATGTGCAAGGAGACAGAAGCCCCAGGGGGCAATCAATGTACACAATAGTCAGACACAGAACAAGGGTTCCCTAACGAGCCCTCAATACACATTACTCTGAGTGTCAATACATCCCTTAGCAGACAACAGGTGAGGTCATTAGCACACCTGACAATAGGTGAATGGACAGCCACCTCAGACAAAAAGCAACATTGTTAGCCAGCCCGTCTCCTCATTGAACTTCCTGGAATGACCATATTAGGAGTTGGACTTTCTGGTCAGAGACCTCATACTGTACAGGGAATAAAATCGTCATATTACAAGGGAGACATTATTCCTGAATATGACTGTCCCATTTGTAGTAGTCCAAACCATCACCCATCTGTCCTTAAATTCCAGTGACGGTGAACACCGTCACAGCACTGTTGGGCAGCACTGATGGGAACTGATAGGCAGCACTGATGGGCAGGCACTGATGGGCACCGAAAGGCAGCACTAATTGGCATAACTGATGGGCACAGATTGGCCTTACTGATGGGCACAGATTGGCATCACTGATGGGCACTGTTGGGGCTGATTACTTTTACATGGATTCCCTGTGAGGAGATGCTGCTTACCAGCTCTCCTCACCTCGCACTCTGTCAGTGTGAGAGAGAAAAAGCCGATAAACGTCACTTCCTTGTTTGCATGTAATCGGCTGTGATTAAACACAGCCGATCACATGTTTATGAAAAAAAACACTACTGACCCTCTCCAGACTCCAACAGTGCCCTCTGTGTCCTCCTACACCAGTTATCAATGCCCCGTTTCCAGGCTGAAGGATACCCATTGTCATTCAACCACATCCAGTGGGCTTAAGCTGGCCATAGATGAAGCGATCCTGTGGTTGCTGGAAAGAAAATTGCTTGATTCCCCCATGAACACAAAGGGGGAATCCCACCCGTGGAGCTATTGTGTTCTCCTGGTGCAGGGGAGGGGGGGGGGCAATAATCCCTGCTGGGAGAGCGCAGTGATTATTGCTAATGGCTATAATAACTTCTAGCAATAATCCCATGTCAAATCTGACAGACTGGTTGCACCCAAGTTTAACGATTGATCAACTTGGGTACATTCACCCTGCCGAAACATGGTTTGAATCTCAGCCGGTCCCTGCTAAACCAGCCGAGATCTGAATCATCTATGACCAGCTTGAGAGTAGAATGCTGCATAGAATGGCATTCGCACATCCCAACACAAGTGCTTTTTTATGCAGCTGTGAAATCCACCAACTGTTGACACTGGTGAAGTACATGACCAGCTGGAATTTGCTTGGATTTAAGGCTTCCATCCTAAAAATTTGATCTGGTTGGAATAAAGTTTACTGTGGGGAAAGGTTTAGTGGAAGTGGGGTAGAACTGAGGGGAAAACTACAGTTGGGCTCTAGGCAGTTAAAAAAAAAAAAGGCTCAGAATATTTTATTGCAGCTCCATGATCAAAAACACTTTATTAGATATATTTTCTGTAAATGCAAGCAGTATAAGTGTCACATACCTGGTGGAGATAAAGCTGAAAAGGTGACTTGTCTTGCACCTCTTATCCAACACTCTTGGTAGTGGTAACAGAAAATACGAGTGGCATGAGGGCCAATGTTGTGGGCAACAGCAGTTGCTGGATGAGAGACAATTGTGGACCACCTGATAAAGACCAGAGGCAGAAACGTAGCCAAACAGAAGCCAACAGCTGAGCAATGAAGTACTGAACTCAGGAGGCAGGGACAGCATCAGGATACAGGCCAAAGTACACCAGCACACCAAGAATTCTTGAAATAACATTCTAGCATTTATTTTGTGATTACATCACAGTGATGAGCGCAACATTCCAGTGTCATGCAGGATGCTTTCGCCAGGCATGTGATTGTATCATATGCCTGACAAAGGGATCCTGCACTGCCTCGAGGTGGGGGGTACAATAAGGAAGTGACTGCCCTGGACTTCAACAAAATGGCTTTCACCAGCAAGAAGAAACAGAAGCAATGCTGGAGGCAATTTACAACACACATTAATTTTGTTAATATAATTATTAATGTGGAATGTATGTTCTTTTGTTACAGAAAATTACGCCATTTCATTGGTGTGTTACTGCACTACGTTAATGTGTAATATTTTTAAAATATTTGTAAAATTTGTAGAATAACATGGGTTACATTAGGGCAGCCAGTTCACCAAGTATGGGTGGCCAATGAACAACAATGGAAGAAAACACATTCTTCCCCTGCTCTACCTGTTTTTTAACACAGCGCACCACAATGCAAGGCACGTGCTTTATGTTGCACTGCAGATTAAGTCTTTTGGCACCTATACTACTTGTGCGTTGGGCTGTCATTGTAAATGATTGGCACTGCAGTGCAACGAAACACAGAGTGCATATGTTGTCAAAATTGGGGGCCTAAAACAAAACTATACTTTCATTTAACCCACTATTATTGATCCCCCACCCCATGTTAACTAAACCATTTTGCACTTACACTTTAGATTAGGCAGTTCTTCTGGCAACACCTGCACTCTGACATTACAACTACCTGCCCTCCATTACCTCTACCACTGCAGCTCTGTTTCTAAAACTGGAAGTAATGGCTACATATAGATATCCTTAAAACTACTGATTCCCCTCTCCTCCTACCTATGTTACATAGTGCGAAAAAGTGTAAATACCTTATTTCAAACCGATACTGTGATGCAGAAACTCTGGCTCCCCTGTGTCATGGAGGGGCCGCTACGGGGAAGAGGAGGGAGCACTGTCAACAGATGAGTAAGGCCGGTAAGTGACATCAAGGCTTCCGGAATTGAGCCCTGTTGTCGAGCGTCTCATGACACAGGGGAACTGGAGCTTCTGCATCACATGACCAGACTGGAGTGAATTGAAATACGGTATTTACACAGATCTTTTATAGCAGCATTTTTCAGTTTACAGTAGGTATTTGAACTACCTACCTTAATAAAATGGTGACATTTTATTTTCTGTTTGGAGTTCAAAATTACGTTAGAATTTTTTTGTTTTGTATTCATATGTATACTTGTTCAACACTGTATCAAATCTATTGCTTTATTTTTAAAAAGTAATGATTTTACATATGACCCAGAGCATATTCTGCACATTATGCAGACTTTTGCAAAATTTCAGCTCTGAAGATTTCCCTGAATCGCTGTTGCATTGTTTTGCATGAAAGAACAAAAGACGCAGATACAATGAATAGCTTGAAGATACTGCTCACATTAAAGAGCTTTATGATAGTACACAATTTGTGTGTATGTGTGCTGCTGATATGCTTGTGTGATTAACTTATAGGAATATAAAGAAAAAGCTTTCAAAGTGGCCATAGTGCGTTTTTACACTTTTTTTTCCTTTTTTACTCCTGGACAAAAACTTTGCTGAATTTGTAGAATCTTATCTCAAATTCAGTATCTTGTTCCTTTGCTTGTCCTTGAAATTAGAGGTGGCCAGCTGCTTAGGACAATGTTTGTACTGTGATTATCTAATGGGTAAAGAGGGCAGATTTATTTTGGAGTTTTTAGGGAGATTTCCTTTAATTTTTAACCATACAGAATAAAGGAAATAGTAGCTTCAAAGAAGTAAATACCTTTCATAATGGTAAAACAGAAACCTGTCAGACTTGACTGTGTATAAAGTAAGCCATTAGTGATAAGCTAAGGTTAGGCCAAAACCACAGGAAACTGCCATGTGACAGCAGGCAAAACAGCTACGTCCCAGGAATTCCCTTTTCCCCTTAAATAACACAGGGTCTGAGATGCTGGTGATATCATTGAACCTAATATGACCTAATATGGCAATGTGGCCATTATTGATATTATTTTTATAATACACGATTTATATAGCGCCAACAGTTTGTGCAGAGCTTTACAGACAGTACAGTTAGAAAACAATTCAATTCAATACAGAAGGAATCAGAGGGCCATGCCCCTTAGAGCCTACAATCTAAAAGGGAGGGTCAAATAATACAAAAGTTAATACCTGTTGGGAAAGAGCTGATGGAGAATGTGGAATTACAGTTGTTAGGTGGAGGCAGGATAGGCTTCTCTGAAGAGAAGGGTTTTCAGGGATCGCTTAAAAGTGGGAGAGTAGGAGACTGCTGGACATATTTGGGTAGGGAGTTCCATGGGATGGAAGAGGCTCGGGAGAAGTCCTAAAGGCGAGCATGGGAAGAGGTGACAAGGGAGCTAGAGAGCAGGAGGTCTTGAGAGGAACAAAGAGAAGGATTAGGTTGGTATTTTGAGACAAGGTTACAGATGTAGTTGGGGGCAGAGTTGTGATTTGTGAATGGCTTTGTAAGTTATTGCTAGTATTTTGAATTTATTTCATTAATATAATGGCAGACAATGAAGGGATTGACAGAGAGGGGTAGCAGACACTGAACGGTTGGTAAGGTGGATGAGTCTGGCACCAGCCAGCAGCATTCATAATGGACTGAAGGGGGGGGGGATAATCTATAGTGTGTAAAGGTAATCTGATGAGGGAGTTGCAGTACTCAAGGCGAGAGGTGACCAGAGAGTGAATTAGATGCCTTGGTTTCATTGGTTAAGAAGGGGCATATTTTTGGAGATGTTGCGCGGAGGTTGAGTCGGAAAGCTTTGGACAGGTATTGAATGTGGGCCTGAAAGGAGAGTTCAGAGTCTAGGATTACACCTGGCACCCTGCCATGGGGGGGGGGGGGGGTTGATGGTTGAGTCATTGATTTTCATGGAGAAGTCAGGGGAAGGGGCACATGAGGGAGGAAATATTATAGCTCAGTTTTGGATAGATTGAGTTTGAGGAAGTGGGGTGCCATCCAGAATGATATGTCTGTTAGATTAGTGATGTGTGAGGAGACCGATGAAGTGAGCTTGGCATATTAAGTTGGTGATGCCCCCAGCATTCCCACCATATTGTTTTGTTTGGCTGCAGGGCAGGGAATTCCCTGGCTGCAGCTGATTGGACTGGTGGCCTTCTATCATGTGACAGGTTCCCACAGGTTTGGGCCCTGCTGGGCTTAGACTGAACCTTAGCTCACTACTGCTAGTCATACACAGTTCAAATTTTGTCTGATTTCTGCAAAACTTTAAGCCGAGGGTGGCCCACTCAGAACCACCTGGCTCAACAAAAATTTAATAGAAAAATCAACAAAGTTGGGTGGAAAATTATCAGCCTAACAGTGACTGCTTCCTATCTGATACTGTTCTGCTATTCAGGTAACCATGGGTGTCACAGTTGCCTGAATAGATGATCGGGCAGAGAAGATTCTACAATAAACTAAATATTAGTGCAGAGCAACACACATAAAAATCTAAATAAAGTCCGTGTGCGAAAAATATCTCATATCAAATCATTCTTATAAAGTGTACAGAGACTCATGCTCAAGAATCCACTTATAACATTATAAAATCTATGCCAATTGTCAATATTATTCCAAAAAGACCCCTGTTTAATCCAGTGAGTCAAAGCAAGCTGTTCACTTTAGGAATTTGATGAAACATGTGTTCCGTTTTCCTTACTCAACTCCTCACATCACAGGTGCAGATACAGGATAACAGTATATGGAATAGAACATAAAACATCTAGTGCTCTCTGTCTCATAAAAGCTTTATTCTTATAAAAAAATATACAGATATGCACTCACATACTGTAAATGTGTAATGTTCCGGTACCTTTGGTACCCTAAATTACACTTTCCACAAGTGTATGCGCCCCACCATTTACTTTTGGAAAGGTGCGCATACACCTTTAAGACTGGAGCTGTCATCACCCAGCGCCGGACTAGATGGCTATTTAAAGCGCCGGTTCTCACTCACATGTGTTCGTTCAAACACCCTTACCTGGATGCTAACCTTGCTTGAAGCTTCCATGCTTGCAAGCTTACTTCGCTGACGGAACCTCGCTGCGCTGATCCCTGTATTCCGCTACTGGATCATCCGCCTCTCCTGAACCACCCTTCGGCTGTATCGCTAATAGTGCTAAGTACCCCGCAGGGGAATTCTCTATAAACTTATACTAAGCTTACTCTATCTAGCTCTGCATAGTAAAGACTGTTTATCACATCTGCATAACTAGATTGCTAGCTCTTGAGACTACTGCTACTTTTCTGCACTGGGTTGATCTCTTTTGTATGTCCACCTGCTATTCTATCATCTGCTATCATACAACATTGCTAAACCTTCCTGCATCCATCTGCTACTGTCTCACCTTCAAGTGTCTATCACCTACCACCTCCACTCAACCTATCCCTCAACCTTCATCATTGTGTTACCACATACATAAAGTCACTCTAGGAACCAGTTTGCTAATTGTGTGTATTTACTGGCTGAAATAAGACCTTCCACACATGATGAGTCATTGAGGTTGGGAATGGTATCTCAGCATATCTCTTACATGACTACTGACGTGGAACTATTTCTGCAGCTGAAAATCCACACCATATAAAAACGCAGGAGCGTTACAGATTGAACGAACCAAAAAATGGATTCAGCAGAAATAACCACTCAGGTGACACAATTAAAACAGCAAGTATCTGCGTTAATACACGCACTTGCTGAATTAAAAGAAGACAATCAGGCTCTGTCGCAGCAGGTAATTAGACTGACACAACTTACCTCTGCTCAGTCCCCTGAACCCAAGATAAATCCCCCTTTGGTATTTACAGGCGATCGCAAAAAATTTCGCGAATTTAAAAACGCATGTGAGTTACTTTTTTTGCTAAAACCTCGTACCTACCTTACTGATCACATTAAGGTTTGTACTATTATTTCTTACCTATCAAACGATCCTCGAGCCTGGGCAGATTCTCTTTTTGAGAAAAACGACCCGCTTCTCAACTCCTATGCCTTGTTCCTGGCAGAGCTCACTAGCCTATATGATGACCCCAATAGGCAGAGTACTGCTGATCTTCAGTTAAGATCCTTGAAACAAGGAAGGAGGCCTGTAGAAGACTTTGTCGCAGAGTTCAAGAGATGGACCCTTGATTCAGAATGGAATGATGCATCTCTGAAAACCCAATTTAGGCTTGGCCTATCAGAAACCGTTAAGGACGAGCTCGCCCGAGCGGATCTGCCAAAAACCCTGGATGCACTAATACAACTCAGTATTACCATAGATAGAAGACTACGAGAAAGAAAGGCTGAAAAGATGGGAATGCCATTATCCGTTTCCTCTCGGAGTCTGGCCATTGACCCCGTTCCTATGGAGATAGGAACCATACGCCCACCGCTATCAACTATGGAAAAAGCCAAAAGACGAAATGAAAATCTCTGCTTGTACTGTGCATCCCCGGATCACAAGATAAACGTCTGTCCCCTAGTCAACAAAAAGAAGGGTGAGTGTTCACATGTCTCCCTAGGAGGATTGACAACTTCATTCACTAACCCCTACATTTCTGTTTTTTTGACATTACAGTGGGACCAGAACAGGATTACTACTAAGGCCATGATTGACACAGGATCTTGTGGAAATTATATGGATATATGTTTTGCTGCTTTAAATAAAATTCCTATTATTTCTAAACTCAAACCTGTCTCAGTAAGTCTTATTACCGGTGTTCCGTTATCCTCTGGTCCGATCACCGATCAGACACAAGCACTTCTAGTCACTATTAACGAGTCTCATAGGGAGACTTCTACCTTCGATTTAATACCATCACCCCACTTTCCCATTGTGTTGGGACTTCCCTGGTTGCACACACACCAACCAACCATAGATTGGAAGAAACGGTCCTTGACCTTCCCTTCTTGTTATTGCGAGGAAACGTGTAACCTCCCGTTTTCCGGGAAGATTCTGTCTGTGGTGACAGATGAGATTGCACCACTATGTTATCAGGATCTTTCTGAGGTTTTTCTTGAGAAAAATGCTCAAGCATTACCTCCTCATCGATACTATGATTGTAGCATTGATCTACTCCCAAATAGCAAATTGCCGTTCGGTCATGTTTATCCTCTTTCACAGGATGAACTTGCCCATCTCAAAACCTATTTGGATGAGAACTTGGAAAAAGGTTTTATTAGACCTTCCACTTCTTCCACAGCAGCAGGACTCTTTTTTGTTCGCAATAAAGATTCAAGTCTCAGACCTATCATCGACTACAGGAAATTGAATGCTATCACAATAAAAGATCGCTATCCTCTACCGCTTATCCCTGAGCTCATTGAGTAGGTGCGTGGAGCTACCTATTTTTCAAAATTAGACCTGAAAGGAGCATACAATCTCATTCGAATCCGTGATGGACACGAGTGGAAGACTGCATTCAGAACTAGATACGGATTGTTCGAATATCTTGTGATGCCATTCGGCCTATGCAATGCCCCTGCAGTTTTCCAACGATTTATAAACGATATTTTTAAAGACTTACTAGATGTCTGTGTTGTGGTATATCTGGACGATATACTTATATATTCACGGACCCTGTCTGAACACATAAGACATGTAAGACTTGTATTATCGAGATTGCTTGCACATAATCTTTATGTGAAGCTGAAGAAATGCTTGTTCCATAAAGATGAGGTACTCTTTCTAGGCTACATCATATCCAAAACAGGAATCGAGATGGACATGAGTAAAATATCCTGCATTCAGGATTGGCCTACACCAACTACACGCAAGGCGCTACAGCGATTCCTGGGATTTTCAAATTTCTACAGGAAGTTCATAAAAAACTTTTCTGCTATTGTGAGACCCCTCACACAGCTCACTAGCATAAAAATACCATTTAAATGGTCAGAAGAAGCAAATAAGGCTTTCCACTTGTTAAAGACAAGGTTTACTTCCGCTCCCATATTACGCCATCCAGACCCATCCCTCCAATACATTCTGGAGGTAGATGCGTCAAACATGGCAGTAGGAGCAATACTCTCCCAACGACCTACCCACACTTCACCACTTCATCCAGTCGCTTTTTTTTCTAAATCCCTGAGCAGTCCCGAGATAAATTACCCCGTGGGTGAAAAGGAACTGCTTGCTATAAAATTGGCTCTGGAGAATTGGCGACATTTACTCAAAGGCACCCAACTACCAATAATTATATACACGGACCATAAAAACCTCCAATATCTTCAGACTAGCAAAACTCTCTCGCATCGACAGGTACGATGGTCACTATTCTTTCTAAGGTTTAACTTCCTAGTGACCTACACACCTGCAGATAAGAACAAAAAGGCGGATGCACTATCACGACTAACTGAAGAAAACTACTTTGAAATCCCTTCCGTTCCTATAATACCTCACAAACGCATTATTGGAGTTGTCCGTTCCTTAAAGGAAGAGGTTCTGCATGGTATAAGTTTGGATTCACCCCCACCACAACTAAATACTGATGCAGAAGGCTTCCTCTACTACAACGACAAACTTTACATACCACCTACCCTACGCACCAAGATCTTGGAATTATCGCAAGATGTGCCTATGGCAGGACATATGGGTATGACAAAGACTTTCAATTTGATTTCTCGACAATTCTGGTGGCCTGACATGAAAACATCTATACAAAAATTCGTCTCTTCATGCAATGTCTGTGCCAGGTCCAAAATTGACACTACGAGACCATCCGGTCTACTATGCAGTCTACCAATACCCCAAACTCCATGGGAGGTTTTGTCATTGGACTTCATCGTAGAATTGCCTCCTTCCAAAGGATTTAATACCATCTTGGTGTCAGTGGACCATCTGACAAAGATGGCACATTTCATTGCTATTCGCAGACTACCTTCGTCCAAACAAACGGCAGAACTCCTGATGAAACATGTCTTCAGATTACATGGTATCCCAAAAACTATTCTGTCTGACCGTGGATCCCAATTTATTTCTAAATTCTGGCAAGAACTATGTCACATACTACGGATTGAGCGGAAGCTCACTTCTCCTTACCATCCGCAGACCAACGGACAGACTGAAAGAGTCAACCAATGCATCGAGCAGTATTTACGTTGTTACACTTCTTACCAACAGGATGATTGGTTGGATCTTCTCCCCCTGGCAGAATTTGCCTACAACAACGCAACTCACAGTACAACCAAGCAGAGTCCGTTCTACTTGAACTATGGGTTCCATCCCTCTATTCTCCCTCCACGCATCCTTCCTTCAAATAACCCAGTAGCCTCAGACTATCTTACCCAAATAAAGGATTCTCTGGGTTTACTAAATACTACCATTGCACACGCTCACAGTCAACAAAAGAAGTACTATGATCTTCGTAGAAGACCTTCTCCACAGTATACTATCGGGGACCTCGTTTGGCTCTCAACAAAAAACTTGAGACTGAAGATCCCTAGCAAAAAGCTTGGACCTCTGTTCTTGGGACCTTTCCCAATCAAGAAACTTATTGGAAAAGCTGCAGTGCAGCTTACATTGCCAATGGACCTAAAAATCCATCCCATTTTCCATGTGTCGCTACTAAAACCCCATGTTCCGGACCAAGGAATAAGGCCTAATATTCCACCTCCCCCTCCTGTACAAGTTGAAGGTGGAGAAGAATACGAGATAAAAGAGATTCTGGATTCTCGTATCTACAGAAGAAGACTTCAGTACTTGGTTAGATGGAAGAACTATGGGCCCCAAGACGACACCTGGCTAAACACCTCTGACATACATGCCCCTAGATTAATCCGCAATTTTCATGCGAGATACCCAGACAAACCAGCTCCAGAGGCCTTCAGGAGCAGGCCTTAAGGGGGGGGTATTGTAATGTTCCGGTACCTTTGGTACCCTAAATTACACTTTCCACAAGTGTATGCGCCCCACCATTTACTTTTGGAAAGGTGCGCATACACCTTTAAGACTGGAGCTGTCATCACCCAGCGCCGGACTAGATGGCTATTTAAAGCGCCGGTTCTCACTCACATGTGTTCGTTCAAACACCCTTACCTGGATGCTAACCTTGCTTGAAGCTTCCATGCTTGCAAGCTTACTTCGCTGACGGAACCTCGCTGCGCTGATCCCTGTATCCCGCTACTGGATCATCCGCCTCTCCTGAACCACCCTTCGGCTGTATCGCTAATAGTGCTAAGTACCCCGCAGGGGAATTCTCTATAAACTTATACTAAGCTTACACTATCTAGCTCTGCATAGTAAAGACTGTTTATCACATCTGCATAACTAGATTGCTAGCTCTTGAGACTACTGCTACTTTTCTGCACTGGGTTGATCTCTTTTGTATGTCCACCTGCTATTCTATCATCTGCTATCATACAACATTGCTAAACCTTCCTGCATCCATCTGCTACTGTCTCACCTTCAAGTGTCTATCACCTACCACCTCCACTCAACCTATCCCTCAACCTTCATCATTGTGTTACCACATACATAAAGTCACTCTAGGAACCAGTTTGCTAATTGTGTGTATTTACTGGCTGAAATAAGACCTTCCACACATGATGAGTCATTGAGATTGGGAATGGTATCTCAGCATATCTCTTACATGACTACTGACGTGGAACTATTTCTGCAGCTGAAAATCCACACCATATAAAAACGCAGGAGCGTTACAAAATGGCACTTACCTGTGCCATCTGTAAGGCTCGTATAATCACATCGGCTTGCTGCTGTGTCGCTCAGGATGGCTGTGGGATGACGTCAGCGTTCAGGCTCCTATCCCCGTACGTGTTTTGTCCTGTGTGTGGACTTTATCAGAGAAGATTCTTCATCAGCTGGTTGGCATGGATGGAGGAATTGATTGCTTTCCCTAGTGCAGCTGAATAAAAAAAATCTAACCGTGTATGGGTAGCCTAATCATTTTTGTTGTAGACTCTACTACAGATGGGAGGAAGGAGTTTTGGGCAGCCCAATCAATCTGTCTGTGTATGGCCAGCTTAAAGCGCAACTAAATTCTTCAACATAGGAATTTACATGAGTGACTCATTACCAGTTATGAACAATTGTCAAATAACATTTGCCAGATAGTTTGCTGCTTATAATGTTTCATTTTTCATTGTCATGCAATGTGCTCCCATTCTAGCTTTCAGTTATTGGGGAGATCTTCCCTCATTTCCTGACAGAACTGGAAGGGATGGGAATCTCTACAGTAGGGGTACAGACAAGTATACACATTTTTTAGTAGTGTCAGAAACCAATAAAGTGGTTCTAAAGCCTGTATATTTTTACCTTAATGCATTTCCTGTATAGTCACGTGAGTCCTATCTCAATCCTGTGCCATTGGCACCTGCTGCTGTCAATCAAATCCAGAGAGCAATGTTGGGAGCAGGGCTTAGCCTCGCTACTGCTCGGGATTGAGCCTACAGGTGTGCCTCCATAACAAACGGTTTGCTATGGAGGCACATAAAGAAGAGGAGGAGCCAAGGGCGCCAGCAGGGGACCCCATAACAGGAGGTTCGGGGGCTCTCTATGCAAAGCCATTGCACAAAGCAGGTCAATATAACATGTTTGTTATTTTAATAAAAAGAAAAACTTACAAACACTTTAAAATTTCTGACAATGTTTTTATTGCTGTCTGTTCCTTCCTGTCCTGGTGATGCCCACACACCCCCTACTTCTTGTATGGGTCACACAGGTACAGGAAGGGAGTGAAAATCTAACCAATGGGGTCACAGACCGAAATAAAACCCTGACAGATTTTTTTTCTTTTTATTTCTTTACCATTCTATCCCAAATGAAAAAAAAAGTTGGTATTAGACTTAAAGAATTCACCAACAAGTGCCTAAGGGCAGTTAAATCCTGTCTATGGTATTCACTTTTGTGCAAACTAAAAAATAGTTTGGAAAAGTGAGCCCTGGGGACACAAGACCTCCCAGCAAACTGACTAGCTCTGTAATGTAGATATCTGACCTATGGTGCAGCATGGTTTATGTTGGATTCTGTATAATCCCAGTCTTATCTCTGCTTCCCAATCTGCTCTTGCTGTGTCTATCTAAATAGTTACAAAGATGACATGTACAATTTGTCACTGTCTTCATAGATAGCTGGGGGTTCTGTCCTTTTAACTCCCAGGGCAGGAAAAGACACAAGGCTTGTCATAGACCCTGGTCATCAGTACCATTCACCCAGGATTGAGGAAAGCCAATTGTGAGTACGCTTCCAACATCAAAGAGCATCAAACCCTATACATGCTTTAATTTTAGCCTTGTACTTGCTGCAGATATGAGAGAATCTCATTCAAATTAGACAAGATTGATATGGCTTTAAATGATGCTGAAATCAGTAAATGCACTTTGTCTCCTTTCCTGGCAATGGGAGAGAATCATATTTGTAGTCCAGCACCCAAAATGCTTGAATACCAGGAGCCAGGTAGCCATTGTTCCTTAAATAAAACAGCTGGTGCCCAACTTTTCAGGTTTTCTCTGGTTCTTGTCAATTGAATTGGTTAATGAAATGGACAGACTGGCTCCTGAATTCTATATTAATTTGCGCATCCCTGTTATGTACAGGATATTTGTGCCTATGCTCACTCTTTCCACTGCATCAAGCTGGCACACAGCACAGCCTACACAGAGCTGGGCAACATCACATTGCGATGGTTAACCCAGTCACTCAAATCTCATATATTCATTTATATCAAGTTCATAATATTTTAAAAATATTTTTCAAATTTTTAATTAATGCTTCAAAATATCTAATTCTGACATGAAGGCCTTCTTCAGACACTTCCTGGAATACTGTAATAACACTCTGTCCTTCTATGCCAATTGCCCTCTTCAGGGGCTGACTGGCAACTTTCGGCCCAGGGGGCAAGTACAATCCAGAGGCCCATGGTGCAGTGACTCAACTTCCCTCCAACTCTCCCTCTTCCCGGCCTCCTTCTGACCCCCATTCCAAGCTGAAGCTCCGCTCCAGGTACTCTCTACTAGAGATGTACAGAACTGTTCGCCGGCGAACAGTTCCCGGCGAACTTCGCATGTTCGCGTTCGCCGCTGCGGGCGAACATATGCGATGTTCGGTCCGCCTCCTATACATCATCATTGAGGCAAACTTTGACCCTGAACATCACAGTCAGCAGACACATTCCAGGCCAATCAGCATACCTCCCTCCCACACCCTCCCGCCTCCTATAAATAAGCAAGGGCAGCATCCATCTTAGATCATTTCTGTGTTACTGAGAGCAGGGAAAGTGCTGGTGCTGCTGCTGTTGTTATAGCTAGGGACAGTTCCCGGTTTTGTTAGCCAGTGTTCTTGGTACACTCCTGCTGTAAGGACAGCACCCCAAAAAGCCCCTCCTAGGGCTGGTATTTGAGGTTTTTTTTGGATATATATATATATATATATATATATATATATATATATATATATATCTATTGTCCCCAAAAGCCCTTTTGAGTGCTGGTATTTGTGTAATTTTTTTTGTTCTGTGATATATATATATATATATATATATATATATATATATATATTGTCCCCAAAAGCCCTTTTGAGGGCTGGTATTTGTGTAATTTTTTTTGTTCTGTGATATATATATATATATATATATATATATATATATATATATATATATATATTGTCCCCAAAAGCCCTTTCGAGGGCTGGTATTTGTGTAATTTTTTTTTGTTCTGTGATATATATATGTATGTATATATATATTGTCCCCAAAAGCCCCTTTGAGGGCTGGTATTTGAG
The DNA here is from genome assembly GCF_965119305.1 of Pelophylax lessonae. NCBI lineage: Eukaryota > Metazoa > Chordata > Amphibia > Anura > Ranidae > Pelophylax > Pelophylax lessonae. The sequence goes on from NC_138770.1 coordinate 134,564,878, forward strand.
TATTTTTTTAATATATATATATATATATATATATATATATATATATATATATATATGTAGCATGTCCAGAACCAGAAAAAAAAAATTAATACAGGTGTAAAAGGGGTTCCCACCATCCCTGCTCTACTGAAAAATGATCTTTTTTTCTGGTTCTGGACATGCTACAGAGCTGAAACTTCACAGTTACACTTTTTAGACCCCCTAGACACTAAATCACACAAAAAAAAGTTCTTAAAAATTGTCATTTTTGATAGAGAGCCAATTATTGGAAAACTTAAAAAAAAAAAAAAATTCTTTGGATTTATTGTCTGGGGGGTCTAAAAAGTGTACCTGTGAAGTTTCAGCTCTGTAGCATGTCCAGAACCAGAAAAAAAAAATAGAATTAGGGCTAGGGTTAGGGCTAGGGTTAGGGTCAGGGCTAAGGTTAGGGTTATTTTTAGTGCTTAGGGTTAGAGGGTTAGAGTTAGAGGGGTAGGGGTAGGGCTACTAACTCTAACCCTAAGTATCTCACCGTAACCCTAACCCTAGCCCCTAACACTAAACCTAACCCTAACCCTCTAACCATAACCCTAACCCTCTAACCTTAACCCTAACCCTCTAAGCCTAGCCATAAAAATAACCCTAACCCTAAACCTAACCCTAGCCCTAACCCTAACCCTAACCCTAACCCTAGCCCTAAGCCTAACCCTAGCCCTAACCCTAATTCGTATTTTTTTCTGGTTCCGGACGTGCTACAGAGCTGAAACTTCACAGGTACACTTTTTAGACCCCCCAGATGCTAAATCCAAAGAAATTTTTTATTTTTATTTTTTTTTAATTTTTCCAATAATTGGCTCTCTATCAAAAAATTACAATTTTTAAGAACTTTTTTTTGTGTGATCCCTCTCCGGCATGCCACAGTCCAGGTGTTTGTCCCCTTGAAACAACTTTTCCATTACTATTGTGGCCAGAAAGAGCCCCTGTGGGTTTTAAAATTCGCCTGCCTATTAAAGTCTATGGCGGTTCGCCCGCTTCGCGAACATTTGCCGATGTTCGCGTTCGCCGTTCGCGAACGGCGAATTTTAGGTTCGCGACATCACTACTCTCTACCCATCCGCCTGAATCTTAGTTCCCGACCTGGCCAGCAGGGGGCGGTTGGGGGGGACCTGGGACAGCTCGGTTGGGGCTGGCTGAGGAGAGTCTCCAGTGGGACATGGTGTCCACTGCTCAGACACAGTTTACACCATCCATGCTGGGGGGGGGGGGGCTGCGCTCTGTCCTTGTCTTCATCCTGCACATCCTGCAAGTAGGTCAGGAGAGGGAACCTTTTACTTCTCTTCAACAAGAATCATTTAGGCATGTCTGTGGCAGAAGCGGTGCAGCCTTTTTACTGGGCATCAGAGTGACCCAGGGGGCAATTGCCCCCTTTCCCCCTGGCCCAGTCCTCCCCTGTCCCTTTTTCAGTGTCACCCTGTCACATGTGCTTCCAGTGGAGACTAAAAGTGGGCATGCGAATGGCCATTGAGCAGGCACGTTCCATCGATTTCACTGTCGCGTAAGCAATTGAGTGTGGCTGACATTAGAAATCATGCAGGTAGACAGGAAGTGGCTGCGAAGATGCGAAGATACTATGGGATGGATTTAATAAAGGCAAATGGACTGTGCACTCTGCAAGTGCAGTTGCACTAATTTACCCCAGAGCTTAGTAAATGTGGTAAAGCTCTGCTGATTTCCACCATCCAGTCATGCGCAAGTAAAAATGCTGTTTTTTTTCTTTTCATTGCACCTGATTAGGTATTCTTTAAAAAGTATTCTTTACATTTCCCCAGAGCTTAGTGAATGTGATAAAGCTTCACTTTGTAAAGAATACCCCAATCAGGTGCAAGGAAAAAAAAAAAAAAAACAAAAAAAAAAAAAAACAACAGTTTTGCTTACACATGACTGGATGATGGAAATCAGCAGAACTATATCACATTCACTAAACTCTGGAGAAAATTAGTGAAAATTAGTGTAACTGCACTTGCAGAGTGCACAGTCCATTTGCCTTTAGTAAATCCACCCCTATGATATTATGCCGCCTGAACAAGAAATATAATCTAGGAACCTGCAACTTTCTTCTTTAAATTGGGACACTCATTTATGCAAATTCTGACCTTAAATTAGAAGGTTGAGCCTCAGGCTTGCCTCTATTGCAACTTTATACTGGTGTTTCAGGACCAATGGTGAGGTAAAGATAAAGTGAGATCGGAAGGGACAGGCCTAGGCTTAAAACTGAAATTGGGTGAAAAAATGTTTTCCCCATGCAGTGGGGTTAACTGGTCGCTTTTGTCTAGGGGTTCGAAGAGCTATGTTTTTGTCTAGGGGTTCAGAGAGCTAAGATATACCCGCGCCCACCTCTGCGGTCCAGGGGTCTTGTCTGGTGGACTTTTTCTGATGTCATCACACCCTTAAACTGGTTCTGAACGTGAAGAGGTCAGGAACAGTCCACCGCTGGATGTTGGGAAGTGCTTTTTTTCCAGAGGATTGAAGGATTGGGTGGGTATATGCTCTGTGTTCATTCCTAGACAAAATGAGCAGTTAACCCATGTAGTGCGGGCACAGCCCTACTGCATGGGAAAAAATGCCCAGAGTTGAGCTGTAGCTTATTCAGCTTCATTTACATAAGTGTGCGCTATGATTTTTTTCCCCAGGGTGCCCAGAAAGAAAGTTGCAGGATTGTACTGGTACCTCAGGCTGCTCACATTTTATTTATACTCTTGGTTTAAAGCTTTTTCTCACCTTTTCCACTTTTGTTCAATTTTCTCATTTATTCTGTGCTTCTCAATGTTGTTCACTCAAGTGGAATAAAAGTGCTTTGTTAGATTTTCAAACACAAATAGAGAGAATGAGCAGTATAGAATCAGGGCAGTTTTATTTTAAAGGATACACCATAAACATTTTTTTCTAAGACAACCCTGTTTTTAAAGTTAATGCATTGATCAATATTTGTAGGGTTTTACAATGCCCAGATAGCATTTGCACAGTGCACATTCCGGTATTTCCATTTAAAGTGGTTGTTAACCTCAGACATGAAATATGAACAAAGCATATCCCTTTACAATGTGTACTTGTCTAATTTAACCTGTTCCTGCCGGCTGTATGCATATATGCAGCCTCTCTGCGGGTGGGCTTTAATGCCGAGAGGCTGCATATATGCGTCCCTATGTAAACACTTCTCTGTGCTGAGAGTGAACGCCCTGCGCGCTTCCAGCGCGATAACCGGCGAGGACCAGAAAGCTCCCGATGCATACTTGCATTTGGGAACTTTCCAATCATGGGATTGCTGTGAATCACAGCAGTCACATGTCCCGAATGCCTGCCTCTGCCGTTTCAACATCTAGAAGCTATTAAAGAGCTGGGAGAAGGTGGCAGGAAGGGATAAGAGCACTGAGTGTCACTTTTTTTTATGCTTCATTCCTCTGCTATCAGCATGAGTCACATCTGACAAGTTTTCTGACACCAAGAGAAAAAAACAGGGGAGGGACCTCCAGCTGGTTGACAGCCTCACCTCTGTTCCTGAGAGCTGTGTGAAGGGGGTGTGTCTCTTCCCTCCAATCAGCTCTCAGCGCTTTCCTCTCTGAGCTCTGCAGAGTGTAACTTCAGCTCCTTGCCCCATTTTTTTCGGATCTTTCAGACAAGCCTTAAAAAAACAGCACTTTGAACAGATGTAGAGAAGAGAAGACTGCAGATAAACTGGTAAAACTTACACAGGATGATACGTTTCATCTTTGATTATCACCTGGGCCAGTCAGTTCACTGGGTATATGTAAGCGTTTACAACCACTTTATTCTACTGTAGCTTGATGCTAGTGTTAGTTTTCTAATTACTTTTACTTTGTGTACCATTGGGACAGGGTCATCTTTCCATCTGATTCCTTGGCTGCAGAACTGAGCTATTTTTTGTGTGCCTCATGTCTGTTTTTTAATTACTCCAATTGTAAAGTATTGTGGAATACACATGTGTTCTATCGTATCTGCTTTAAGGTATCAAATATTTTGAGGTAACAGCTGAACAGCTGAACTGCTTCATTCCTGATGAAGGGTGGGTATTTAGAGACCATAGTTTTCTTTTCATGTCAGCTATGAATAATAAATGGATGACAGTTTGAAACACATCAGTCTGTCAGTTATTATTACTTTGGGGTTTTTTTATACTCTATTGCTGAACAAACATTTGGAGCAGTTTGGTGCGAGCTTGCTTATTAGGTGAAATAAGCCACAGGCATAATGGTCATTGCCAAGTCTAGCTAAAATTGTTTAGATGTGATAGCTATCATCACGCAGAAACTTACTGAAAACTGTCCAACGGAGACACCTGTTCCTAGATGTATCCAAACCTAAAAACAAAAATGTAATATATAGAGTTTCCAGTCCTTGTGTTTGACTTTTCTTTTGTTGATTTCACCTGGTAACCCTGCCAGTAGCACACTTATTATCCTGGGGTGAGAATGCCCATGTACGATACTGTACCTATGGAGGAGCAGTGTTGGGGGTAACTAGTTACAAAGTAACGGATTACAGTAACTACATTACTTTTTTTGGTAACGAAGTAATGTAACTAGTTACAATACTAATATTGGTAACTACACTACTCTACTAGGCTATAGGAGGTAACTACACTACTTTACTAGGCTATAGGAGGTAACTACACTACTTTACAAGGCTATAGGAGGTAACTACACTACTTTACTAGGCTATAGGAGGTAACTACACTACTTTACTAGGTTATAGGAGGTAACTACACTACTTTACTAGGCTATAGGAGGTAACTACACTACTTTACTAGGTTATAGGAGGTAACTACACTACTTTACTAGGTTATAGGAGGTAACTACACTACTTTACTAGGTTATAGGAGGTAACTACACTACTTTACTAGGCTATAGGAGGTAACTACACTACTTTACTAGGCTATAGGAGGTAACTACACTACTTTACTAGGCTATAGGAAGTAACTACACTACTTTACTAGGCTATAGGAACACGCTTTCCTGCGTTACCCAAGCCGTGTGATACAATCGTTATTTCGAAGAATAGAGAGGGATGAAGTTTATGACTTTTTGTTGCACTTTATGTTTTATTCTGTTTTTTCAGGTTTTGTTCTCATGTTTCCCAAACCCTGTGTTTATACAATAAACTCTATGCAGAAAGAGTGTCATGTATCTTCTTCTACACGGTCAATTAAGAAAGAGGAAAGTAAAGTAATAGGTAGTGAAGTTACTTTTCAAATGCAGTAACTAGTAAAGTAATCTCATTACAATTTACAGAAGTAACTAGTAACCAGTTACATTTTTTGAGTAACTACCCCAACATTGTGGAGGAGCAACATTGTTACCCTAGGACAGGAAGTATTTTAGAAATACAGAACACCTCCCCCTCTCCTCATCCATAGTTCACAAAGAGAAGTGGGAACAATGATAACCAATACCAGTCAACACAAGTAGAGAGCACGTGCATTTTTTTCTCTTATCAAACAAATATATAAAAACAGTGAGGATGAATTTTCCAATGGGACACGTTTTCCAGTGACTACTGTCTAAGATCAAATGTGTTCTTCATTTTAGAAAGATAGTTTTTGGAGGCATTCTAACACATTCCCACTTTATTCAACATTAAAAAGTAAAGGTTTGTCTTTAGAAATGCCTCTGTAAAGGTGTTTTTGATTTATGTGAATGTACTGAAGAATATTTGGGCACTGTGACAGCAATCCTTCACTTGTAATTCCCACACCAGTGGGTCCATTTGATAGGATGAATGCCAGAGCTAGATACCTGGGCACTGCGTGTGTGTCTTCTTCCAGCACTAATGTGCTCGCTTTCTAAAGGATTAAATGGAATGCCACAGGGAACTCAAGTGGTTTGATTAATTGCATACATGTTACGCATACATTCCTGTGTTGTGACTATGAAAACAGTCATTACGCGTAACACCTTAGGTTTTCCATTTCATTTTTGTTATCTCAATTGTAAAGTTATTCCATACCTGTGTTGTGAGAAAGTTTTTTATGCATAACTTACTTGTGTATTTTAACTTCATTCCAGCTGGTTTCTTTTCAGGCTGTCTAGGTAAAAAAAAAAAAAAAAAAATTCACTGGTGACTCGGAATGTCCTGTTATATTCAAAAAAGAATTACATAACAATAACTGGTCCAATAATTTATTGCTCCACTTCTCTAGTAACTAACTATATAGCAAATTCTCTGATTTTTGGGACTTTTAAAGTGCCAGTTTAAAAATGTAAAACATTAGCATCTAAAGTTTCAATCGATTGATTCACAATACTTTAACTGATTGCCGACCGCCGCACAACGATTTACGTCGGCAGTCAGCCCCTCACAGGCAAAGCGACGTAGGGCTACGTCACTAGCCTGTGAGGGTCTAGGGAGCGAGCGCTCCCGCTCCCGCACGGTCACGGACCCCCCCGCACGTGTGCCCGGTGGACCCGATGTCCGCCGGTCACTCGCGATCGTCCGTTAGAGCAGGAGAAAGGCAGGCGGCTAATGTAAACAAGCCGCCTGTCCTTCTCCCCTGTGTATGAATAGTGATCATACGGTTCTACTATATAGGACCGTTGATCACTGTTCCTACACCTCAAGCCACAGCCAATCACAGTTAGAAGCACGCCCCTAGGGACACACATAACCCCTCCCTCTCAAAAAAAAAAGTTAACCCCTTCACTGCCAGTGTCATTTTACAGTAACAGTGCATATGTATAGCACTGATTACTGTAGTAATGTCACTGGTAACCCCAAAAGTGTCAAAAATGTCAGTCAAGGGATCGCAGATCGCCGCCATTACGCGTTAAAAAAAAAAACAACAAAAATGACAAAAATCTTTCCCTTAGTTAGTAAACGCAATAACTTTTGCGCAAACCAATCAAAATACGCTTTTTGCAATTTTTTTTACCAAACATATGTAGCATAAAACAAATTGGCCTAAAATGTTAAAAAATTTTGATTTTTACATTTTTTTTGGGGAATTTCATATAAAAAAATTTGAAAAATATTGTTATTTTTGCAAAATTGACGCTCTTTTTTTGTTTATAGCGCATAAGTAAAAATCGCACAGGTGATCAAATACCACCAAAAGAAAGCTCTGTTTGTGGGGAAAAAAGGACGTCAAATTCGTTACAGGTACAGCGTCGCACGACGCAATTGTCCGTTAAAGTCACACAGTGCCGAATCGCAAAATAGGCCCTGGTCAGGAAGGGGGTAAAAATCTTCCGGGGGTTAAGTGGTTAAAATACATTTTTGAAATAATGAATAAAAATACATACAGGTATATGCCTCCTGAATATCTTTTATGTGGTTCACCAACAGGTCATCTTGATATCTGTGGGTTTCCTAATTGTGGATGTTTGTTGAAATGTTGAAATCCCAATAAATTTTATATCGTTGTGGGTGCCACTTAATTGCACTCCTCCCAGGGGTGTGGCTTGGTGGAGAGGAGGTCTCCAATCCTTGATCCTTTACAATTTATACTATGTAAGCTTATGAAATTTGTGAATTTGTAAACTGTTTACAGTAAACTTATGTTCGTCTATGGATTATGGTATTAGGCGCACAACATTTGTATATATATATATATATATATATATATATATATACATATATATACACACACAGTATATCTCACAAAAGTAAGTACAACCCTCACATTTTTGAAAATATGTTGTTATATCTTTTCATGTGACAACACTGAAGAAATTACTCTTTGCTACAGTATAAAATAATAAGTGTACAGCTTGTATAACAGTGTACATTTGCTGTCCCCTCAAAAAAACTCAACACACAGCCATTAATGTCTAAACCGCTGGCAACAAAAGTGAGTACACCTCTAAGTTAAAATGTTCAAATTGGGCCCAAATATCCATTTTCCCTCCCCGGTGTCATGTGACTCGTTAGTGTTACAAGGTCTCAGGTTTGAATGGGGAGCAGGTGTGTTCAATTTGGTGTTATTGCTCTCACGCTCTCATACTGGTCACTGGGAGTTCAACATGGCACCTGGCGAAAACCGGTGGATAATTAGATTCCGCACCTCAGGCTAGCCTGTGTCACTTACCTTGGGGGTTCCCGTCCAAGCTCCGCCATCTAGCAAACATCGGGGCCTTCCTCTGCTGTCAGGTTACCACCAGCAACCTAACACCTACAGTCAAGCATGCATGGCGGTGGGAGTGTCATGGTCTGGGGCTGCATGAGTGCTGCCAGTAGTGGGGAGCTACAGTTCATTGAGGGAACCATGAATGCCAACATGTACTTTGACATACTGAAGCAGAGCACGATCCCCTCCCTTGGGAGACTGGGTCGCAGGGCAGTATTCCAACATAATAACGACCCCAAACACACCTCCAAGATGACCACTGCCTTGCTAAAGAAGCTGAGGGTAAGGGCGATGCGCTGGCCAAGCATGTCTCTAGACCTAAACCCTATTGAGCATCTGTGGGGCATCCACAAACAGAAGGTGGAGGAGCGCAAGGTCTCTATCATCCACCAGCTCCATGATGTCATCATGGAGGAGGGGAAGAGGATTCTAGTGTCAACCTATGAAGCTCTGGTGAACTCCATGCCCAAGAGGGTTAAGGCAGTGCTGGCAAATAATGGTGGCCACACAAAATATTAACACTTTGGGCCCAATTTGGACATTTTAACTTAGGGGTGTACTCACTTTTATTGCCAGCAGTTTAGACATTAATGGCTGTGTGTTGAGTTATTTTGAGGGGACAGAACATTTACACTGTTATACAAGCTGTGCACTTACTACTTTACATTGTAGCAAAGTGTCATTTCTTCAGTGTTGTCACATGAAAAGATATAATAAAATATTTACAAAAATATGAGGGGTGTACTCACTATTGTGAAATACTGTAAACCCAATGACTTTGAATTTGTGAAAAATTTAGCATGGCAATGTAATTTCAAAAATAATTAAATATGTTTAAAAACTGCAGCTTTAATTAAAATAATACTTGAGGGTCCTGCCATGAGGCTCCTTGTTCAGGAACCTCTGGTTATAGGGTGACATCTCTCTGCCTCCCAATTGGGCTTCTGTGTTGCCACACTGTGCTTCTGATAGAGACTACATGTGACCATTTTAACACACCTTACACAGGGATGGTCCAATGTTGCCATAAGGAAATTTTCCGTAATGTTTACTTTTACCGTAAATTTTTTATAGTAAACCTCCGTAATGTCAGCCTACCATGGGTTAGCTCTGCCCCTCCAGGACAACCTCTTTCCTAGCCCATAAAAAGCATCTGTTTGCCTTAGCCAGTGTTCAAAAATACTGTACCTTGCAATGGAAATGGAGTGTTGGGGCTCCCCGGCTGACATTGGGAGGATCCAGGAAAGGAAAATTATGGTAAGTAATGAAAACAATTTTCCTTATTTCTGGACCTTCCCATGTCAGCCTACCATGGGACGTAACAAGCAATATCCTATATAAAAGGGAAGGCAAAAAATCTATTAGTCAGGGACCACCAGAACCTAATGCTGCAAAATCTTTTAATGGCCGACAGCCGCTGCTATAACAGTAGACCTGAAAACCTCTGACGATGGAAGAGCCTCATTCCCCCTGTGGCGTCAGATAAAGGTCTTAGGTGTGCTCCAGCTTGCTGCTCTGCACACTACTGCTGCCGAAACCTTAGCATACGCTGCCCAGAAAGCTACCATGCCTCTCATAGATTGTGCTTTGACTTCGGAGGGTGGAGGAAAACCCAGAATTTTGTACGCAATCTGAAAAGTCTTGACAATCCAAGAGGAGACAACTCTAGGTGGTACAGCCATGCCCTTTTTTGGGCAGCTGGGGTAGACAAAAAGCTGATCTTGCTTTCAAAAATCTTTAGTTCGGTACAGATAGGTTGATAAAGAGAACACCAGATCCAGCCTTGACCATTTATCCTCTGACCTGTGCTCTGGAAATGCCAGGAGGACTGACTCCCAATTCATGTGAAATGAAGTTTCCACCTTTGGTAAAAAACTTGGAACAGACCTGAGCACCACTCTGTCGGCTCCTTGGCTAAGAAAGCGCACACTCTTCTAGCTGAAGCAATTGCAATCAAAAATACAGTCCTTAATGTTAAACGAAACAGAGAACATGAATCAACTGGATCAAATGGAGGAGTTAACAAGGTTTTCAAAACAAGCGACAAATCCCATTTGGGAAAAATCTTTTTTACTGGAGGTCTGATTTTGATTGCCGCCCGCAAAAAATGCAGCACCAGAGGATCCAACGCCCAACTCCTGTTTGACATAGCAGAAAGTGCAGAAACCTGGACTTTCAAGGAATTGTAGGACAAGCCCTTATCCAGACAGTCTTGGAGGAACTCTAATATATTAGAGAGTGAAGGGGACACAGACTCCCAATTTTTTCCCAGAAGTGTAAAAAAGGCTTTCTAATTACTGTGATAGGTGGTATTAGTCGTCTTCTTTTGAGCCTAGCAACAAGGTATCCATTACCCGATCCGACAAATCCAAGTGCTTTAAAGATCTCCTTTCAATTTCCATTAATTTCAGTCTTCCTGGGTTTGAGGGACACAGCCCATTCTGCAGCAGAAGATCTTGGCAAGGGGGTAGAGGAATTGGCTGTCAGTTTCATCTTCCACACCAACGAAAACCATGGCCTCCTGGGCCAGAATGGTAGCACAGTTATTGCCGCTACTTTCTCCTGACAAATTTTAAACAGGACTTTGAGAATCAACGGGAGTGGTGGAAACACATAGACTAGAGGAAAATTCCATGGCTTGGAGAGTGCATCCTAGCCCAAAGCTTGTAGATGCCAAACTCAAAAGTAGTGTGGAAGCTGGAAATTCTTCTCCGTTATCATTAGATCTATGGCTAGCATTCCCCAGGCTTTGAAGATCTTCTGTAAATATCTGTGATTGAGGCCCCATTCATTTTGATCCATGAAGTTTCGACTTAGGTGATCTGCCAGAACATTCTCTGACCCCTTCAGATAGGCCGCCGTAAGAGAGCAGATGTTCTTTTCCGCCCAAAGAAAGGAGCGGCAGACTCCTGGTGCCACCTTGCTGGGTCACATAAGTTACTGTGGTTCTGTTGTCTGAGAGAACCTTGACTGCCTGTAACATCAGCTGGAACGCTAGCAGAGCATGCTGAACAGCCTCCAATTCCAGAAGGTTTAAATTATGTGCTGGAGATGCCTTCCACTGACCCTGAACATGCTGGCCTAAACAATGAGCCCCCCCAGCCCAAAAGGCTTGCATCTGTCGTCACGACTACCGGCTGTGGAGATTTGAGTGGTACTCCACGGGGCAGATTCTGAGCAATTCTCCACCAGGCCAGTGAATGTCTTATTGGAACTGGAATGCAAATTTTCTGAATCAAGGAGTGGCGATCCTACTGGTGGAGGAAATTGTACTGAAACCTCCTCCGCCATCTTGCCCAGGGTACCACCAGGTTCGTGGAGGACAGAAGACTCAAGAAGTGCATGCACTCCCTCACAATCAGAAATTATTTGGACATCACCTCCTCCATCCTGCTCTGAATTTTCTGAATTTTCCTGTGGGGAAGAAAGACACAGCACTGAATCGTATTGAATTGCTCTCCAAGTATTTCTAAATCTGTGTCGACTGCATCTGACTCTTCCAATAACCACCTAAAGCGCCTAAGTGTGTTGCAGGTTATCGCTACCTTGAAGAAGAGATTTTGATGGGGCTAGTAGGAAAGTGTAGTCCAGGTAGTGCAATATTTGTATACCTTTCATTCTCAAAACTGCAAAGAAAGCCGACAACACTTTTGAAAATGTTCTGGGAACCGTACAGAGCCCAAATGACAGACATCGAAATTGAAAAAAATGCAAGCCTTCTATTGTAAAGCGGAGGAAGAGATGGTGAGCTGCATCCATGGGAACGTGTAGATAGGCACCTGCCAGATTGACTAAAGCCATCCAAACCCCTTTCTTCACCACCGAAATGATTGTTTCCAAATACTCCATTCTGACCTTCATAAAGGAATTTAGGGCCCCCTTTCCTTTTGGACTGTCCAGGATCCAGGCATCTTGTACTTCTTCCGCCCAGACCCTCCTGAAACAAAATAGCCTAGCTCCTCCCAGAGGGGCCTGTGCGGAGACACCTTCAGAAGAGCTTTTCTGAAGCCTTCGGTGTCTGATTTGCCTTGGGCTTGGCAGCCTTCGAGAAAGATGGACCAGCTCCTTTCCACTGTCTGAAGAATGGCCTACCCAGTCAATATGCCGTAGCTTCTCTGAACCCCTCTTTGGCCCTTTTGGAAGAGTGAAAGGAATGACGCAGCCTTCTTCTCTCTTACGGAATTAGACCTGACTTGGCGCCAGGGACCCGCTGAATTGCTGATTCACCCATTTTGCAGAACAAGAGCTTTCCGTCAAAGGGGACCGAGCAAAGTCTGTGTTTTGAAGCATTGTCAGCCGACCAATGTTTCAACCACAAAGCCCTATGAGCCGTTATAGAATGAGCCATAAGTTTAGCTGTCATCCTGACTTGGTCCACAGCTGCTTTTGCCAGAAAATCCACTGCGGTTTTAATGGACTGCAAAGGAGGAGAACTTCCACTTCCCACCACCTCTCCCAAAGATCCAGCCTCTAATCCCGCTACCCACACTCTTAGAAGTAACCACAAAAGTAAGTGCTATAGCCAGTCTGCATTCCGCTCCCGTCACTGTATAAATTCTTTTCAAATCTGTGTCTATTCTACGATCTATGGGATCCGAATCTTCCAGAGATAGCGTGAATTGCCGAGTCAGTCTTTCCAGGGAGGCGTACACCTTAGGAGTAGAATCCCATAATTCAGCATCTTTGAGACTCTATAGCCTCTTATCTGGTCTTGCCCATTCATTTTCCATATGCTCTTGAATTTCAGAAATGAGAGGATAGGAAGGAACTGTCTTTTTCAAGTCTGGATAATATTTGCACTGCTTTCTAGGAGGCGGGGCCTCCTCTCTCCAATTCATACCATCTTTTATTGCTTCCACAAAGTAGGGAATTAAAGAAAAATCGAAGGCATGAGTATCTGGTTTAATCTCTGACTCTGCCTACACAGACTCACCTTCCTCATTTGAATTGCAACAGAACGGCTCCAGGATCCGAATCTTCTGAGGCCGAAGAGAGCGAGGGACGAGCTGACTTCCTAGACACGCTTTTCATCCCCTCTTTGACCGCTGCTTTGATGTAAGACTTGACTTGACATGCATCTGCCTCATTGTCCCGGTCGGCTTCCTTTAAGCAAGATGCGCACACTAACTTCCCTGAAAATGCTTCAGCGGAGGTATTTTCATCAGGTGAGGAGGCCCTAGAAGAGGAAGAGGACCTTTGCCTGTGCCCACCCCCTGACTTGCACTTTTTGGATGCCTTTCAATGTGGCGACACCTCCCAGCTTAGATCTCAGCAACTACAATGAGGTACAGGTTAGGGCAACCAGGAGCGCCATTCCGACTGAAGTTTATTCTGTTGCAGGCCACTCATCTGATCTGATGTGTAACACCTTGAACCCTTCTTCCTTTTTTGGAGGTGGGGTGATGATTTAGCCCCTCTCCACCGGTGTTTGTCCCTCACTGGGCTCTTCTCTCTCTCAAAAAAAAAAGAAGAATGCTCTCTTTTAAAAACAAAACAAAAAAAATAAAAAATTCAGTAAAAAGTAAAAATCTTTCCATGTGTTTCTTCAGTGCGAGATGCAGGCAGGAGAACTTAGGTAAGACCTGCAATGACACATTTCAACATGAGGTGTCTCAGCTGCTAGTGAGTCAAGCTAGGTCAGAGTGAGCTGCACAGAGTACTCATCCACCAATCTGCAAACTGCCTCGTATGGTTGCTAAGCAACCCAGAAGCCCACAGTAGCTCCGCCCTCACTGAAATCAGCTATCCACGCCCCCCCCCCCAGCTGCGGCCTGCATCCAAAAAAGGGAAGCCGTGGGACTACTGATGCCAGAATGCCTGCTAAATACCTGCGGTCCCTGCAGCCATATGGCACCAAAGCCATTCCTGTCACCCAAGCAGTCTTTTATACTGCCAACCAGGGGTCACTGACAGTCATAGCAGTAGTTTATACTGCCAACATGAAGTCCCAGCACCAAGGCAACCCACCAAAAGCGAGATTTACAGCCCAATACTGGGGGTATTCTGACTCAGGAGAGGCTGAACCTAAGCAAGCTATGTAAGTGAAAAAACAACTAAAAGTAAGTTCCATTACCGTCTATCTTCTATTAATTACTTTTTTTCAAAGAGGCGTCCGGAGCGAGGGCAAAAAAATAACGCTGGCTGACGCAGACAGACACTCTTTATCAGCTAGGAATAAGGTTGTCCTGGAGGTGTCAGAGGAGCGGAGTTGACCCATGGATAAAGGACCTGGATAAAGGAATATGAAAATGGTTACCTAGCTTTAACGTTGGTCACACCCTTTAGTCTTTAGCTTTATGTCACCATTTCAGGTGCTCAGAACATTAGTGGCTGTGCTTCCAACTCTCTGACAACTTAATATCCCAGTACTCTGATGGTATCAAGCATTCACAAAGGTAATGAGTGTGAAAATACTCACCATCGCTGGGAGTGAAAGACAGATACTTAATAGTTTGGATTGCTTCAAATGGGTTCTGTGTTTACAATTATGATAATGTGTATTGAACTTCAATGTCAGAGACAGGCTCTCCCTATTGTCTGTCTATTGAGATTGTGATGTGGATTGTGTTAAGCCTGTCTGTTCCATTGTTAAATGTTAATGAACTCACATTGTTTCTGTCCAGATGGCTAGATAATTTGTTCAGGTTAATTCTATTTCTATATACAATTTCATCTGCATATGATAATTTAATCAGGCAACCCCTGACCTGTGTGTGGTAATCTGATCAGGAGGGGGATGTGCTCATGTGTGTATAAATTGAGTGTGAAACTTTTCAATAAGGGAGAAGATTCCAAAATTTATACAAGCTAAGTTGTCGGCTAGCTTTGTATGAGGGCAGCTGGGAAAATCTGATATCTATGTTCACGACTGGGAAGAAGCTGTATACTGACGGAAGTCCACAAGTACAGTGTGGGTTGTGGTTCCGTTACAATGAGGAATACTAAAATCTTTCTATGAAAATATGTTGTGTCTACCCTTCCCATTCTCCAACTTTAAGTATATTTTATCTTATACAAAATGTCAGAGATGCTTCACGTGTGGCTTCTGGCTTGTGTTGGAGCATAGCTGGTGTTGAATGTGGACATGTGTACTGCATGTGGGAGAAACTGGATAATCTATACAGCATTCCTACAGAAAATGATTAGTAATGACATAAGGTAATATTTGTTATTTTTCAGCTAATGCAGAGAGACATTTATCATACATCACAGCTTCTGTAGGTAACAAAAGGCCAGAGGTTCTAAAGTTGGATTCCTCATACATGTGTTTATAATAAAGGGATAGGGTGTGGTTGAAGATTTATTATACATATTCTTTAGCGAGGGCATCTAGGGATAACAAAATAAAAATCTATTTATCTCAAATAGGATATACCAGATAAGCCAAAAAAATCACAGTCTGTTAAAAATTAAAACCTAAGTGTAGCCTAAATAAAAAAAAAAAGAAAAATAAGCACAAAAGACAACTTACATTCAGGAGGATGTGCCAACCCTTTCCCCTCAGCTGCTCCATTATTAGAAGTCATATTGCAGCTTTTTTTTTAAATGAAACACAATCAATGAATGGAGGTGGCAGACCTACAGTATCAATCATCTGCCCATCCTCCATTCATAAATCCTGTTTCATTCATAGAAGCTGTAGTACGGCTTTTATGAAGGGAGAAGCTGGGCGGAAAGGGCAAGCATAGTCAGGTTCTCTTGATGAGTGCCTCTGACTGCCCCTTAGTTGTATTAACCCCTGTCGCACTGAAAGATTGTGGAAATGAAGGAGCGGGCATCAATGGAGAATTTGAACTAAATGAGGAGGCACTTGAACAATCCTACTGATTGTAAGTTATGTCCCTTGTGATGATTTTTGTGCTTTTTATTTTGGCTGCTAAGTACTAACCTTCAAGATTGTTACACTATTTCCTTTGCTGTGTCATCTTGCTCCTCTCCTGTTGTACAGTTATTACCTCTTGCATTCAGCTTATGGAGGTGTTATCATCTCATCTCAGAGAGCTTCATGATGGCTCCAAGCAACAAAAAGAAAGACTAGTAGCTACACCTCCCATCAACATAGGACACATGACCTGTGCCGCTGTATAGGGCACATGATCACAGGATTAGTTGGACAAATGCTCTGCTTTAGAGCAACCTTTATTTGCTTGTAAAGTATGATGTGGAATGCACATTGTTTTAAGTGTCGTCTTTAGCACCCTAGTATTCCTGTAAATTAGGGTGCTTTGATATGCAATTTTTTTAGCTTTTTTAAAGTAAAAAAATAAATGTTTGGCAGGGCTCTCATAACTCTCTATTGGTTCCTCAAAACGATGGTTAATGGCAGTCTTCAACATGGAGCTGTGGAAAGGGGAAGGCCAGTTCTCAACTTTCTCAGAGACGATTGAGATTTTCATTCTAGACTTGGGATTTGGCGGTCCCAGGGAGCTGTGATGTTTTTTAGATGTAACCTTTCATTTATAATGTGCACCGGCTATATATATACACTGTATCTTGCATGTTATGATCGGATTGATGAAGCTAAAAGCAGTACAACAACTATGTTTGAGAAAGTTCAGTTCCAATCAAATACTGTACAAGCATGCCAGGAAAATATACAGCAATGAAAGAACCGAGCTTTATTACGCTGAAGCGCTTTTTTTGTAATAACAGACTGCTGTGCCACTAAAGGAACAAAAAGTCAGAAATTGAGTTCAGGCAGTATATTGCCTTTTTCCTTGAGGACTTATTCTTTAATTGAATAAGTTTGAACATTATAGCAGAGACTGAACAGATCTCAAAAAGTAAAGGTTGATAGTATCTTGGTCACTATAGAAAACAACTGCCACATTTGTTGTAAATTATTGCTGAAGATATTTTCCTGCCAATGAATACATTTTACCCAGAGAATTTACTACAATAAACAAAATTTCTAACTGAGAGGTATTTAGACCTCATTCACACGGGGCGTATCAATGTGTACCCCGTGCGAGGGCTGTGTTTACCCACACAGGGTTGCACAGGTGTTCTGTGCATCCGCATGCAGGCAGTCGCATTGCTGTCTTTTGGGATGCAGCTGCTGCATTGACACAGTTGCTGCTGCCAATTTGACATCTGTTCAGGTGCAGGTTCTGCCTGCATTCAGACCTGTGCTCACCAACAGATGCCAAAATGGGAGCAGCAGCCGCATCTCAATAGACATTAATGGGACTGCCTGCATGGGGACGCATACAACGCCTGTGAATCCCCATGCTGGTGAATGTGGCCTACGCATAAGGTACGCATTGATACGCCCCATGTGAACGAGGCCTAACTCCTGCACAGAGAAGCAATGAAGATAAAGGCCAGGAAAGGTCCAAACATTGCTTCCAATGTTCATATTAGGGCAGTGGGATACTTGACCCAACAAATGCAGGACTGGCTTAGTACACGTTCTCTGAGCCAATGGATGGGGAAACCTCTAACTATGTATGATTGAGCCTAAAAAGTAGAACCACTGTAGGGCTCCCCACCCACCTCTGTAATCCCCATCTCAAAGGCAATTTCTGTAGTTATACATAATATTATTTGATTTTAAGGTATTTCTGTGGTGGTCTCTATACCATATACAGTATACAATTATCTTATTTGTTTGCAAAATACTGTTGCTACATTAATAAATCAATGTGTAGCAAGAAAGTGCTGATCCTGTGTACCACCAGGTCCCATAGCAGTCACATGGTCTGCTATGAGTATGGTTACTCTCTTGACCTGTTGGGAGTCAGAATTGCTAACCAAGTAACCCTTGCAACTAAATATACCCCTATGCTGCTTTAAAAATTCATGTGTAAAAGCCCTCAAACTTATGATAAATGGTTAATAATAATTCTAATGCAGGAAATAGGAATTGTGTGGCATAGCTGGCCAGTTTTGAAAAGCAGGGTCACTTCCTGGCGCAAATTTGCAAAACCTGACTGGCCTTGGAATTGGAGGGCTGTTAGTTGTTTTGGCTTATTAAAAGCACTTAACCTCAGAAGTGGTATATGTAGGATATACTTGGGTGTGAGTTGTTTGGACTCTAGTCATTTGTCTTCTCTCTAACTGATTGATAACTCTAACTCCCCAGCTGGTTGATAGAAATGTGTTTGAGCAATATAGGTATATAGTGCAGAATTCATGCAAATCTATCTCTCTGTCACAGAATCTTTCGAAGGGAGCTGAATTCCTAACTTGGGGGACTTTTAACTTTACAGGGATAACTTTGGAAGATGTGGTTAAATGTAGGATTAGAAAGCCCAGTTGCACTTGGGTCTTCAGTTTTCAGCAACTTTCAAGATGGACTGAAGGGGGAATGGCCTGCATAAAGGTAAGCCAATGAGGAGCAAGTTACAAAAGTTGAGACAAGAGATAACCAGGGAATGAATTAAAAGCTTTCTTGGTATCATTGGTTAAGAAGAGAGATTTTACAGAGGTTAAGGGGGCAGATTGTAGACAGTGATTGGATGTGGGGCTGAAATGAGAGTTCAGAGTCCAGGATTAGACCTAACACCCTGGCATGCGGGGATGGACTCATAGTTGCGCCACCAATCTCAACAGTAAGGTCAGGGAAGGGGGTATGGGGAAAGGAAAATGATGAGCTAGTTGTGGATAGATTGATTTTGAGGAAGTGGTGTGGCATCCATACTGATATTAGTAAATTAGTTATGCATGAGGAGACTGATGGGGTGAGCTGAGGAGCAGAAAATAGATATTTGATAGGCTACTGTGAAAGCGTAAATCTACAACAGCAACAATTCTAGGTATAACCGACTGCATAACAATGGTCAGGTGCCTTGGTGTAGAGAAAAGCAATTTTATTTTAATTTGGCATTCACAGGAAATCAATAGCTGGAAACTGGAATGGGTAAAATGGATAAGGTAGGTAGGTAGGTACATTTTCAATGCTTTGAAAGGGATCTTCACTTGGGATAGTTATTACCAGTACACTTACACCATGTCAGCCTACTATAACTCTAAAGCTGGCCATAG
This sequence comes from Pelophylax lessonae, assembly GCF_965119305.1. Lineage (NCBI taxonomy): Eukaryota > Metazoa > Chordata > Amphibia > Anura > Ranidae > Pelophylax > Pelophylax lessonae. The sequence continues at coordinate 134,583,980 of NC_138770.1, forward strand.
CCATAACAAATGTTGGCTAATTCCTGCTGCTTTAGCCAAAATTCAAGCTGTGGGTAGCCCCGAAAGCACCACCCGGCTTAACAAAAGTCAATTTAAAAATCGACTGAGCTAGGAAAAAAATGAATGGCCGAACAAGTGACTGCACCCTATCAGATTCAGTCATTATTTGGCAGCTCTCCTGTAGTCATTGTGTTTTGAGATTTCTACAATATACAGCCGGCAACTAGTGACTGGACATACCTCACTTAAAGGTAAGTTATGTCCCGGGTGCTGCATAGCAAAAAAAACAAAAATATTAATAATAATTAACAACTTCCATTTGAAAACTAAACAAGCAAGGGGGCATTTTCCCTTTTTTTAAGTGATTGAAGTTCTTTTTTAAATCTGGGAGGTCATGCTGTTCCTAATGCTAATTTTAAAACACCTTTTATAAAGCAAGTATTAAATAATTCAGTGTAAATACATGAATTGTTTACTGAAAGAATCTCTTAACACTAATGTATAGCTCACAAGCTTTCAGATGAGAGTGATAACAGTACACTTTCTTCTGGAATTAGGGATTTCTAATTAAATTTATCAGAATGGATAATGCAGTGAAATAAGGAAGCAATTAATTATGGCCAGGAAGTGTTCAATTGGTTAACTATCCATGTAAGGTTTAATGACTTCCTAACTGTAACTGCTAGAAGCAGCTGTTTGCATTCAATTCTGAATTAGATAAGCCATTCCCATTGCTGTATGAATGTGTTCGAATAACGAAGATGTCAAGGGCTTTAGCTGTTTCCACAACTTTATTAGTGTTTTAAAGGGACCCATTTATGTAATTTCAGTAAATTCTATTAAATTTGAACTGGAACTTGTAAAATAAAAAACGGCAAATGCCCTGTTGCAGAAGTTTGACATGTGATTAGGAGGATTTTTAAATCCTTAACTCCAGGCAGATACAGTATCTCACAAAAGTGAGTACACCCCATCGCATTTTTTGTAAATATTTTATTCTACCTTTTCATGTGACAACACTGAAGAAATTACACTTTGCTACAATGTAAAGTAGTGAGTGTACAGCTTGTATAACAGTGTACATATTCTGTCCCCTCAAAATAACTCAACACACAGCCATTAATGTCTAAACCGCTGGCAACAAAAGTGAGTACACCCCTAAGTGGAAATGTCCAAATTGGACCAAAAGTGTCAATATTTTGTGTGGCTCTTATTTTACAGCACTGCCATAACCCTCTTGGGGATGGAGTTCACCAGAGCTTCACATGTTGCCACTGGAGTCCTCTTCCACTCCTCCATGATGACATCACAGAACTGGTGGATGTTAGAGACCTTGCGCTTCTCCACCTTCCATTTAAGGATGCCCCACAGATACTCAATAGGGTTTAGGTCTGGAGACATACTTGGCCAGTTTATCACTTTTATCCTCAGCTTCTTTAGCAAGGCAGTGGTCGTCTTGGAGGTGTGTTTGGGGTCGTTATCATGTTGGAATACTGCCCTGCAGCCCAGAGTCCAAAGGGAGGGGATTATGCTCTGCTTCAGTATGTCACAGTACATGTTGGCATTCACGGTTCCCTCAATGAACTGTAGCACCCGAGCGCCGGCAGCACTAATGCAGCCCCAGACCATAACACTCCCACCACCATGCTTGACTGTAGGCAGGACACAATTGTCTTTGTACTCCTCACCTGGTTGCTGCCACACACACTTGACACCATCTGAACCAAATAAGTTTATCTTGGTCTCATCAGACCACAGGACATGGTTCCAGTAATCCATGTCCTTAGTCTGCTTGTCTTCAGCAAACTTTTTGCATGCTTTCTTGTGCATCATCTTTAGAAGAGGCTTCCTTCTGGGACGAAAGCCATGCAGACCGCTTTTATGCAGTATGCGGCGTATGGTATGAGCACTTACAGGCTGACCCCCCATCCCTTCAACCTCTGCAGCAATGCTATCTTATTATCTATTTCCCAAAGACAACCTCTGGATATGACGCTAAGCACGTGCACTCAAATTCTTTGGTCGACCATGGTGAGGGCTATTCTGAGTGGAACCTGTCCTGTTAAACCGCTGTGATGTATTGACCCCCATACAGCAGCTCAGTTTCAGGGTCATGGAAATCTTCTTATAGCCTAGGCCATCTTTATGCAAAGCAACATTTCTTTTTTTTAAATCCTCAAAGAGTTCTTTGCCATGAGGTGCCATGTTGAACTTCCAGTGACCAGTATGAGAGAGTGAGAGAGAGAACACCAAATTTAACACACCTGCTCCCCATTCACACCTGAGACCTTGTAACAACACTAAAGAGTCACATGACACCAGGGAGGGAAAATTCTAATAGGGCCCAATTTGGACATTTTCACTTAGGGATGTACTCACTTTTGTTGCCAGTGGTTTAGACATTAATGGCTGTGTGTTAAGTTATTTTGAGAGGACATCAAATTTACACTGTTATACAAGCTGTACACTCACCGTACATCTTACCGAATGGGCACGCTGGGCAGTTGCCCAGAGGCCCCACTTGCCAGGGGGGGCCCCACCTGCCCAGCGACCCAGCCAAGCATTAGTCCGGATTCCTGTGTGCATCCCACCGCCAAACTTAGCAGGTAGCGAGTGCCTGTCGACCCTGTGCTGCTGTCAGGCCACTTGGGCTGTGGAGGGGGAACCCATAACTGCAGGAATGCCTGTCCGCCTCCGTGGTAACAGGCACACACAGGATAGTTGAGTCTGACTCCCATCCATGTGTGTGTTCACTGGACCCAGCCGCCAAACTTGGAAGCTATCATTAGCCTGGCACTGCTGTACCAATAAATATTGCCTTATCGATAATTTTCATTTTTATTCTCGTGGGTGATTCTGTAGGAAGGGCCCCAGTGCACTGCATTGCCCGGGGCCATTTAATGCTTAAGATGGCACTGGGGAGGGGGATATATACTTTATGATGCCCTACTGTAAGTGTTCTTTATCCAAGTGCTGTCAGGTAAACCCCTCCTTTACTCCTGACATGCTGAACACATCCACCATTTCCTCCTGACACCATAAGAAGTGAAGGAAAGGTTTGCATTTTGATCAACTATGGGAGAGTTCACAGTATCTCCCTCCCTGTCAGGGTCTTACCTTGCCTTCCTGTTGGCATCCATCTTGGACATGTGCAGATTGCTGTGTTTTATAAACTCTGTTTGCATCATCACTTCCCTGCTGCCTGGGTGTCGCTCAGTGATGATGTTGCACACCTGACTATATATATATCACCTTTTGGCTTGCAGTCCTTTGCCCTTCCATATTCCAAGGTGCAACACTGCTATCAGTCTTCTGTTCTCCGTGTTCCTCCGTGCAAGACCTGGTTTGGCTGACAACCTTCCTGGCTCTCGATTCTACATCGGCAGATGACCTGGCATCGACAGACTACCCGCCTCTGGACTACACCCGGGCTTGTATGACTACCCGCTTCTAGACTCAATACCGGCTTGGATGACTACCTGCTCTGGACTTGACCCCGGCTGTTCCTGATTTCACTCCTTGCTTTTGCTGTGCGTTTATTGTTTTTGCTCTATTAAACTGCTTTATTTTACTTACATCTTCGTGTGGTCTGATTTCCTGGCACCCTGACACTCCCTCTCTCTCTATCTATCTTGTTATTTACAGCACAAAATTGGTTGTTCTAAAAATGTAACTCCAGGAAAAAAAATATTTTTCAAAATAGCCAAAAGTTAAATAAGTAACCTGTGTAACCTGTGTATAATGGTTTATTTACCCTTTTTTTTATTTTCTAACTCTTGCCTGCCCCCAACCTCCATCTTCATTCGCGCCTGGATGTAACGCTCCTTGCGTTTCTTATAAGGTGTGGATTTTCAGCTGCAGAAGTAGTTCCACGTCAGTAGTCATGTAGGAGATATGCTGAGATACCAATCCCAACCTCAATGACTCATCATGTATGGAAGGTCTTATTTCAGCCAGTAAATACACACAGTAATTAAGCTGGTTCCTAGTGTGACTTTATATACATGTGGTAAGACAATGATAAAGGTCTTAGGGATAGGTTTGAGTGGAAGTGGTAGGTGACAGACACTTGAGGTGAGACAGTGCAGATGGATGCAGGAAGGGTTAGCGATCATGTATGATAACAGATGACAGAGTAGCAGGTGCATACAGGAGAGATCAACCCAGTGCAGGAAATAGTAGCAGTAGCCTCAAGAGCTAGCAATCTAGTTATGCAGATGTAAAAGACAGTCCTTGCTATGCAGAGCTAAATAGTGTAAGCCTAGTACAAGTCTATAGAGATTTCCCCTGTGGGGTACTTAGCACTAATAGCGATAGCCGAAGGATCGCTCAGGAGATGCGGATGATCCAGTAGCAGGATGCAGGGATCAGCGCAGCGAGGTTCGTCAGCGAGGAGAGCTTGCAAGCATGGAAGCTTCAAGCAAGATTAGTATCCAGGTACTGGTGTTTGAACGAACACATGTGAGTGAGAACCGACGCCCTAAATAGCCATCTAGTCCGGCGCTGGGTGATGACAGCTTCAGCCTTAAAGGGAAACACACCTATATGTGTTTCTTCTGTCTAGGTAGATGGAAATCACCCGGAATAAATGTGATAGGAGGCACTGAGAGTGCCAGAACCTTACACTGGATGAGAATGATGTGTCCTTGCCTTCAGTGGTCTCCTGGGATTTGTACGCCAGATATCCAAGGAGGCTTTAGCTTCCACAATGCAGGGGCAGCAGTGCAATACCAGGATCCTACAGACTCTCAGTACACTTGTGGGTAGGTGTAGCATGGTGCAGTGGCAGGAAACACTCCAGATATAGGAAACAGAACTGTATTGAAATTAAAGTTCAGCAATACAAAATAACCACTGGGAGAACTGAAAGGATGTAACAGCGATGAGTAGTAGCAGAAGGTATCGGATGTGCCAACAGTGTCTGTATCGAGGGATGGAATGTGGCCTGGCTGGTTCGTACCCAAGTAGGGTTTCCCTACTTATCTGAAACCTCTTCCTGCCGCTAAGCACTGTCCCTGACAGACAGGTGATCCATCCCTACTCTAGCCACACACAAAATGTGCACCAAATCCGGGAGCCAGGGTCTTAAATAGATTCTGAATGACCCAAAATCACATGGGATTAAGGCATCCAATCAGATGCGGCCTCTCTGTGACTGAGAAAACCATAGAGAAACTAGGTAACTCTCAACTTCCTCCTCCACCTGCATTGCCGCTGCAGATGAGCACCACATGCAGTGGAGAAAATAGACTGCACCTGCCTACACACTGTCTACCCGTACCTCCGATATGGGCAGGCAGTTACTAAATTGCTGGAAGAATCAATGAACTACAAGGACACTCACCAATGCCATCTCAATTCTTTAAGAACTACAAGCTGTTGGGTGCGGTGGCTGACGGTACTAGTTCATTCATTCATCGAACTCTGTGAATAAATAGTGCGGCTGTGTGGGCAGAGCCCCATACAGGCATGATGTTTTTAAATTGGAACAAGGGATGCAGGGAGAGGATCTCCTGCCAACTGTCACAGGGATGGAAGGATTGGGGGGAGAGGAGGCAGAAGTTGGAACATGTTATTTATTCCACCCTGTGACACATGTTACATGTCGCCCACATGTTACATGTTCCAAAGGTGAACTTAACCTTTAATTCAATACTCAAAGCACACATAAACACACACACACACAAGCACACATAAACACACATCCACTCATATGAAATACACACATAAAAGAAATGTAGATTCTCTTTACGTTCGATTTATACTCAGGCATTGAATTTCCTATGCTATCTCAAGGTCAGAGAAGCAGTGGCGTGCATTGTATAATACTCTGGGCTTAAAATCCCTCTGTTTTCTTTGTCTATGTTTTCTATTTTGTTTCCTTTTAATAGCCAGACCCATGTTGGAGGCATTTAGGTGTTTTTAGTTATTTCATTTCAGTTCCCCAGACTAATTTCCTTTTCCAGATCCTCCTACTGTCATGTAAATTCAATTTTCAGACGTGGGTGTTTTAAATAACATCTTTTACATAGCCATAAAATACGATGTCGCTGAGATAGGATTCCACTGAACTCCATGTACTTTTCACTTGATTGTTTTACCTTGTTCTTTGTAGAGGGAACAAAGCAAGTAAATGATGTAGTTAAAAAGAGGTAACATTTTAAAGATTATGGAAAAGTGACTGTTTGTTCTGCCTTGTGCCCTGCACATACTGTAAATGTCACCCAAGTAGTTGGGCCTCAATCATGTCAGTGACTTTTGAAAATAAAAATAGCTGTTCCTTGTAAGAAAAAGCTATTATTCTCACCCAAGTCACCTAAATTTCTTCTGTTCGGACCTCACAACGCCGTTCTAGTCTAGAGAAACCAGTCAGAACTGGAAGTCTTGCAGGTGATTACATTTCTTAAAACAGAGTTCCAGCCATTTTGTGTCCAGTAAAAGTCAGCAGCTACAGTGTAGCTGCTGACTTTTAATAAACACACACTCACCTGTCCCATGATTCAGCGATGCGGCCGGCGGGAGCTTAGGATCTTCTGCCTGCAGCGCCGGCATCACAAGTGTGGGCATCCGGCTGTGACAGCTTGCGGCTTCATAGCCGGGTGCGCACTGCATATGCGCGAGTCCCACTGCGCTTCCTTAGTGGCCTGGGCAATCTTCTGGGACCTGTGACGTGTCCCAGAAGATTGCAGGCAGGGAGGATGAAAAGGAGAACTTCCACTCGAGCCACCTAGGCAGCCCGAGCGGAAGTGGGAGCGGGTACCTGTCAAATCAAGGTACCCACTCCCCCCCCCCAAAAAAAATGACATGCCAAATGTGGCATGTCAGGGGGTCAGGAGCCCTCAAAGTGGAAGTTCCACTTTTGGGTGGAACTCCGCTACAACCCTTTCCCCATATCTGACCTAATTCTTCAATTCTCTCTGGGGTGGCAGCCCCATCGATAGAGCCTTGAATTTAGCTTGTGTGATGGTCATCCCCCAAACCAGGGAAAGATACCAGCGATGTTAGCAATTACCGACCAACCTCTCTAATCAATAATGATTTAAAAATCCTAACTAAAATCCTTTCAAACAGATTATCAGTCTTTATAGCCAAATATGTACATAAGGACCAAGCGGGCTTCATCTGGGGGAGACAGGGCCCTGATCAGATATAAAAAGCAATTGATGTTATTTCTTTACTTCGCTCATGATGGGATGGGGGAAATCGGCAGGGAGGCTTTCTGTTATCTATTGATCTACAGAAGACATTTGATATGGCTACTTGGCCTTACCTTTTTGAAGTTCTGGAGAGATGGGGCTTCGGCCTGCACTTCCTGGGAACACTTAGTGCACGCTACTCTAGCCCTAGCGTGCAGGTGCTTCTGCAAGGATTTTATTCGGACCCCTTTAACATATCGAAAGCCATGCATCAAGGATGTCCCCCTTCCCTGCTAATTTTTGCTATCGCTATTGAGACATTAGTGATAGCAATTAGAAACCACCCTGACATTCGGGGAGTGTTTTGTGGCCCTGCGGAACATAAATGCGCATTGTTTGCTGATGACCTTCTCCCATTTATTTCCTCGCCTCTTGTCTCAGCCCCCAACATTTTTAAACTATTGAAGGATTTTATTTCAGCCTCCGGACTCCAGGTCAATAAGTCAAGAGCCCTGAACATTACAGTTGAACCCTCCCTGGTGGACTGTTTACGGTCACATTTCTCCTTCTCCTGCAGTGCGGATTCAATTCATTATTTGGGTGTGCACCTGACTCCCAACATAGACCAGTTGTATAAGGTTAATAACCCACCCCTCTACAAAAAGCTTGGTGAGGACCTTGATTCTTGGTCCAAACATGATTTATCCTGCACAGGTTGGATCACATTTATTAAAATGACCTTGTTCCCACGTCTTCTCTATTTATTTAGATCACTTCTTATTCCGATTAAAAGAGCTCACCTGAACAGCTTTTAGTCCAAAATTATACACTTCATTTGGCGGAAAAAAGGCCTCCGTTGCCCTAAATCTATGCTCTTTATATTGTGAACCCAAGGGGAGCTAGCCCTCTCTAATCTCTGGTAGTACTACCAGGCAGCTCAGCTAGTGCAATTCTCCATGGTCTACTCCCGGGGTACTAAACCAGATTGGATCCCCAGGGAACAGCAGGTGGTCCCTCATTACAGGTTAGATTACCTTGTTTGGTATTCCACCAAGAGTAGGCTCCCTATTCTTGCGCCCACTCTATCGCACTCTCTTGTTTTATGTGACCAAGTACACAAACATCCCTCATTAGCTTCTGAACTTAGACCCCTATCACACTTATTCAACAACCCACGATTTCCCCCAGTCCTAAACATCAAAGCTTTTCAATGGTGGCTAAATAAAGGACTGTTTTGTATAGGTCACTTTTTCAATTCTTTGAGGGCCCTTATCTGTAAGCTTCTGTGTCAGTAAAATGGAAATGCCCAGTGAAGAGAGATACTCACAAGACACGCATTTTTTACGATCCATCTGGGTCAGTGAGCCTGACCCCCCCCCCCCCCAGGATAACCGCTTACGAACATTGGTGCTCTGAGATCTCGAACCTGAAGAGTAGCATCTCCATTGTCTACTCTTTGCTGGCTAAAGCCATGGATAAACCCGCTTGAGCCCGGAGCTGGAAACAGAACTTGAAAGAGGAATAGGAGTTGGACACCTGGCATCAGTGCTTTCAATGATTTTTCAAGGGAGTCATCAATGTCTCCCTTATTGAGGCTAATGTGAAACCTATCTCTGGTACCTTGTGCCTTCTAATCTTGCTAAGATGTATCCGGACTCTTCCCCACTTTTTTTTGAAGCTGTGACCATATGGGCACACTTCTTCATATCTGGTGGTCATGTCCTCGAATTGGAGGCTTCTGGAATAAAGTCTTTCAGATGGTACACAAGGCCACAGGCTGTGCAATTCCCCAAACACCCAAATAGCTCTACTGAATAGACGGATGGGTAAAACTACTAAACACATTCAGTCTCTTCTGTTCTATATGGTATTAGGAGCCAAAATTACGATAACCAGAGCCTGGAAACAGCCCTCAGTTTCCTTTGCAGCAGCCAAACGGAAGATCTCATGGACAATGACACAGGAAAAAACTTGTTAGTGTCCTTCAAGATAAGGTCAGGAAATTCAAACTTATCTGGGAGCCCTGGGCAGCCTTCGTTATTACCCCCCTATGAACGCAGCATATACTGCTATACTACAGCCTCCCCAGTGACTGTCTATCCCCCTTTCTTTTCTTATCTCAAACTTTTCTTTCCTCTTTCTCTTTCAGTTTTCTTCCTTTTTTGTTGGTACGTTTAGTTTCAATATGTTTGTGATCTGACATGGTTTACTTTGGCCGACTTCCTATTTGCTGTTCCCTTGAAAGTGGGACTGGGAGGGAGCTACGAGTCCTTATCTCAGTTCTTCTTTCTTTTACTGGGATCTTGGTTACCTTGAAGTCTTAATATCACACAATTCCCCCCAAATTTTCTGTGCTTGTTACTTGGTTTCCCCCAGGTACTCCGATGCTCCTCAATCTTGGGCTTGATAGTCTCCTTGCTGGTCGGGCTCCTGAGGACCTTATGTTTTGCAATCAATAACCTAGTGCACGTCCTCTGTGATCCCCACCCCCCCAAGACACAATAGTCCAAGGGGTGGCATAGGGTTCTGGGTGCAACCGATACATGCTATGTATGGTGTTCGTTCTCCCCACAGCGTGTTGGCGCTGGGTTTTGTCTTCATTAGTCCCATACGACTGTATTCCATGTCAATTTTGATTACTAGTAGTAATGTACACTATCTTTTTGATAATTGTCAATAAACAATTATTGAGAAAAAAAAATGTCACTTCTGCTCCAGCGCTGCAGGCTCTGGTAAATATTTCAGCATTCAACACTTCCAGAAGTTTCAGGTGTCTGTGTCCCGTGCCCTGTGCTATGGCTCCTTCCTCAAACTTCTACATCACTGAGGATGAACATTGCTTTCCAACGCTCCTGAACCCCGGGAGAGATGAGTATAACGGTTCCTGTACAATCCTGTTTGGAATTATTAAAGCTGGACTCCTGGGGAAAATAAAAGTCCCCGCTTGTGATTGGGCTGTACACTATAAGGGTTAATAGCTTGTTTACTTATAGGAGGACAAGGTAAAACAGTTTTACTTACCTGATCCTCTGCTTCCATAAGCTTCTCCACACTGCTAGATCAGTCACTGCAGCTTATCCTTGCCTGCACTCGAGTGGTCTAAGGCCCTTTGACATCATGAAGATTGATGCAGAGACCTGTATTAGAGACAATCAACAGATGAAATATGGAGGAGTGGAGGATCAGTGCTTTTATTACTCCCTATACATAAATGACCTTTAAGCCTTTCCATTTCACGTGCAGCCCCACTACAAGGGAGCACTTATACTTTTCCTACAGTTGGGCTTTAGGAACTATGTAGTACAAGGGTCTACATTAGCAATTTAAAGAAATGATATCTTATCAGGTGGGCCATCACATTAAATAGTTTGCTGAAACATCTTAAAGAGATTAGAGAATTTGACTGTAATATATATGGTCAGCATGTTGCTTCTGTCTTGCCTACATATTTTTTGTAAAATAAAAAAGGTAATTATACAATGTTTCCTGGGAATTTGACAAAATCTTGCAACCTTTGCACAAGCACACAAAATGCAAATTATAACACCTGTACTAAGCTGGAAAAATGTAACCTGTTTTTCTCTGAACAATCAGATCTGTTAGTAGAGCTGTGGTGCATGTGCCTTACAGCATGGGCTATGGGAACCTACCAACCTATCTATTTGTAATACATATAAACTTAGTGCTACCATCATATTTTGCTGTTTCAAACTTTTTTTCTTCTCACAAATATGCAACCTAAACAGCTCTATCCAGACTGAACAGCTCTGTAAGGCCTCTTTACACAGGCCATCTAGGTGCAGTGTGTCCCTCCTGGACAAGGGCAGGACAGGGCTGAACACTGTACCTGGTACCTGAGTTTTGGGCCATGTGCATTCAGGGACAAATGCCTGGAACACAGAAGACCTGCATTCCATTCATATGTCCCAGAATGCAAAGGGCCACAAAAGTGGATACTATGCAGTGCAGCGTTGAGCCGCAGTCTTCCATAGACTTTGATAGGATGTAGGCAGTGGGACTGGATGCTGCTCCTGTCACTAAAATGTCAGGAAGGATGCATTTGGCAGACAGCTGATAATTAGGTAAGGATTTTTAAGATCCTTAGATTTCTTCTTATTTGCCCTAGCTTTGATGCTAAACTTTACTTCACCATACCATTCTGAAGAAGTAAGATCTGGATGAGCACCGACCCCTCACTTTAACTTGTGTGCTTGTTGTGTTGGCTGTGCATGGAGTGGAGTTCATGATTTTGAAAACACTGGTGCTTGTTGATTTTGACAATGTCAGGCTAGTGCCAAAAGGCACTGGGAGCAATGTATGCCTCTGGCTTAGACGGTTTACTCAATTTAGCTGATATAAGCTAGGAGGGAGATGATGTACTACCTGAGTAAAGCAAATTCCACGTCTCTTAATGGAGATTTAGACACAAATCTCATGGGGTCAGTGTGCATGACAGAAGGAGAGACAAGCTATTTGGTCTAACAGTATAAAAATAGTGGTATTAGTTTACCTTAGGCCCCTTTCACACAAGTGGTCGGATCAGATTTGCCTGTCTGTTTTTTAGGTGGACCCAATCGAACCCTTCTTTCTCCTCTATGGACTGGCAGGTGTAAATGGACTTGTGTCCATTTCCACCTGCCTACCTAAATTTGATCCAACAAAAACAAACGGAAAGGGATCCATTCCCCTCCATCTGGCCGGATCAGAGGGCAGTTGGGTGTAAACGAACAGCCGGTCTGTTTACATCCAATTTCCGAAAGAGCAGAGTGAGCTGTATCAATGTCCACTCCTCTCAGCTCAGCAGGAGATCAGCAGACAGATGCCCTGCTGAGAAAAACAGACCAGGCCCATGTTAAGGGGCCTTAAAGTGTATTTAGAAATGTTATCATCATATCATTTCATTCCAAAGGGACCCCTTGAAAGGAAGCACTGACTGCTGTTGTGTTGGGTTGTCCTTCCTAGACCTATAGATTGGCTGTGCTGCCTTAGGGTTGGGAATTTAGGAGGCATTTAATTGGGCTCTATGGGTGAGGGTATTGACCTGAAACTGCTTCTGCCAACAGCTTGCCCACCCTTTAGTCGTTTGTTTTTTGCCACGGTAGAGTTTTTCGCCAGAGTTTACTTTGCCAGCAGTAAATGGTTCATAAATTATTCCCTCTGTCAGATTTTGCTTGGTTGGATGGTTGGCTAAATGTGTTCCTAGTTCAAAGGCTGCAACTGTCACAAGAAAGCTTAAAATAAATGTTTCAGTTATTTTAAATATTTTTTATTTACTTTTTTGTAAGTGGTATTAATATATTCTGCAGTGTTTTAAGGTGAGTTGAAGAGCAAAACATTCTCATTAGCCCTTGTTCTGAAGGACCTACCACTATCATACATACATTCTGGAGTTAAATTTGACTGAAAGCTTAATAAAATAGAACTATAGGGAAAACGTTTTATTTTCCTTTTGGATAGAGTAAAGGAGGGTTATAACCACAGTCATATTTTTTTCATCATCTTTGTCTTCAGTTTAGTTAACACACATTTGCAAATGCATGCGGAAGCTGCAAGGCCAACAACAAGGCATCCTGTGTATCTTGCAGAACCTAACACTAGATAACACTGCTCAACCTGAGTGTTTGAGTGTCTTCATTTGCAAATGTGTGTTAACTAAACTCCTGTTTTTAACCCATATCGTTAGACAGGTTTATTTGGTTTGTTAGCAGACTGGTGGGTAAGTACTTCAAACTAGGGACTGGCTGTTTTCCACACACCTTCATTTATCCCCCTTGCTTTTCAATTGACTACATACAGGGATGGAGACACCGAGCAGTGCTCGCCAGTGTCTCACTTAAAGTCCCAAAATTGCCCATTTCTTGTATCTTACTAGGGATGGAGATGCTTGCTTTACAGGCGGGTGTCTCACTCAAAGTCCCCATTTGCCTTTAACATCTTTACCAAAGGGATGGGGGTGTGTGTTTCCCAGCTGATCACATCTAGTTTGCACCCTAAGGCTATTATACAGCCATTCGTTTTTCATTGCCAGTCATGGATTGGAGCCGATGGGGGAGGATTGGGCGATCTCCAATCCCATCTGTTTCCCATCCATCCATTAGCAGCATGTCCTTCCGTTTGTGAAGACACTCAGACACTCAGGTTGAGCAGTGTTATTTAGTGTTAGGTTCTGCAAGTTACACAGGATGCCTTGTTGTTGGCCTTGCAGCTTCCGCATGCATTTGCAAATGTGTGTTAACTAAACTTCTGTTTTTAACCCATATTGTTAGACAGGTTTATTTGGTTGTTAGCAGACTGGTGGGTAAGTACTTCAAACTAGGGACTGGCTGTTTTCCACACACCTTCATTTATCCCCCTTGCTTTTCAATTGACTCACTAGTAATCCTTACACTTTAAAATATCATCATGACAGAGGTAAGATTCAATCACTTACTAGATGTTGGGGGTCATGTGTGCCCTATAGCACCATGACCAATCAAGCTTGTATAGCCTTCCAGGCTAAAGATGGACTTTCCTTATGGCTTGCTCCAGGTGTATGAGATAGTGGAATCCCCCTCTGTCTCCTCTCCCCTTGTGCCTGGGGTGCCCAAACTTTCGATCCCCACTGTACAACTACACTTGGATCACCAGAGAACGCATCCTTATGCCTTAGCAGAAAAATAATTTGTTAGCAAACATTAGAACAAAGCACATGGCATTCACACAAGGTTGCGTTCTCTGGTGATCCAAGTGTAGTTGTACAGTGGGGATCGAAAGTTTGGGCACCCCAGGCACGAAGGGGGAGGAGACAGAGGGGGATTCCACTATCTCATCCACCTGAAGCAAGCCATAAGGAAAGTCCATCTTTAGCCTGGAAGGCTATACAAGCTTGATTGGTCGTGGTGCTATAAGGCACACATGACCCCCAACATCTGGTAAGTGATTGAATCTTACCTCTGTCATGATGATATTTTAAAGTGTAAGGATTACTACTGAGTGGATTGAGTAATCATCGCGCTGAGCACCTGCACCTTTTTTTGGAAGTTTTGCACAAAGGACTCACTTTATTTTGCACAATAATAGCACTTTTTTGCTTGGAAGTTTGCACAAAGGACTTATTTTATATTGCATATTTATTGGATTTTTTATCTTGGACATTTTATATGAAATAAGATTTGATTATTTTCACATATATTGGTCACTATTAATTTTATGGAATTTATTTATTCACTTTAATATACATTGTAATTATTTTAAAGCAAGCGCTATAGGTAGTCATCTATTCTCCCTGGCGGTATCCCCGAGCATGACTCGGGGTGGATTTTTTAGTCCAGGATCGGTATCCCCGAGTCACGCTCGGGGTGGATGTGCAGAGAGCGCAGCGGTGTCTCTTACCTTCTCCTGGCGATCCAGCGATGATCTCCCATTGCTGTGATCGCCAGCCGTCTGAAAACCCCACCGCTCGCCCGTCCTCCGTCGATGTGATGACTTCCTAGTTCCGTTCCGCTGCATGGGAGCTTAACTAGGGAGGGAAATTCAAACGTTGCACAAAACACAAACACATAACACATTATATATATATATATATATATATATATATATATATATATATATGTGTATATATATATATATATATATATATATATATATATATATATATATATATATATATATATATATATATATGCACACACATATATATATATAATATATAACGCATGAATTATAATCTAATCAATAATATAATTTTATTATATATATTATATAATAAAATTATATTATTGATTCGAATATAATTCATGCGTTTGTGTTTCAAATTTATCACATCTGGGATGTCTACTAGACTCTTGTTTTGGTCAGATTTAAGTCAGAAATTACCAAGAATTGTAGGCCTATAATACATAACGCCAAATTTCCATGAAAAAAATTGTACCGCTTTTGACAGAATCATACCGCCAGGGAGGCTAGACTACTTACCTGCAAACAACTTTTATTTTCTATAGCAGCTACTACGAATACACTTTTTCTAAAAAATATTTTATGCACAAAATGAATTGTTATTCAAAGGAATTTTTTTATTATCATTTATTCACATATTTATAATATAAAATGAACACGTGGCGCGGGGCATATACACTAGTATATTTCTTACATATAAGCACTTTTGTTCAGAAAATGTTTTACAAAACTATGATGTAACTTGAGGTCTGACAGAATCACGTCACAAAAGATATTTTCGAAAAGTAATTGTCCTTAAAATGCTTAGTCTTTCCATAATAAATATCATATGATCAAGCAAAAAGACAATGTGTAAATAACCAAAGTTATGCGTACATACAGGATATTGTTGGATGACTAAATTGTTTAAATAATATATGTAATGAAAACACATATGTTATGAGTTCCCGATGTCAGATAAAGTTCCTCTCTGGAAGTGTCAAGTCTTAAATTCTCAATAAGCTGATCTGACAACCTGAGACCTCAATGTAAAGACAAGCACGCTAGTGGAGTACAAACATGTCACTGCAGTGGAGAACACATAGCAAACTCTTTGCATCCTGTAGAAGAAGACATAGTTTCTCACCATCCACTGTCTCCCCACCTCACTTGTGGCTGTTCTGTTGTTTTACCAAACAGCCATGATGTGATGTTCTAGAACAGGTTTTTGTTCAGGTTAAATGATTCTTAACAGAATGTGTCCCAATAAAGCAACAGATTGTGTCATCCCAACCTACGGGGAGGGCAACTGACAACTATGAGTAATGGCCAGAGAAAGAATTCGGAAAGAGTGATGCTGGTAGGGGAAGCATCAAAACTTCTTCCTAAACCAACAACATAATCAGGGGGCAGAATTACTGTGCTTTAATTAGGCTACGTTCCGGGTCACAGGAGGATTATCTAAATTCGTTTACACTGTATTTATTAAAGATCATGAGTGACAAGAGGATGTTCTTTTTCGGGATGGACATGAAAGGGTTTTCTTTTTTTTTTTTTTTTTTTTCAGTTATCAGAAATGAGACAGCGATTTATTGTCTAAAATGTATTTTATTTACAAAAATTTGTCTCAGTGTCTACTGAGATTTTTTAACATTATATTAATTTACAAGCATTTTTGTGAATATTGTCTTTTATACTTTTATATAAGTTAAAGCTGTACTTCAGGCAGATATAAATGGCACAAATGCAGCTTTTTTATTAACAATAAATAATTAAATGTTGTTTATGTTAAAAAATGAGTTAACCTGTAAAAAAAAAAAATAAATGCACATTTTTTTGCAGGTTAAAAAAAAATGTGCATTTACTTTTTTTTTCTTCGTAGGAGCCTGGAAAACATTGCACCAGGGATTAGCAGATCGTGGGTGCCATGCAGGTCTCTTGCACACTGCCAATGTGAGCTGTCGGTCCGTACATCGTATGAGGAGGCAGTTTCACACTGACAGGAAAAATCAGGGAACTAGTTTATTGAGAACTACAAGCCGAGAGCTGCAAATGATGTTGGTACTTGTAGTTCTTTCATTCACGGAACTCTGTGGATGAATAACACAGCCCCGTGGGCCACACTCTTTTCCAAAATTGACAGCTGGTATGGGAAACTTCTGCCAGTACTGCTGTCACACACAAGACTCGGATCGCTGAGCCACTGCAGGAGCGAGAACATGCTACATGTTCCACCCTAAAAATGGGTGTAACATGTAACATGTTCCTGAAACTGAACTTATCCTTTAAATGCAAGAAGAGTACAGTGCATCCAGGAAGTATTTACAGCGCTTTGCTCTTTCCACATTTTGTTATGTTACAGCCAAAATGGATTAAATTCATTCTTTTCCTCAAAATTCTACAAATAATACCCCATAATGACAACATGAAAGAAGTTTGTTTGAAATCTTTGCAAAGGTATTAAAAGTAAAAAATAAAATAATCACATGTACTTAAGTATTGACAGTCTTTGCAATGACAATCAAAATTGATCTCGGGTGCATCCTGTTTCCATTGATCATCCTTGAGATGTTTCTACAACTTGATTGGAGTCCACCTTTAGTAAATTCCGTTGATTGGACATGATTTGGAAAGGCACACACCTGTCTATATAAGGTCCTATAGTTAACAGTGCATGTCAGAGCACAAACCGAGCCATGATGTTCAAGGAATTGTGTGTAGATCTCCAAGACAGTATTGTATCAAGGCACGGTTCTGGGGAAGGATACAGAAACATTTTTGAAGCATTGAAGGTCCCATTGAGCACAGTGGCCTCCATCATCCATAAATGGAAGAAGTTTGGAACCACCAGGACTCTTCCTAGTGTGGGCCGCTTGGCCATACTGAACGATT
This sequence comes from Pelophylax lessonae, assembly GCF_965119305.1. Taxonomy (NCBI): domain Eukaryota; kingdom Metazoa; phylum Chordata; class Amphibia; order Anura; family Ranidae; genus Pelophylax; species Pelophylax lessonae. The sequence continues at coordinate 134,601,421 of NC_138770.1, forward strand.
GGGGGAGAAGAGCCTTTGTCAGGGAGGTGACCAAGAACCCGATGGTCACTCTGACAGAGCTCCAGAATTTCTCTGTGGAGATAGGAGAACCTTCCAGAAGAACAACTATCTCTACAGTACCCCGCTAATTAGGCCAGTATGCTAGAGTGGCCAGACATAAGCCACTCCTCAATAAAAGGCACATGACAGATTACCAGGAGTTTGCCAAAAGGCATCTGAAGGACTCTAAGACCATGAGAAACAAAATTCTCTGGTCTGATGAAACAAAGATTGAACTCTTTGGCCTGAATAACAAGCATCATGTCTGGAAGAAACCAAGAACTGCTCATCACCTGCCCAATACCATCCCTACATTGAAGCATTGTAGTGACAGCATCATGCTGTGGGGATATTTTTCAGCACCAGGAACTGGGAGACTAGTCAGGATCGAGGGAAAAATGAATGCAGCAATGTATAGAGACATCCTTGATGAAAACCTGTTCCAGATCGCTATGGACCTCAGACTGGGGCAAAGGTTCATCTTCCAACTGGACAACGACTCTAATCACATCCAAGATAACAAAGGAGTGGCTATGGGGCAACTCTGTGAATGTTCTCAAGACTTGAACCTGATTGAACATCTCTGGAGAAATCTGAAAATGGCTGTACACCAATGCTCCCCATCCAACCTGATGGAGCTTGAGAAGTCCTGCAAAGAAGAATGGGAGAAACAACCTAAAAATAGGTGTGCCAAGCTTTGTAGCAGCATACTCAAAAAGACTTGAGGCTGTAATTAGTGCCAAAGTATTGAGCAAAGGATGTGAATACTTCTGCACATGTGATTTTTTTTTTTCATTCTTTATTTTTAATACATTTAAAAAGATTTCAAACTTCTTTCATGTTGTCATTGTGGGGTATTGTTTGTAGAATTTTGAGGAAATTAATGAATTGAATCCATTTTGAAATAATGCTGTAACATATCAAAATAGAAAATGAAGCGCTGTGAATACTTTCTGGATACATTGTAAGTACCTGAATTTGACATGGTATGAGCCTCTTGTAGTCTATGTTAGGAAGAGCTTATAGAGGGGAAGGGACAAGCAGCACAAGATGCCAATAAGGTGTGTGCAAGAAGAATACCGATAGGTGGAGAGCGCAGAGTGACAGAGGAATGAGCTGATCAATGAGCTCTTTCTCCTTTCTCTGTTCAGGTGTGCTCTGTTGGTGGGGAGCAAACCTGTAGCCGAATGTCAAACTGCAACAGAGAAAGGCCAGGTCTCCTTTCCTATGGGTGGGATTGTGCTGAGTGGCACAGTTTTTTAGATTCCAGAAGTGGCTAGAAAACATACAGGTAAACAATTCTCTTACTGTACATGTATCATAAAATAAAGAAAGAAGAACCCAGATGATCTGGAATGTCGGGGGAACTCAACCCCAGATAGGGGAGTTAGCCCACACTTTCTTCTAGAATTTAGGACTTTATAGGCTGTGAGGTTGTCATAAACTGGAAAAGCACATAATGTTTAAAATAACATCTTTATTTGAACATCAAATAGATAAAAAAAAGTTTGTATAAAAAATTTGTACAACCATAATTCAGGCTCATATGCCTAGATACATTCAATATAGATACAGAAGTGATAGGTCCATCCATAGGTTCAATGTATCTACATTGAATGTATCTAGGCATATGAGCCTGAATTATGGTTGTACAACTTTTTATACATACTGTTTTTTATCTTTCTGATGTTCAAATAAAGATGTTTTTTTTAAACATTATGTGCTTTTCCAGTTTATGACAACCTCACAGCCTATAAAGTCCTAAATTCTAGAAGAAAGTGTGGGCTAACTCCCCTATCTGGGTTTGAGTTCCCCGACACTCCAAATCATCTATGTTCTTCTTTATTTATTTTATGATGCAATTATTAATAAGGACGTGGTTGTGAGTGGTTGTCCTTGGAACCAATATCTTCCAGGTATTCTTGTACAACTCTTGTACAAGTCCCAAACCAAAAACGTAATATATTGCAGCTTACAAATCCTTAGATGTGGTGGTTGCATTTGTTTCTTTTTTGTTTTGTTTTTGTTTATTGTTGCCTGCGCCCTTGCTGGGGAGCTTTGTCCTATCTGCATTGCTCCCAACTGTCCCTGATTTTGAGGGACTGTCCCTCATTTGGAACCAAGTCCCTCTGTCCCTCTTTCCTTCTCATTTGTCCCTCATTTTGGTCTGGTCTATATAGTTGTATATAAAATGCACTATTTATCTATCAAAAAAGTGTTTCACAGTACTAAACCTTTCATCCAAATTCTAAATTGCTGCTAGGCTTAACCAACCATTTGTTTGCACAATTCTCCTTTGGGGGGGGGGGGGGGGTGGGTTATGGGCTGTGTCCTATGCCTACATGCTTTTGCTAATAGGTGTCCCTAGTTCCTATCTCAGAAAGTTGTGAGGTATTCTATCTGTCCTGATAACCAGACTGAAAGTAAGAGAAAATTAAAAAATTGAGTTGTCTACAGTGGCAGCCCGTCCATGAGGGGCACATGGGCGCCGCCCCCCCCCCTATCCGTACATCCGGCCCCCTAATCTACATGCAGGGTGCCAAAAGCATGGATTCCAATGGGGGATTTTTTTTTTTTTGAACCACATGATTAGAGCCAGAGGCTCTAATAGGCTTCAAAAAAGGGTGGGCTCGGGGCGCAGAGCACTGCATCCTGAGCCCACCCAGTTGTGTGACAATAGCGAATGAATATTCCAATGAGAGCACTTGTGACTACTGTCTAAGTTAGGATTTTCCTTCCATCGTAGAGATCTCCTATATCTTGCTGTTATCTCTTGAGATGGGAAGAGGGGGAAATTCTACACAAAGGAACACATCAAGAAAACCTGACAGGGAATGCAACCATTCCTCACTCTATCCAAAGGGAAACAAATTAAGTTTGGGACTTAGGTATGATTTTATTAACTGCTATCTATATCCATACCTTCCAACTTTCTGAGATGAGAATGAGGGACACCCATTAACATAAGTATGTAGGCATAGGGCAACCCCAACATGCCCCTTAAAGGAGAGTTATACAAAGAAAATCAGTAAAACCTACAAGTGCTTTTTTATCTTTTTTTTTTAACACTACTATTTCTTGATACTGGATCTTAAAATTTGGATGAAAGGTTTAGCACTGGGAAACACTTTTTATAAGATAAAAAGTGCATTTTATGTACAACTATATAGATCAGACCGAAATGAGGGACAAATGAGGAGAAAAGAGGGACTTTTTTCCAAATCAGGGACAGTCCCTCAAAGTCATGGTCAGTTGGGAGCTATGTATATCCACTCCTGATTCCTTTCTAAAAGCATTAGGTAATACACTGCATGTTCTTTACATGATACGTGATACATTAGCATTCTTTGAGTTACATGTGTACTGGATTCCACACTTGCACTCACCACAGAACCAGGATTCAAGTTGACTTTGTGTGGCCAGACACGTCAGCATACATGAAAGTGATTGTTCTACATCGTTCTGATACAGTATACAGGACATATGGTTGTAATACTTTAAAAACAAGATTGGGAACATATTTAAAGTGTCATTTTCCATTAGTGCTAAGTGATCTCTCCTGCTCCTTGCTAGATACAATCAAGTTTAGCTCATTACTGAATTACAATTGGAAAGGTAAACAACATGGTTCAGACTCATCAGCTGTGAAGGCCTTTTGCACACAGAATTCATCAATCTTGTTTTTTATCTAAATGTGCTTTCAACACTTTAAAATATCTGGAGTTAACAACCCTGAAAGTTTTATCTCAAGGTGGAGAAACACAGAATGGGAGACATCCTGTACAGAATACAGAGAAATACAACACTGGCCTATCACTGGCCCTTAAAGTCATACATTAGTTTCAGAGAAGGGACAATAAGGTCTAGTTCACCCAGTCTTCACCAAGAATTTTCAAAGCTTTAAACGTTGTTGAAACATAAGGCTGTATTAATATTTATGTATTGCAGTAGAGCAGGGATCCTCAATCTACAGCCCTCCAGCTGTTGCGGAACAACACATCCCATGAGGCATTGTAAAACTCTGACCTTCACAGACATAACTAGGCATGATGGGAATTGTAGTTCCTGAACAATTGGAGGGCCATAGTTTGAAGACCCCTGCAGTAGAGCTGCTAAAATATGTGTTACAGCAAATCACAAATGTTGATGTGGTGTGTTGAAGTGCCATTTATAGTGCAAATACAATTTTAATGGCAACCAATTCACTATTACAGAAGCTAGCAGTGCCTCTGCATTAGAGCACATAACAAAGCTTATTCAAAATTAATCAAAAGCGCAACTTAACTCTTCAGTAATGCTGTAAAACAAGTGGTTTATACCATGTTATCATAATGCATTAAGTTAAGTACAGTGCACAGTGGTGCCAATAATTTTATATGGCACTTCAATGCAACTAGTCGCAGTACATCCCAACACACAGATGTGGCCCATCTGTCCATTGTGGTGTGCCATGGTGAAAGAAATGTTGCAGGTCCAATGTGGTGCATTGGAAACCTTTTTCAAAATGAATGGGTTTTCATACTAGAACACCAATTATAATGCTAAATAAAAAAATGCGTAGCATAAAAGTCTGTATTAGCCCTTAAACAGAAATAAACCCTTCAGGCCGGCTTCTTAACAAATTTACAAAATTGCTTTCCTTAGGAGATCTAGGGATAGTTTGCATTGTGACAACACACCTAAAGTCAAAAACCCAACCCAGCACTCCAGAACTGAAAGAGGAGCCACCAGCCACCAAGGATGTCTCAAAAGAGCCTGAGAGCACCTTCCATCGAGCTATGATAACCATATCACCAAATGATGTTCATATATAAATTTGAGTTTCTTGTTTCCTCCCAGTACCACTCAGATGAGCTTCAAAAATAGGGGTTTAATTAGATGCAATTAATAATTTTGCAGGTTCCTTCCAAAAAGAGGATTTATTCTAAATAAATATAAATTATAAATTATTAAACATGTTTATGGGTTAGAATCATTCACGGATCCATAAGCTGAAATTAATTATTTATGCTTTGCAACTGATAGATTCTTCCTCCTCACAGCTTCTAATGTGGACCACACAAATCCAAATACAATATCTGAACCTAAAATTCATCCCTCATCATGTTTTTGCTGCAGTATGCCATGTATCTTTTTATCTTTGCTCCCCTTTCTTGTGGAGCCCTATAATCATACAAAGTTACATCTTGGATCACTTTCTGTGGTGAAAGGTACATGACACAGTGCAGTAAAAAAATCTGAGCTTGCTATAAAATAAAAGGAAGAAAATCAGAAATTAACTTTACTATTTGGGTAGTATAGTTTTATCCTGTTGGTAGGAGCTCCCTGGAAAATCCAGTAACTGCTGTGTTTTCGAACATGCTCTTGACAAATAAGATATGAGTCGGGCTCCTGATGAAATAGTGAGGTGGACTTTTCCCTATGAAGGTGGTACCTCACCTCATGTAGGGAAGGTTCTTGCTTCTTGGAAGAGGCTGTAGATTATTTTAACCAGCTGGTTCTAATGGTTGGGTCAGAGTAAGGCTGCTGACACTAGCTTATCATGCCGATTGCAGCAAGTCCAAATACCACATGGCTGCCATAAGCAGGGTCTTTAGATGGTTCTGTAAGGCCAAAACACATATTTTTGCATCCACATGCAGCTCATAGTGCGAACCATCAGAGCCAATAACTCTCATCTTCCTATAACTATAGTGTAGTGCCACCAGTATAGGATGACTTCTGCTGGTTTTACAGTTGCCAGGCCTGGAGGATTCTTTTGATGGCTTGATTAAATAACTTTTTCTGCAGCCACAAGCTTAAGTTCCTATCAGGGATTCAATAGCAGCGAGTTGTTAAAGCTGAACTCAAGGGAAACAAAACGTCTTTCCTTGCAGCAGGGCTGTTTCTACACTGCAAGGGTGAACTCTTTGATTATGTCTAAGGAGAGAGGTTTACACTTACCTGATCATCAACTCCTTTATAGCGCTTGACCAGCCCCCGCAGCCTCTTCTCCCCTGCAATCCAGCAGTCTAAGGCTGGCCATTGTGAGACTCGCATCAAATGTAGAGCTTTAAGTACACCGCCACTCGCTGTTTCTTCTTTAAGGGCTCTCTTTGCCCATGTTTATTAAAAGAAAACTCAGTACACAAAACAAGTGTTTCCCTCACAGGGGTTTTCAGCATTTGAGTCCTCAGCAAAATAAATGATTATTCAGCCCTCCTGGCTTGAACTTGCAGCACTGCTGCTCTGGCCTTAACACTTCAGGCCCTTGTCTGTCTCCTACAGACTTAGCTCACCCAACAGGGTGCACACGGATCGCAGCCTCCTGCTGCATTGACTCCCACGTGTAGCCCTCCTGACTCCTGGGCTAGATCTCCTGTCTGCCGGGGTGGAGCAATGAACCATGGTCAGGTCATTATTAAAAGCCCAGCACACACCTGACCAATTATTATGCTGGCTATACTGAATAGCTGGACCCAGGATAGGAGATTTCATCCCACCCGGATCACTTAGAAATCTCCAGGCTCCAAGTCCCAAACTGAACTTTTTAAAACACAGAGGAAACTGAAAAGCCAGTTTCCTCTTCATGTTACAAGCTCCCTGGAGCCCTTCAACCTGCCTGGTTGAGAATTCTGGGTCACGTTCATTTTTTAGACCCTGGCAGGGCAACGCTCTGCCACACCGTACACAGAGCAAATTCACTTGATTCCCCTATCAATACAGAGAGTGTTGATGTGGGAATCCCTCCTGCTGGGACATTGTCTTCTCCCAGCTGGGGAAAACGGGGGAAGCCGTCCCTGCCGGGAAAGACAGTGATGATTGCTAGCAGCTATAGCAGCCGCTAGTGATAATTGCAGGTAAACCTGCTAGTGGTTGTACCCAAGTTAATCGATCAATAAACTTGGATACATTCAGTCTGCCCATACATGGTTCGAATCTCGGCAGGGTTCTGCTGAACCGGCCAAGATTCAAACCGTGTATGGCCTGCCTAAGTTTCTCTGAGGTTATTAAGACCAGCACAAGGACCATAGCCCAGCATTAGACATGAGGAAGCCAAGGGACATTCCACTACTGGAGCAAAGGGCAGTGCTGTTTGCTGGGGGAGCAGAGGATCATGTAAGTAGAAGTGCTCTTACCCTCCTCTAGACTAAAGGAGCAGTTAACCCATGCAGTGTAGGGCAGCCCCACTGCAAGCAAGGACTTTCAATTTTCCTGAAGCTTTAACTCCTCAAATGTCCAGGTTCCAAGCTGTATATTCAAATTCTAAATTGTGAACATTTGCCCATGCTGCTGACCACTGAATCAAAAGCACATTTTTGATATCATCACTCCTGCTATAGCCAATCTAACAGATGGAAAAAGCAGACACAAATATGTCAGTTGAGTATGCATGTTAATGCACGCCAGCACCAGACTTATTTTGGGATATCAACCACTCTCAGTCATGCAAATGATTCTTACCCTGAAATATGACTGTATAGGTGACAGACTGGGCACTAACATATCGTAAATTTGTGATCTGATCTGAATGTTGATGTAAACCATAACTGAAAGACATTTAGTTTGCTTAAGCACTGTATAGTATAACCAATTGTTATTTAACTGATAATAAAATACTTGTTTTCCCTTTTTTCAGCCACTTTTTCATTTCAGTGCTTCTGACCCCCTCCAGCTTCTTTGCAGCTACTTTCTATGTACATATACTTCAATCGTGGCTGCATGACATTCCTCTGGGTGGGTTTTTTAATAATAGCAACAGTGTACTATGCCTGCATGAAGTGTGTTGAGATGACCACTTGCAGTTCCCATTAGAAGTTTTTATAGACTGAAAAAAAACAGGAGCCCCTTTTGGAGGAAGGGATAGAACGTTGTCACTCAAAAACATGAAGTGCTTTTACAAGGCCCTGGCAGGATCACCAGGTATTATTTTGAAGAAAGCTACAGATTTAGAAAGCTTCTAAATTACTTTAGAAATTATATTGACATTTGGTACCAGTGCAACTTTCAAAAATGTATCAGGGCTCCTCATCCTCTTGTTTCCAGGGATGTGGACAGGCAGGAAAAGTTTTACATGTATGGTGGACCTGTCCTAAGGTTAAACGATTTTGGATATGTGTCCTCTCTAATTCACTCTGTGACCATGGTAACATTACCAAAGATGCTCAGATTGCATTATTGAATGGGCCAGTAGAGCATATCCCACGACATACACAAACATTGATTTACTTTATGTTCTTGGCAGCCAAGATCGCCTTCACCATCTCCTGGAAAATTCCTGTGGTTGATTTGGCTTTAAAAAAGTAAAACTTAACCTGGATTATGCTCAATTAAAAAATTGTAAGTGTCTTAAACAGGCATTTGTTTGATAAGTTTGGAACCCCTGGCTCACTAATTTGCAGGAGCAGGATAACAGGTGGATGGGCAGCATTGGGTTCGTGGATGGCATGCGTTCTTCTTTCTTCTTCTTCCTTTACCTCATCTCTACTTTTTTGTACAGTTTTCCATGTTGCTATTTGTGAATTTTTGTGTTTTATTTATTTCTACCAGTTTAACATTTTGCACTATATTTAGACCCCGTTAACACTGGGGCGACCTGTCAGGTGACCTGGTCGCCTGACAGGTCGCCTGCCATAGAGAAGCTGTGGACCCGTTCTAATAGGAGCGACACAAGTCGCTCCGACTTAGAAAAAGGGTCCGGAGCTTCTTTGGGGCGACCTGGAGCGACCTGCATTGACTTCAATGATATGAAGTCCGTGCAGGCCGGTCCGAGGTCATGGTGCGAGCTGCGCACCGTGACCTGTGAGGTCGCCCCGGCAAGTAGCGTCGCCCCAGTGTGAACGGGGTCTAAGTCTTTGGGGTTATAGTATTATCTCCCCTGATATGCTGTATACAACTGATTGGCAGAGTATAGTTAGGGAATCTGTACCCCGCCCTTCTTTTTTGTTTTTACTACCTTTTTTTTTTATATGATTGATTTACGAACATGTTGTGTTTTGTAATCCTCTGCTCTTTAAAAAACGTATTAAAAACGATTGAAAGAGAAATTACATTTACATGTTAAAGCTTACAGTATATAAGATTTTGATGATTGGGTTTACATATACTCTAATTAGAATAATCCAGTATTGCCCATACTGTGCGGCACTTTTAAATTGTAGATTATACTTAGAGGAAGAACATACAAACAAGCAGAGCAATGTCAGTTTTTTTTCCTTATTCTCCCCTTTTATCCAGATCAGAGCATTATGATTTTCTCTGCCACTTGCGTTTAATGTCCTTCCATGCCTGTAGGGGTTTATAAAATCCATTCACTGCATTATATGTGTTTACTTGTTCAAATAGCAGCTAAAGAGGTTTTCCACTATATGTTTGCATCTGACACATACACCACTGCAAGTGTTTAAATCTGCTTCAACTTTCAAAGTGAAAAAGGCTAAATATTATGAACTAGCCTATGACGGAAACACAATTATTATCTTTAACTTCTTTCAGCACTTGATAAAAGTTTGTCATGTTTTATATTCATTTCATAGTAGAATTTTCAGAATGATTATGACCTCTGTCGTTTGAAACATTCATGGGAACACAGTATCAAACAGCTGGCTGCCAGAATGGTCTTGCATGAATTCACTGCTGTGAAAGACTGTAAAGAAAACGAAAATAGAACAATTTTGCAAACAGGACCTCTGCTGCTGCTACGATTTCATTATTACTCTTAGCCAAAGGGAACATTTTAATAAACTTAAGTTTGCCTGGAGCATACTGTCTATTAACACATTTTTCTGGGGCTGCTCCACCAATTGGTCTGCAGTGCTTATATAAATATTGGGGTTGCTGTCAAAGACTCTGCTTGCCCTTCCTACATCAATAAACTGATGAAATGCATATCTGTTTAAGTAGATAGCCAACCCTAGTCCCACTACCAAAAGCATTGTTGTTACAACATCCAATCACTGTTCAAAGCTTGCCACCTCAACCTCCGCAACATCTCCGAAATATGCCCCTTCCTAACCAATGATACCACTAAGCTCCTAATCCACTCCCTGGTTGTCTTTCACATCGACTACTGAAACTCCCTCATCATTGGAATACTTTTACATATGTTATCCTCCCTTCATGAATGTTGCTGCCAGTCTCTTCCATCTTAACAACCATTCAGTGTCTCCTACCCATCTCTGTCAATCCCCCCATTGGCTTCTGCTCACCAAACAAATGACATTCAAAATTCGAACAATACCTTACAAAGCCATCCACAACTTGGCCCCTAGCTACATCACTAACATAGTCTCACGATACCTCTTAAGACTTTCTGCTTTCTACCTCCCTTGTCACCTCCTCCCATGTGTAAGATCCTGGTACTCTCAGTGCCTTTCTATCACCTCACTTCCGGGTTGCGTTCCACCACTCAGGTAGGTGGAACGCATATAGGTGTGTATTCCTTTAACAGTGCTGACGTCAGCATCAGGCACCACACTGAGCGGCTATTTCAACTGACGGTCTGCACTCACACATGGTTCGTGCAACCGCTCCTGATACCTGCCTAACCTGACGCTGCCGAATCTTCCAGCTACATACCCTATACCTGGATTGACCGGAGCCTCGCTACCTTGTCCTGCACTCCCTCACTACTGGCTATTGATAAGTACCCCACAGGGGACCCCCTCTTATCAACAACACTTGCTAACTAATACCTGCATTACAGAACTGTTGCTAGCTCTAGGATACATGCTCTCTAGTATCTATCACCTGCATTACTAAACTAGATTGCTAGCTCTTGTGCCTACTGCTTACTAAACCCTGCATTCCTGAACTAGATTGCTAGCTCTTGTGTCTACTGCTATCTGTTACCCTGCAACTCTGTTTGTGCATACCTCTGAACACCACATAGGTTACCAGCCTATCCGATTCTCACATCGGTTACCAGCCTATCCGATTCTCACATCGGTTACCAGCCTATCCGATTCTCACATCGGTTACCAGCCTATCCAATTCCCACATCGGTTACCAGCCTATCCGATTCTCACATCGGTTACCAGCCCTATCCAAATCTCACATCGGTTACCAGCCTAGCTGATTCTCACATCAGTTACCAGCCCTATCCGATTCTCACATCGGTTACCAGCTATATCCGATTCTCGCATCAGTTACCAACCTACCTCCACACACCTACAAAGAGACTAACATACCTGTGTTATCCATTGTAACTATTACTTCTACCTATCATCATCTACTATCACTCCTGCAACATCATTATCTGAGTGCTTATCATCATCTACTGTCACTCTTCAAAGCCTATACCTTCAGTGTATCATTTCACTGCTAATTGCATAATTACCTATCACTCCTGCAACATCATTAACTGAGTGTTTGTATATGTGCATACTGAATCAGGCTGAACCACTGTGATGAGTCAAGAGTGTTGGATCAGGTGATTTAACATATCTCTACAAGACTACTGAGTGGAATTCTGCAACTGTAGATCCAGCCCCATTGAACTAAGAACCCAGAGCGTTACACCATGCTCCTCCAGGACTTTTCTTGAGCCTCTTCCATCTTATGGAATTCCCTAACCCAATCTGTCTGAGGATCTCCTACTCCACTTTTAGGCAATCCCTGAAAACCCTTCTCTTCTGAGAAACCTATCCTGCCACCACCTAATTATTACCTCTACCGCCTACTGCCTCCACCCAATTATTACGTTTTGTGTCACTTGACTTTCTCTTTTAGATTGTAAGCTCTAAGAAGCAGGGCCCTCTGATAATAAATGTTATTGTAATTGTACTGTCTGCCTTCATGTGGGAAAGCACTGGGCAAACTGTTGGAGCTATATTCCCAGTCCGGCATCATTAAGCCTTGATGGGGGGGGGGGGCTTTTGGGGACCTTTTTACACATTTAGGCTTCATGTGCACTACAGCTCCTAAATCTGAGTTTAGGAGCTTTTGGCATTTTTTTTGTCAAAGCTCCTAAACTCAACTCCATAAAAGCCTGTGTCCATGTACACATAGGCTTTTAGGATCGTTCACGAGCTGCTGCGGTTAGAAGAGGTTCAACCTCCCTCAACCTCCCTCAACCTCCCTCCTATCCTACAGGATAGGAACGTTTTGACTGCCGGGTGCAAATCGCGGTAAAATCACTGCGCAGTTTTTCTGCGATTTTGCATTTTCCTGTGGCCAGCAGTCCTAGTAGGCTATGTGTACATGAATAGAGACGGTGAACGCGAACTTCCGCAAATGTTCCCAAATGGGTGAACCACCATAGACTTCAATAGGCAGGGGAATTTTAAAACTCGCCAGACGCCTATGCCTAACCACTCTCATGGACTAGCCAACAACAGCATATAGTAAAATCAGGTTTCCTCCAGATCTCTGATTTGTGCTGCAAAGACTTAACTGTAAGATTTCCTGGTAAATTTATAGTGAGTCTGAATTTCAGATACTTCTCCTGGCACTGTGTGGTGGTGGCAAGTAAGGGTGGTCCCCATAAGTCGCACCTGTGATCCTTCATGTTTGCACTTTCATTGCTCTATGCACTTTATACCTATGGACTTTCTGGACTCCTATTGATGTGATTTCATGCTTTTATGTATTTATTATTTTATGCTTATATTTATCACATCTGATTGATGTATTTTGGTATATGTTATCATCCTATTTATTTGGTAAGAGGTTATCACCATCCCTGCGCTACTGAAATTCGAATTAAAAAGCCAGTCCCTGTTTTTTCTGGATGAATTTTATTTTTTATTATAGGAAAAATTAAATTCATTTTTTATCTGCAAGGTGCTGTGCCACCCTATATGAGTGGTGGGCAGTGGGCACAGTACAGTCTGTGGACCTGACACTCACTGGCAGGCAACTGCAATTATATTACAGAGGAAACATTTAATTCATGTTTTATCTGCAAGGTTCTGTGCCCCCCTATATGACGGGTGGGCAGTGGGCACAGTACAGTCTGTGGACCTGACACTCACTGGCAGGCAACTGCAATTATATTACAGAGGAAAAATGTAATGAATTTTTTATCTGCAAGGTGCTGTGCCATTCTATATGAGTGGTGGGCAATGGGCACAGTACAGTCTGTGGACCTGACACTCACTGGCAGTCAACTGCAATTATATTACAGAGAAAAAATGAAATTACTTTTTTTATCTGCAAGGTGCTGTGCCACCCTAAATGAGTGGTGGGCAGTGGGCACAGTACAGTCTGTGGACCTGACACTCTTTGACAGGCAACTGCAATTATATTACAGAGGAAAAATTTAATGAATTTTTTATCTGCAAGGTGCTGTGCCACCCTATATGAGTAGTGGGCACTGGCAGTGGGCACAGTTCAGTCAGTGGGCCTGACACACACTGGCAGGCAACTGCAATTATATTAAAGGGTAAAAATTAAATGACTTCTTTATCTGCAAGGTACTGTGCCACCCGATATGAGTGGTGTGCACATAGTACAGTCTGTATATATATATAGAAACAAATAAATAAAAGCAGACTGATATACCAGCCCTAAAAAGGGCTTTTTGGGGTGCTGTCAGGATGCTGTCCTTACAGCAGGAGTGGACACACTGCCCTAGCTAATGATTGGTGAAAGCAATTATGTAATTGACAGTTGTTAATGATACCTAAAACTTTATTAAAATGGAATGTTATCAAGCAAGGGTGCACATCTACCCTAATATGATTGAAATTAGTTTACCTTACAATAGTTTGCTTAAACGCACCTGTGCCCAGTCTATGCACATGAAATGTTCTAAATATTCTTAACAAGCAGCAAAAAAAAAGAAAAAATAACCATTACTGACCTCTCTAGACGCTTGTAATGTGAAGTAAATAAAGTGGAGTTCCGGCCACAAAAACATTTTTTAGATAAAAAAAATACCCCCCTAATCCTAAGCTAATGCCAATTACACTAACACTAACTCCACATTATAGTAAAGGACAGTAATTTAATTTAGATAAAATCTTATCTTTAAAATTGATTGCAGAGCGCGGCCATCTGTGGGCGTCTGAAGCCGCTGTGTCCCTCTTCCTGGTTTCTGGCTCCCAGAATGCCGATCGCAATCTCGCGCATGCACTGTAGATTGTGATTGGCAATCAGAGTAGCGGCCGGTCATTCCCATTGCATCCTGGGATTAATGACTCACATCTCCCAGGATGCAATGCGAAACCGGAAGTGACGTCCGGGGCCGCAGCCGCAGAAGGAGGAAGTCGGACAGAGATGCCCCTAAAATAAGGTAAGTGACCCCCCCCCCCCCCCAAAAAAAAATGTCCAATTCTTTTTTAAAATGCTTTTCCCCACAGGAATCCAGAAAGAAGAAAAAGAGGGTGGAACTCCGGTTTAATTCCCAAAGATCACAGCAAAAACTCACTTAGAAACACCTTCTGTGTGTTTACATCCTGCCAAGATTTGTGTGTCCGCCTGCCAAGATTTGGTGCCCAAGAAATCTTTCTAAGATTTCTGCTAAGATTTCTGAGCCTCTCTTGTGAACTTTGAAGATGAATTTTCCCACAATGCATATAGCTAGAGAGGCTGCTTTTAATACCTTTACTATTTTTTTAGAGTATGTAAACACTTTAGTGTGCAAAGTCGGGAACAGGTTCACTTTACAATCTATCCTGAGATAATAAAAAGAAGGGAACTGACACCTACTTATTCTACTCATAGCAACCACGTGTTTTGAGTACCCTGGGATGGTCATTAGAGCCACAAGCTCTATACTTTTCAAATCAACTGAAAAAAAATCCTTGTGGGTGGCTCAGAAATCCTCTTACTAGATTTTCTGCATAGTTTTCAATGAATGTTACTCATAATTTCGTAAGTACTTACAAGTATCTGACAAGTAGCAGCTCCTTTTCACTGCAAACCTCACATTCATTAGAAGGGAAAATCTGTTGATTCTGAGTCTCTTCAAAGCGTTCATATCACTGAATTATGGCTGATGCTTTGCAGCTACCAGATAATGTTTATCCTGTAGCGTTTCTCAAAAGATTCCTCTAATTGTCTAATTAAATAGATTATGTTCTGATTCCACAGATGATAATGCATAATTATGGACAAAGCAGGAACGATTTTCTTATAGCACTCGGGGATATGTGAAAATCAATGCATTATTCAATGTCTGTCAAAGCCAGTACAAAATGTAATATCCAATTATTAATTATTATATAATATACATAATGGATCTGAATAAAGGTCAAGTTACAGCTTCATACAGTGCCGTAGTATAATGTATTGAGGGCAATTTGTACATTTTGTGTTTTGAACTCATTTCCCAAAAGTGGAAGTAAGATGACTTCTTCCTCCTTCCCCCTCCTCTGCCAAATTTGGAATACATTTATTTTGGGGGGGAGCGGGCTGGGTACCCAGTTTTGACAGATCCATGTGGCAGATCCACCAGAAGTTCTACTCCCCCCTTTCCTGCCTGAAACCTTCAGGAACATGTCACAGGTCCCAGAGGGCTATGGGACGATTCACAAAGTGCAGCATGGCTCACACTTGCGCAGTGGGAAACCAGCTGTGAAATCACAAGGAATCACAGCAAGCTGCCCACAGTTAACATGCTGGTGTCGAGGACCTGAAGACCAATGAAGAACCGGCCCAGGTGAGGACAGTGCTGTGTCTTTGGACAGGTGATTGCCCGTTTAACAGTTTTTTTTAGCTACTGACTCTTAATTTATGCAGAATTGACTGAAGGTTTTCTTTAACAAACTGAACAAATTCCTATATTTGCAATACAAGTATAAATCTTTTATTTGATTTTGGTTTTGACTGTGTGGCCATTCATGGACTGGTACTGTGGCATTGTCCAATGGTTTATGTTCCAATAGGGTCTGAACAACCATAATGGGAGAATGGGGGAAATTGTTTGGTCTGGTCATTGCCTCTGATTGGCCATATGTAGGACAGTGTTCACCACTAGTTCTACCAGTTTAGGTTTATCTCTTGTAATAATAGGTCCATTCTGTGCAACAAAAAAGTACTCAGCCTACCAGATAGTTTTTCTGCTGTATGCAAATGCTAAACAGATTGAAAACAATAGTTTTGATGGCACTGATGGGGACATTGAGCAAAGATTCCAAGGATTGCTAAGATCTTTTTACCTATCAAACCTACATGAGTGTCATCAACCTTATAGTTCCACCACCAGCATATCCGGGGTTCCCTTTCTTTAATACAATGAGCACAGAATGACCTAATGAGAAAACTTCCACTACCAGCATCCTGGGCATTCTTTTTATTCAATGGGCACAGGTTAGCCTACCGAGAAAAATCATTGGAGTATGATACAAATTGTAGGCCAAACATTGCACCACTTAGACCCCGTTCACACTGGGGCGACGCTACTTGCCGGGCCGGCACGGACTTCATATGCAGGTCGCTCCAGGTCGCCCCAAAGAAGCCCCGGACCCTTTTTCTAAGTCGGAGCGACTTGCGTCGCTCCTATTAGAACGGGTCCACAGCTTCTCTATGGCAGGTGACCTACGGCGACTTGTCAGGCGACCAGGTCGCCTGACAGGTCGCCCCAGTGTGAACGGGGTCTTAATTGAAACCTTAGTATAAATAAAAACACTCCCCTAGGCTCACACTTAACCCTTTGATTACCTCTAGGTTAACCCCTTCCATGCCAATGTTTAATTATTACAGTAACAGTGCATATTTTTAGCACTGATTACTGTAGTAATGTCACTGGTCCCCTCAAAAGTGTCAAAAATGTCAGTAAGGGGTCCGATCTGTCCGCCGCAATGTCGCAGTCCTGCTAAAAGTCAAAACCAATCAAAAATACGCTTATTGCTATTTTGTTGACCATAAATATGTAGTAGAATACAACTTGGCCTAAAACAGTGGTTCTTAACCTTGTTGGAGGTACTGAACCCCACCAGTTTCATATGCGCATTCACCGAACCCTTCTTAATTGAAAAAATAAAATATGATTTTTTCAAATTCAAAACATAGGTATATATCTAGGTATATATTTATACATAGGTGCACAAAATGAACAAAACCATAAAAAAAAAAAAAAAGGCTCCATAGCTCAGGGGTTAGAGCACTGGTCTTGTAAACCAGGGGTTGCGAGTTCAAATCTCGCTGGGGCCTCCCTGCAAGTGTTGGCGACTGTATCTCAAGAAACAAAATCATTAAAGCGGAGTTCCAGCCATTTCACTCACCTGTCCAACGGTCCAGCGATGCGGCCGCCGGAAGCCTCGATCCTCTCCCTCGGCGCCGGCATCACTGCTGTGGGCACCCGGCTGTTACAGTTTGCGGCTTCACAGCCGGGTACCCACTGCGCATGCGTGAGTCGCGCTGCGCGCCGTGATTGGCCGGCAATCTTCTGGGACCTCTGACGTGTCCCAGAAGATTGCAGGGAGGGAGGGGGAGAGGAGAACTTCCGCTCAGGGCGGCGCTCCGAGCGGAAGTGGGAGTGGGTACCTGTCAAAACTAGGTACCCGCTCCCCCCCCCAAAAAATGACATGCCAAATGTGGCATGTCGGGGGGTCAGGACTCCCTAAAGCGGAAGTTCCACTTTTGGGTGGAACTCTGCTTTAAGAACAAAACCATTAAAACATGGGGTGTCAGGAGGGCATACCATGGGGTGTCAGGAGAGAACACACTGAGGGGGGAGGTGTTGGGAGGGCATACTATGGGGTATCAGGAGGGCACACACTGGGGGGGCTGGGAAGACATACTATGGGGTATCAGGAGGGCACACACTGGGGGGGCTGGGAAGACATACCATGGGGTGTCAGGAGGGTACACACTGGGGGGAGGTGTTGGGAGGGCATTCCATGGGGTATCAAGAGGACATACACTGGGGGGGGGGGGGGTTTGGGAGGGCATACCATGGGGTATCAGGAGGGCACACACTGGGGGGGCTGGGAAGACATACCATGGGGTGTTAGGAGGGCACACACTGGGGGGAGGTGTTGGGAGGGCATACCATGGGGTATCAGGAGGGCACACACTGGGGGGGTTGGGAGGACATAGCATGGGGTGTCAGGAGGGTACACACTTTGGGGAGGTGTTTGGAGGGCATACAATGGGGTGTTAGGAGGGCACACATTGGGGGGAGGTGTTGGGAGAGCATTCCATGGGGTATCAGGAGGGCACACACCAGGGGGGTATTTACAATGCTTTATTGAGCTAAATGAAAAGGACATGCATTTCCATCTGTCAGCTAACAGCACCTCTATGCTAAGCTGCAGTAACTCAGCAGACGTAGCATAGAGGTCCTTGTAAACGAATCCACCATGTACAGCTAGCTGAGCCTACCTCCAGGAACATTCACTCGGCTCCCTCTGCTCATCTGCTCACACTTCCCTCTTCCAGGCGGGCGCGATCTCCGTGGTCAGGTACATCCCCATCCTGCCCACTCACGCAGCCTGCAGGAGATAGGCTGGAAACCTGCTGGGGGAGGTACAGGGGGCGGAGTGTCAAGTGTCTATGTGTAATGGCTGTGAGTTGTCCCGACTGCAGCTCTGATTTCTCGGGGTGCGCTCGGCCTCACAATCAGTAATATTTTCTCGGGGGGGAGCAATTTCCCCTTTGTCCCCCCCGCCGAACCCCGGAGAGTGACTCACCGAACCCCTGGGGTTCGATCGAACCCAGGTTAAGAACCACTGGCCTAAAAGGATGAAAAATTTAGATTTTTACATTTTTTTGGGGGAATGTTATATAGCAGAATGTGAAAAATATTGGATTTTTTTTAGAATTGTAGCTCTTTTTTTTGTTTATGGCGCAAAAAATAAAAATCGCAGAGGTGATCAAATACCACCAAAAGAAAGCTCTATTTGTGGGAAAAAAAAGGACATCAATTTTATTTGGGTACAGCGTTGAACGACCACGCAATTTTCTATTAAACTAACAAAGTCCGAATCATAAAAAATGGCCTGGTCATTAAGGGGGCAAATTCTTCCAGTCCAGAACTGGTTATTAACCACTTCAGCTCCAGATGGTTTACCCCTGTTCACGGCCAGGCCATTTTTTACAATACGGCACTGCGTTACTTTAACTGACAATTGCGCAGTCGTGCGATGCTGTATCCAAAAAAAAAAAAAAGTATGTCCTTTTTCCCCCCCACAAATAGAGCTTTCTTTTGGGGGTATTTGATCATCTCTGCGATTTTTATTTTTTGCACTATAAACAAAAAAAGAGCAACAATTTTGAAAAAAATATAAATTTAAAAAATATTTCTTACTTTCTACTATAAAAAATTCCCAATAAATAAATGTAAAAAAATCTAACTTCTTCATCAGTTTAGGCCAATATGTATTTTGCTAGGTGTTTTTGGTAAAAAAAATAAAAAAAAATCCCAATAAGGGTATATTGATTGGTTTGCGCAAAAGTTATTGCATCTCCCCCTTATGGGATAGATTTAGGGAATTTTTATTATTTTCTTTCTGTTTTGTTTCCAGTAATGGTGGCGATCAGTGACTTATAGCTGGACTGCGACATTGTGGCGGACACATTGGGCACTTTTTGGGGACCAGTCACACTCATTCAGGGATCAGTACTAAAAATATGCACTGTACTAATGACACTGGCTGTGAAGGGGTTAACATCAGGGGCAAACAAAGGGTTAACTGTGTGCCTAACCTTTGCTTGTGTGAGGTGCTTGTACTGTGGGAAGGCAGAGATCCGTGTTTCTGCTTTGCAGAAACACAGGATCACAACTTTCCCTTTTCACAGAACAGCGATCTGCCTTGTTTACATAGGCAGACCACCCTTCCGCCTATGTCCTGAATGACCCGCTGATTGACTGCCACTGTGTCCAATCACGGTGGGAGCAGGTCGCCGGCGGCCCAGACCAGGAAGTGCAGGTTCACTTACAGGTACTTGATCCTGCCCAGCAGACCCGCCTTGCCTCTGTATATATACAGTATATGGTCGGCAAATGATTAAACTATTTGCTTTTTCTGTAAACTCCTGTAGCACCCATATAGATAGGTTCTAGATAAAGGCATCTAATGCTCCTTCTGCTTATCAGGGGAGCCTGATCGTTAGTTAGTCTGCTCTCTGTTCTCAGTGTGTATTCATCTGGTCTGAGGGAGTGTTCCCACTGTGTCAAACGGGGATGCCTGTTGGACAGTGGAGGAAACCTGGCCAATAATACACAAGCTTTTGTAATTGTCCCAGTGGGTTGGCACCTGGAGAGGCGTATCATGGGATTGGTGACAAAAGCGGGGAGCGCATGAGGCAGGGTGTCTTTTGGCGGGAGCAAAGTCCCAGGAGGAGGTGGATGGCTGTCTCTCCTCCTGCAGGTGTGAGGAAGGTGGTTCAGGCGGTCGGCCTAGTGAACCAGGTGTGTGGGGCTGAGCTACAGAGGATCCAGAGCGCTGACAGTGGAGATGCTGGAAGAGACTTGTGGGAAAAACAGTATCGGGAGTACCAGGAGTTTTGCCTAAGGGTCTGCCTAAGAGAGGGGACCACTCCAGAGAAGTCAGGGGGATCAAGGAGCCAGCACACTCAGGAAGTGTAACAGTAAAGGGGGTGCCGTGTAGTTGACCCTGAAGTATAGGAACAAAGGGGGTGCCAGGAAGGGCCCTGAAGATTTTTCTGCAGTACAGTACAGATTACCTCAGGATACGGATTACCTCAGGATATAGTTTACCTCATAAAGCTCACTCAATTCTACTTCACAGCTAAGGGCAAAGTGAAGCAGGGGCCTAGCCATGACTAGCGTTATCCAGCATTATTCAGCGTTACTCAGCGTTACTCAGGGTTAGTCAGCATTTCTCAGCATTACTCAGCATTTTTAAAATCGTCCCAGCCAATTGTGCATAGTTGTATAAAGTTGGAGTATCCCACTCATTCCCTTCTCCTATCCAAGTTCCAAATAAAAATACAAAAACCAAAGCTACCGGACTGTTTCCTGACTGAGCTAAAACACTTGGGAAATGTTGAACTGTCATGTCGTTGCTAATGGTAACCCATGGGAACCCGTAATCAGAAGCTCCCAAGGGAGTAGTGCTACACTCCTTTGCTGAAAAAAGAGGGGTTCTTTACTATTCCAAATGACAAAAATGAGAGTGTCTCTTTAAGACAAGTGTTTGCATAGCAGTGTTCTTGGTTGGAACCCAAAGGTTACACAACTGAATGAATGTCAGGTTTATATTAATCACAGATCTGCTTTCACAACACAAAATAGTTATTTTGTTTCCCCAACACAGCCAGTGAAAGTATTTGTTGCCATAGAATGTTTTGTTTGTGTTTGTGGTATAAAGTTTTACCGGTTTTCTAATTTGTTTCCAGCAATAAATGGATGAAGGTAACATTTTTTGCATTCTAACAATGTGACTTTACAAAAAATAAATCCCAACCTGTCTGCCACCAACTAAACATCTGAGTCCCCCTCTGTCAAGGAGTTGAACCGTGGGTCCATCTCCAGAAAACTTTACCTTTTAAAGGCTCATTCACACGTGAGGTTGGGGGGTGATAAAACTCTAAAGCTGAGCTATGCTTTTAACGCCCCCCAACCACAGCCCTCCTTTAGCACAGGGACAGTGGCTGGAGGTGTACACATGCCACCATAGGAGTTGTACCTATATTGGTGGGTTTAATATCCACCAAACACTGCCCGTTCAAGTGAATTGGGCTTCTCTGCAGGCACTTCACAGCCGTAGCGCAATGCTCGCAGTTGCAGCATGCTAGTGCAGTGATCAAGAGGTTAACACCTTCCCGACCACCCGCCGCACATTTACTGCGGCATGCTGGCTCTCCTGCGTGAACCGACGTAGCCCTACGTCAGTTGCATGCGTAGTACTGGGGGCGAGCGTGCACTGCCTGCCCCCACTAGGCAACGAGGATGCCGATCCACAGGGCCAGCGGCCCCGATTGCAGCCTGACACCCGCAATCGCTCCCCGCTGAGGGAGGACGGGCAGCTGTTGTAAACACAGCAGACCGTTCTTCTCTCTGGAATTATCACAGAGCGCCTGTGATTCCCTCTATCTATACAGGATCACAGGTCTCTATGGTCAATCCACAAGTCCACCCCCATACAGTTAGTAAACACTCCCCTAGGCTCACACTTAACCCTTTGATCACTCCTAGGTTAACCCCTTCCCTGCCAATGTCATTAATACAGTAACAGTGCATATTTTTCCCAAAAGTGTCAAAAATTTCAGTTAGGGGTCTGATCTGTCTGCTGAATGGCTAAACTTTGCAGATCTCCGCCATTAATAGTAAAAAAAAAAAAAAAAAATGACAAATCTTTCCCTTATATTGTAGACAGGATAACTTTTGCGCAAACTAATCAAAATACACTTATTGCGATTTTTTTTTACCAAAATATGTAGCAGAACACAAATTGGCCTAAAAGGATGAAACATTTTTACTTTTATAATTTTAAATTTTTTTTTGCGAATGTTATATAGCAGAATGGGAAAAATATTGTTTTTTTTTTCCAGAATTGTCGCTCAGGTGATCAAATACCACCAAAAGAAAGCTCTATTTGTGAGAAAAAAAAGGACATCAATTTTGTTTTTTTTTTCCCAGTGTTGCACGGCCGCGCAATTTTCCGTTAAAGTAACGCAGTACCAAATCATAAAAAAATGGCCTGGTCATTAAGGGGGCAAATACTTCCGGTGCAGAAGTGGTTAAAGCAGGTGGCAATAGATACAATGCCTCCCCACCATTTGCCAAAAGCTCTCTGAGCAGCAACCTGAATGTGGATCGCTCTTCAGAAAGCACTGCTAGTGTGAAAGTACCCATAACCACAAAGCTGCCAGTATACAGTGATTATGATTAAATAAAGGATTCTGTGTGTGCACATCTATTTACAATGTGTCCACAATGCACACAAACAAACACAGTCAGGCTATAGTTTATCTACAGTTGTGCTCAAAAGTTTGCATACCCTCCGAGAATTGGTAATATACATTATGTACCATTTTTAAAAAAAACATAAGTGAGCAAGCAAAGCACATTTCTTTTATTTCCTTTGGGAATCATATTCAACAGTAGGTCCTAACAGAATATCACAATCATAAAAAAAACATTGGCAAAAAAAAAAAAATGAAATGCTCCCCCCTGTTCAAAAGTATGCATATCCTTAGTTCTTAATACTGTGTATTGTCCCCTTTAGCATCAATGACAGCGTATAGTCTTTTGTAATAGTTGTCTATGAGACCCCACATTCTTGCAGGGGGTATAGCTACCCATTTGTCTTGACAAAATGCCTCCAGGTCATGCAAAGTCTTTGGTCATCTTGCATGAACCGCACGTTTGAGACCTCCCCAGAGTGGCTCAATGATAAGGTCAGGAGACTGTGATGGCCACTCCAGAACCTTCATTTTTTTCTTCTGTAATCACTGGAGGGTCAACTTGGCCTTGTGCTTAGGGTCATTGACGTGCTGAAAAGTCAAACAGCGTCCCATGCCTAGCCTTCGAGCAGAAGAAAGCAAGCCAGTGTTTTATGATAACATGCTGCATTCATCTTGCTATTCATTTTTACAAGATTCCCCTTGCCTTTAGAGCTCACACACCCCCAAAACATCAGTGAGCCATCACCATGCTTCACAGTGGGGATTGTATTCTTGTCGCTATAGGCCTTGTTGACCCCTTTCCAAACATTGCACTTACGCCAGTCTTACGCGGTTTGAATCTTGGCCGGTTCAGCAGAAAGAAATGTGCACTGTGTATGGCCTTCCTTATGGTTGTAAACATGAAGCTCATTTTTGGGCTTCTCACTCCCGATTACAGGATGCCAGAAGCTGTGAGGCGTGTCAAGGTGTTGCCGGCATATTGTAGCCACGCTTTTATGAGGCATTGGCGCAGTCAAGGTTTCTTTCTGGCAACTCGACCATGCAGGTCATTTAGTCATATTGTGCTCCTTGAAACAACCACACTGTCTTTTTCCAGTGACAGAGAGATGAACTCATCGCTAGGCTGCTTCTTTTTGCACTGTCCAGTCACAGTCTGGGGCAGGTCCATGATAGCCTGGACTCAGAAGAAGGTTAAATGATGTTGGCCACCAGGACATCTAGCGGCAAAAGGAGTACTGTGGACAGAAACTCTGGATTGAAGGTGAATATTGCAGCAAAAGCTGTTTTTTTTATCTTTTATTGGACTATCTATTTTTATCTTGCTTATAAAACAAAATGGATCACACATTGCTTACAATTAGTAAAAGATAAATGTAAAAAAAACCTCTAATTTGGTATTGTACTGCACAAGAGTATATTATCTCTGTGTGCATGTCCACAAGTTCACAACCCCATTCGGTGTACAACAGTCTATACACTAGGAGTCCCAGATGATAAATACCTATATATACACTGACTTTTATTTATAGACGGCACAGTGTACAGGTTTTTTGGATCTGCTGCTTTGCATGGCACATGTGCATTTAGGAATTCAGTGACTTTGTAAAAAGTGAAGG
Source organism: Pelophylax lessonae (assembly GCF_965119305.1). NCBI lineage: Eukaryota > Metazoa > Chordata > Amphibia > Anura > Ranidae > Pelophylax > Pelophylax lessonae. Next base: position 134,625,816 of record NC_138770.1, read on the forward strand.
CACACTATGAGTTAAGTCCAAGGAGCTGCATGACATTCCTTGGACTTATCTCTATAATTTACATTTGACAGGTTTATTGCTCTGCTGGAGAGACACTCCTGGGATCTGAGAGGAGAGAAATATACATAACAACTATGCCCGGCCCTCCCTTCTGCTGCCCAGTCACAGAAGCCTTTGTATTTTGTGAAAGTGTTCACATAATATCAAGGCTTCTGTGATTGGGAAGGAGGGGAGGGACAGGCATAGCATCAGCAGTGGCTCTCCTTCTTCAGATGCAGAGCTCAGAAGGATCAGTGTCTCTCTCCCGGAACTACAATGATAGCTGTCTTTCGGGAGTACTATAAAGCAGTCAGATTTAAATAATTGAGCTAAGCCCAGGAGATGTCATGCACCTCGCTGGACTTAATGCATGGTGTGCCTCCATTTTTTACAAAGGAGCTGAAAGTCTGGAATTCAGCTGTAAGGAGTCTTCATGTATCAGTGAGGGATTCATCAAGCAGAGAAAGACGAAAGATCCACAGCACAGATTTAAAATGAGCTTTGTGACACCTAGGAACAGAAAAATTCGGGGAATGGTTGTTCCTTTGACAGAAAGACACATAAAGCAACAAAAGTGATACTGCCTGTGTTTCTATTGGATAGATTTCCCAACATCTCTTGTTCTTGTGAACACAGGACAGGAAACAAAGGAAAATCTTCCCAGCGGGGACACAGATTGGAATAACAAAACTGACAGGGACTCTAAAATTTTCTCCACTGCATTTTAAACTAAAAAAAAAAATGGTTTGAGCTGGACTTTGTTTTTCAACAAATTTCTTTGCTAAAAGAATTGGAGTTCTTCAATATTGACAAAAAATAAATAAAAGTCCCAATGAAAACAAGTCTTTATTTACAGTCAATAATATTGCATGCAGAATAGTTACTGGGTTAGAGCTAAAGTTTTAAATTATTCACCCACTTGTTTTCACAACACAAAATTGATTTTTTACTTTGTCTCACAAACACAACCAATGAAAGTATTTATTGCCGCTGAATGTTTTGTTGTTTTCATAGTGTAAAGTTGTACCAGTTTTCGGCTGGACTGGTTCTGCTTAAACCATCCTAAACATGTTGTGGGGAAAACAGCAGCTTGTTATGTATACAGAGATTGACCTGCAGACAATTTCCAGTAGTTAAACATGAGAATAATAAGTGTTTCTTTTCTAGCTTCGCCTTTCCAGAACACGTTAAACTTGTCTTTCCATGTCAGACCCACCATATATCATTGGCCTCATAATTTTCTTTGATTTTTTTTAACATCTTAGCTAATTGTTCTGCCAGCCAAATACCTGATTTCAGCTGTTTTTCCTGACGGTTGACCAACCTATTGCTGTTAAAAATGCAAGCTGAGTGCTACCATCGTGTCTTCAGTATCAGCAGGTCCAGCAACTATGGAGCCAGGGGAGGACTGGGCCAGGGGGCAGGGGGGAAAATGCCCCCCGGGCTGCTCTGATGCCTCGTAAAAAGGCTGCACTGCTTCTGCCACAGACATGCCTAAAGAATTCCTGGAGAAGAGAAGTGAAAATTCCCCACTGTTGACCTACTGAGTGCGGGATGAAGACAAGGACAGAGCGTGGCCTCCCCCCAGCATGCATGATGTAAACTGTGTCTGAGCAGAGGCCAGTTCCATGCCCCACTGGAGACTCTCCTCCCCTGGCCAGCCCCGAGTTTGGCCAGTGAGTAGAGAGTACCTGGAGTGGAGCTTCAGCCTGGATTGAGGGTCAGGAGGAGCCTAGGAAGAGGGAGAGTGGGAGGAGGGCGAAGTCGCTGCACCATGGGCCTCTGGTTTGTACTTGCCCCCTGGGCTGAAAGTTGCCAGTCAGCCCTTGTATGGAGCTGAACTACCAGCACTGATCCGATCCCCTTAAAGATTGAGCCAGCCGCACCCACCCCCTCCACAGCCCAGCGCTCCAGTGAGTGTGGGGGGGGTCAGAACATTGAGTTGGAGACTGACAGTCACAGCCCTCTGCTCACAGTGGATGGGAGAACTGAGTGATCAGCGGGGTTTGATCACTCAGTTCTCACACTTAGAGATGGGGACAGATGCAGCAATGCATCGATGCTGCATCCACCTAGGTAAAAATGGTTTTAAAAAAAAACAAACAAACCCCTACTTCTGTTTTAATATTTAAAACAAACTCCCCCATCCACCCATGTCTCTGTGCTTTATTTTATTGAGAAATCACTTTGAAAAACAACCTCTTGTTTTGCTAGCCACAGCAATCTTGAGGGCAGATGACTCATGTAAAATTTACTTCCTGGATTCCGTCTGCCCTTAGCTCAGGCATGCAGGGAGGAGGGTGTGCTTAGCTAAGAAAGCTCCTCCTCCAGATGTAAGAAAAACAAAAGCCCATGAAGACTCCTGGGATGTATGGCATCATTTTGATCTAGGTCAGAAACCAGTAAGAAACAAGAAATGTAAAAAAAAAAAAAAGCAAATTTAACCCCTTGGTGCCAGCTCCCGCCGACCCTTTAAGGGGTTTGGCATTCTGGGAGGCAGGACGGAGCTTGTGACCATGTGACCGCCGTGAATAGCTGTCACGACGGTCGCATGATCGGAAAACTCCTGATCGCTAGCTTTTCATGAACTGCCAGTCACTGTGCCTGGAGCTCTGATGGCGCTAATGTGTGCAAATGTGCGTCCCCTCAGCGCCAAGGCCAGATTGCCGAGAGGCCGCATATTTGAGTGCAGTCAGCACCTAGGGTTTAATATACCTTCCTATCTTTTTTCTAAGGTTAGCAGCATAAGGATTCATCTGGTAGTTAATGTGGATTGAGAGGGTGGTTCTGCTTTAATCAGTAATGTAATGAAGTATGCCTAAAGAGGAAGCCATGCGGTTGATTTTCCAAAACTGGAGAGTGCAAAATCAGGTGTAGCTCTGCGTAGAAACCAATCAGCTTCCAGGCTTTTTTGTCAAAGCCTAATTGAACAAGCTGAAATTAGAAGCTGATTGGTTACCATGCAAAGCTGCACCAGATTTTGCACTCTACAGTTTTAGTAAATTAACCCCTATATGACATAATTTTAAACTGAACTTCAGGCAGATGTATTAGACACAAATGAATGGAGCTTTATAGTTAATAATAAATAATTTCCTGCAAGCAGTGTAAGCATCTGAATTTGATTTGGTATCGGCCTCTTTAAGTTCCAATACAGCAGAGCTCAGATCGGGAGAAGGAAAAGCAGCACAAGGAGCCAGCTACTTGTGCTGCAGTGATAATATGCTAACAAAAGACATGCTGAAAGAAGAAGAGAGCAAAACAAAACCAAAGAAATTCCCAGCTCAACTTACCGACCAGCTCGCAACCAACCACATTATCCTGTCTAACAGTGTGCATTAACCACTTCCCGCCCGCCCTATTGCAAAATGACGGCGGGAATGTGGTTGAGTTATCCTGACCGGACGTCATATGACGGCGGCCAGGATAACAAGCTGCTGCGCGCTCCTGAGAGCGCGCACCGCAGCGATCGGGCATGTAATGTGTCCCTCGGACACAGCGCATACCCGATCAGGGTAAACAGCCAATAAAATTGGCTGTTTACCACGTGATCGGCTGTGTCCAATCACAGCCGGTCACAATAACATTGCAGGAGCCGGCGGTTAGGATGACAGGCTGCTGCGCGCTCCCGAGAGCGCGCACCGCAGCGATCGGGCATGTAATGTGTCCCTCGGACACAGCGCATACCCGATCAGGGTAAACAGCCAATAAAATTGGCTGTTTACCACGTGATCGGCTGTGTCCAATCACAGCCGGTCACAACAATAACAATGGAAAGCTGATAGTACTGATCTAAGCTGTTCTCCTCACACACACCGATCGTGTGAGGAGAATAGCAGAGATCAGTGATCAGTGAGTACATTTACTGTGTAATTGTAGTAAAAAGTGCACTACACAGCCCCCCCCCCCCCAATAAAGAGGACCTGTCACCAGTGTCACTCACAGCCCATCTGGATCTGTCAGAACATCTGGATCTGTGGATCTGTCATCATATCTGGAACATCTAAAAACCCGCCAGTACCCATCAGTACCACCAGTACCCGCCAGTACCCACCAGTACCCACCAGTACCCACCAGTACCCGCCAGTACCCGCCAGTACCCGCCAGTACCGCCAATACCGCCAGTACCCACCAGTACCGCCAATACCGCCAATACCGTCAATACCCACCAGTACCGCCAATACCCACCAGTACCGCCAATACCCACCAGTACTGTCAGTACCGCCAGGACCCATCAGTACCAATCAGTACCGCCAGTACCAATCAGTACCGCCAGTACCAATCAGTACCGCCAGTATGGCCAAAAGGTTTTTCACAGCACAGGAGGCATTTGAAATGATAGCCGAGTCAGGTGATGAGAGCGCCGGGGAGCTCGCATCATCCGATACTGGTTCGGAATATGAGCCAGTGGAGGATAGTGGATCGGACCTTGAATCCGAGGAGGAAACAGTCCGTCCTCCTAAAAGGATAAGGAGAGTAAGCCCAGAACACTTTCCGTCATCTAGCAGCACCAACACCGCCGCAGCTAGACCCCAAGAAGAGGAGCCCAGTACCAGCACTGGAATAACTAGTGCAACCCGAAGAAGCCGGGCCCAAACCCACCTTCCCGATGCCCTGGCAAACCCCGTATGGTTGCCTGCCAGCTCAGGAACAGCGATAATCCCCCCTTTCACCGCACAGCCAGGTGTGCAGCCCAACACTTCAAATTTTTCGCTATTGGATTATTTTTATTTGTTTTTTCCCCAAGACTTGCTGGAGTACATTGTGGACCAAACCAACATTTACGCAGGTCAATTTATTGCCTCCAACCCCGATTCTTCCTATGCCCGCCCGTTCAATTGGCGCCGTCTTACAGTGGACGAATTCAAAATATTTTTGGGACTTACACTCAACATGGGGCTTTCTAAGAAGAATGAAGTCCATGCCTATTGGTCCAGCCACCCCATCCACCACATGCCTCTTTTTTCCGCTGTCATGTCAAGATCAAGGTATGACATGATCATGCGCTTCCTCCATTTTAGTGACAATTCACAGTGCCCTCCCCGAGATCATCCCAACCACGACAAATTATATAAATTGCGCCCCCTAATAAATTATTTTTTACAAAAATTTGCTGAAGTGTATGTCCCAGACAAAAACATCTGTGTGGATGAATCCCTGATCCATTATACTGGCCGGCTGCACTTCAAGCAATATATCCCAAATAAGAGAGCCAGGTATGGGGTGAAGATGAACAAATTATGCGAGAGAGCCACTGGGTATGTCTACGCCTTTCGTGTCTATGAAGGCAAAGACTCCCAGCTCCAGCCCCCCGAATGCCCAACATACATCGGAACCAGTGGGAAAATTGTCTGGGACCTGGCATACCCCCTGTTCAAAAAAGGGTACCATCTTTATGTGGATAATTATTACACCAGTCTTCCCCTTTTTCGCCACCTATACCTGGAAAAAACCCTGGCCTGTGGTACTAGCAGAAAAAATCGGAAGGGATTCCCACAACCTCTGGTCCAAAAAAACCTTCAACCGGGGGAAACCGCATTTATGAGGAATGAGGAAGTGTTGGCCATGAAGTGGAGGGACAAGAAAGATGTCTACATCTTGTCCACCATCCACAATGACACCGTGGTGGAGATTCCCCGAAGACGTGGCCCCATTACAAAGCCTGAATGCGTCCACGAATACAATTTGTTCATGGGGGGGGTGGATTTAAATGACCAGATGCTGCAGCCCTATTTATCAACCAGAAGGTCCCGTTACTGGTACAAAAAAGTTGCATTTTACCTATTTCATTTGGCCATGTACAATTCCTTTGTCTGCCATCAAAAAACACCCGGAAACCCACACCTCCACTACCTCAAGTACATTGAAGAAATCATCACTGCCCTAATATACCAACGAGGACCGGCCCCAGCAAGCATTCGCTCAGATAGTGTGAGTAGACTTCACGAGCAACATTTTCCCTATAGTATTCCCCCCACAGAATCAGGAAGAAGGCGCCAAAAGAGATGTCGTGTGTGCAGCAGTAATGGAATTCGAAGAGACACAAGTTATCATTGTCCCGATTGTCCCTCCCAACCTGGCCTATGCATTGGAGATTGTTTCAAAATCTACCATACAGCCATAAGATTTTAGATCCCCTTAATTTTAAGACTGCCATTTCCCTTTTTGAAATACCCTTCCAGATCACCATGCTACCATGTTTCTACGTTACCAGACCCTGGCCTGTTTACCGACGATGAATTTGCCTGCCGCTTTGAAAACCAAGTTTCTGAAATCCATGTGTACCGACCTCAGCCTGTTTACCAACGATGCCTTTGCCTGCCGATTTAAACCAAATTTCTGACTTCCAAGTGTACCGACCCGGCCTGCTAATCAACCACGCTTTTTGCCTGCCACTTGGACTGATCTTTTGCCCTTCTACTTCAGTAGACAGGGGTCTCACATATATGTGAGGGGCTTCAGAAGAGAGTTAGGAGTATGGAAAAACCGTTTTTGGTTTTCTGTGTTCCCATAACAGGGTCTGGAGTCCGGAGGCTTCAAAGCGATTTGGGTGGGAGAAGCCTCTACCCCTGTCCCCATTCTTTCCTGACAGAGGCCTAAGCGTGATGTTCCTTCCTGCTGCCTGGATCAATATTTTGTGGGGTTGAACATAACGCTGCATATAATGACCCAGGACTTTATAGACCACATCTCTGCCTGCTACCTGGACCAATGCTTGGCTGTGCTGACACTATCCCTGCTTGCTGCCTGTAATGACTATGGACAGTATCCCTGCTTGCTGCCTGTAATGACTATGCACAGTACTCCTGCCTGCTGCCTGTAATGACTATGGACAGTATTTCTGCCTGCTGCCTGTCCGATTGCTTTTGCTGTCACGGACCACATCCCTGCCTTCTACCTGGATGCTCTCCTCTGTGGACCACTACTACAACCACAGGTAATCATTTATTTACCCTTTGCTCAGCAGAATATATTTTGGGGTGTAATTGGTATGTACATGCTATGTGTTAGAAATATGAAGGGCCTTCAAAAATGTAATAGGTTGTCAGGAAATTAGATGTAAAATGCATGCTCCTAGAACGTCTGAAGGTGTCTACTTGGATGTTGGGTCTCGGTTTATGGCCAGGCGGTGTAAAAGTCCCACACATATGGTATCGCCATACTCAGGAAGAGTGGCAGAATGTATTTTGGGGTGTCATTTTTGCTATGTACATGCTATGTGCTAGAAATATCCTATAAATTGACAACTTTGTGTAAAAAAAATAAGTTTTCTTTTTTTTTCCCACATTTTCCAAAAACTTGTGGAAAAAAATGACATGTTCAAAAGACTCACAATGCCTCATAGAATATACGTTGGAGTGTTTTCTTTCCAAAATGGGGTCATTTTGTGGGCAATTTCATTGTCTTGGTGCTCCAGGGCCTTCAAAAGTGTGATAGGTAGTCAGAACATTATGTGTGTAATTTATGCTCCTAGAATGCCTGGCGGTGCTACTTGGATGTTGAGTTTCGTTATGTGGCCAGGCTGTGTAAAAGTCTCACATATGTGGTATCGCCATACTCAGGAGGAGTGGCAGAATGTATTTTGAGGTGTCATTTTTGCTATGTACATGCTATGTGTTGGAAATATCTTATAATTGGACAACTTTGTGTAAAAAAAATGCGTTTTCATTTTTTTTCCACATTTTCCGAAAGATTCTGGAAAAAAATGACATGTTCAAAAGACTCATTATGCCTCATAGATTATACGTTGGGGTGTTTGCTTTCCAAAATGGGGTCATTTAGTGGGCTTTTTCAATGTGCTGGTGCTCCAGGGCCTTCAAAAGTGTAATAGGTGGTTGAGAAATGAAAAGTGTATTTTATGCTCCGAGAACGCCTGCAGGTGCTACTTCAATGTTGGACTTCTGTATGTGGCCTGGCTGTAAAAAAGTCTCACACATGTGGTATCGCCATACTCAGGAGGAGTGGCAGAATGTATTTTGAGGTGTCATTTTTGCTATGTACATGCTATGTGTTGGAAATATCTTATAAATGGACAACTTTGTGTAAAAAAAATGCGTTTTCATTTTTTTTCCACATTTTCCGAAAGATTCTGGAAAAAAATGACATGTTCAAAAGACTCATTATGCCTCATAGATTATACGTTGGGGTGTTTGCTTTCCAAAATGGGGTCATTTAGTGGGCTTTTTCAATGTGCTGGTGCTCCAGGGCCTTCAAAAGTGTAATAGGTGGTTGAGAAATGAAAAGTGTATTTTATGCTCCGAGAACGCCTGGAGGTGCTACTTCAATGTTGGACCTCTGTATGTGGCCTGGCTGTAAAAAAGTCTCACACATGTGGTATCGCCATACTCAGGAGGAGTGGCACAATGTATTTTGAGGTGTCATTTTTGCTATGTACATGCTATGTGTTAAAAATATCCTATAAATTGACAACTTTGTGTAAAAAAAATAGGTTTTCATTTTTTTCCCACGTTTTCCAAAAACTGGTGGAAAAAAATGACATGTTCAAAAGACTCACAATGCCTCATAGAATATAAGTTGGAGTGTTTTCTTTCCAAAATGGGGTCATTTTGTGGGCAATTCCATTGTCCTGGCCAGTCAGGGCCTTCAAAAGTGTGATATGTAGTCAGAAAGTTATAAGTGTATTTATGCTCCTAGAACGCTTGAAGGAGCTCCCTGGACGTTGGGTCTCTGTATGTGGCCAGGCTGTGTAAAAGTCTCACACATGTGGTATTGCCATACTCAGGAGGAGTGGCAGAATGTATTTTGGGGTGTCATTTTTGCTGTGTACATGCTAGGTATTAGAAATAGTTTATAAATTGACAACTTTGTGGGAAAAAAAAGAAAAAACAATTTTTTTCTTCATTTTCCCAAGAATTGTGGGAAAAAATTAAAACTTAAAAAAACTCACCATGCCTCTTACTAAATACGTTGGACTGTCTACTTTCCAAAAAGGGGTCATTTGGGGGGTATTTGTACTGTTCTGACATTTTAGGGCCTCAAGAAAGGAGATAGGCCGTTAGTACATCAGGTGTGATCAATTTTCAGGAATTGGTACCATAGCTTCTAGACTCAATAACTTTCACACAGACTAAATAATATACACTAATATGGGTTATTTTTACTAGAGATAAGTAGCAGTATACATTTTGGCCAAAATGTATGAAGAAAAATTAATTTTTTGCAAAATTTTTTAATGGAAACTAAAAAAAAGTGTTTTTTTTGCAAAATTTTTGCTCTTTTTCTGCTTATATCACAAAAATTAAAAAACCCAGTTGTGATCAAATACCACCAAAAGAAAGCTCTATTTGTGTGAAAAAAATGATACAAATTTTGTTTGGTTACAGTGTAGCATGACTGAGCAATTGTCATTCAAAGTGTGAGAGCGCTGAAAGCTGAAAATTGGTCTGGGCGGGAAGGTGTTTAACTGCCCTGTATTAAAGTGGTTAAAAAGAGGGGTTTAGTTTGCACACATTTGCAAATACATGTGTAAGCTGCAGAGCCCCGTCAAGGCACCCCAGTATTTTCTGTAGTCCTAATCCCAAATTTATGAGAGCCTCTACAGTGGAAGCACATGCATTATAATGGATAGGCAGAGGGTAGATGAGCCTGGAGGTAGCCCACCCCTGCTTAAAGGCACAGGGGCACACTGAACACCCAGCATATACAACAATGGCAGCAAAGGTGTCCAGTGCCTCCCCTCACCAATATTTCAACAGTACAAAAAATTCCCAGCTCAAGTTACCGACCAGCCTGCTAATCAACCGAATTGCAACAGTATGCGTTAAAAAATGGGATTAATGCATGTGCTTCCACTGTGGAGGCTCTCAAAATTTAGAGTTAGGACTACAGAAAATACTGGGGTGCCTTGACGGGGCTCTGCAGCGTATGCATGTATTTTAAATGTGTGCTAACTAAACCCCTGTTTTTAGCGCATACTGTTAGACAAAACAATTGGGTTGGTTGCAACAGGGAGCACTCATGTTCCCTATAAACATGCGCGCGCTGTTTACTTTTTAACTTTATTGAAATGTCACAAAATGAAACTTCATTCAGCTGTGAGCTGTCTTACTTACAGACTTACCTAATGCTGCACTGGTGTAAAATGCAGCATGTCCTACTTTTGTTCAGCACACACCAATGCAGAGTGCTGGTATAAGCTAAAACAATAAGGGAAATTGCCTTGTCTATGCGTTGGGACTGCACAGCCCAATGGGACCGGTGTAAACCCCCAAAGGATTGTAAAAAAGGTAAACAGTGAAACTGGAGTAGGGATTTAAAGTCCAAGCCTACTTTTTTCCTTTTTTTCACCTCTACCACATTTGCTGTACAGTCTTCAGTGTCAAGCCTAATTACCTTTCTTTTAAATTATTCTTTTTGATCAGCCTAAGGCCCCTTTCACACAAGGGTACCATTTAGGTCCACCTGCTTTTTAGGCAGACTCGATCGGACCCCCCATTTACCATTATGGACTGGCGGGTGTATATGCACTTGTGCCCATTTATACCCGCCTACCTCCAATCCAATCCAGTCCGCTAAAATAATGGACAGGGATCCCTTCTCCTGCGTCTAGGCCACATGTGTCAAAGGCCCACGGGCCGAATCCATTTTCACCCAGGGGGGAGGTGGAAGTGAGATGTGGACAGCCTTTAAAAGAGAGCTGAACTCTGCACATTGTGCATAGCACACCTCTAAACCCTGCACTCTGTATGTAGCGCACTCCTCAACCCTGCATTCTGTACACAGCGAACCCCTGAACCCTGCACTCAATATGGAGTGCTTCCCTAAACTCTTCACTCTGTATGTAGTGCATCCCTGAACTCTGCACATAACGCAGTCCTGGTATTTATTACCCTTTATAACTTTATATACAGTAGTCTTACAAATACAACAAGCCCTTAGAGGACCACTATAATGCTGATGTGGCCCACAATTAAATTGGGTTTGACACCCCTGGTCTAGGTGGATCACAGGGCAGACAGGTGTAAATGGACAATTGTCACCAAGATAGATAGTGAGGGAAGATCTAGAGTTTTGAGTTTTCCCCAGGAATAGAGTGGATTAAAGAAATGACTTAAATTGAGTGCAGGTTCCAGAGCCAGAGGACCCTATAGTTGGAGGGTACATCAACTAGTTACGCCCAGAAGATTAGGTTCTTCTTAAAAGGAATGTCCTCTTCCAGCTACCACCATGGTAGACTGTTCCTCCATTCATTTCTATTAGCATACATACTATGTACATACATAGTAGTGCAGGGATCTCTGGCTCAGTTTCTAATCACAAGACTGAACAAGACTGCATCGGCCAGAGCAAAGCAGCATTGGTAAGGGCTGATTATAATGACTTCAGTGCCTTTATCCTTTTTGGGTAAGGGAGTGAAGAATTGGAGGCCTTGTATACAATATAATTACATTTTAAGTCTATATTAAATATGCCAAAGGGCTACTTTACTAAATAGGCGTATTACTTGACAAGGGAATGTTCCCTTTGCTTAGTGAATGCAGTGAAAATTCACTTTGCAAAGAATTCCCAATCACTTTGAAGGAAAAAAAAAAAACAGTATTTTTGCTTGAACATGATTGGATGATGGAAGTCAGCAAAGCTTTACCTCATTTGCTAAGCTAATATACATAAGTGGGTATTATTTCCAGCTGCCAACATTCCTTACTGAAATTTACAACAATATGGATATCCCAATGGGACTTTACAAGCAAATATGCCAAGTGTATATTTAAAAGGCTATTATGCCAATCTTTATTACAAGCAGTTTAAAAACCAATGTATTAAAAATGTATACAAAAAATCGGGATACCCTGTTGCCCATAATGCATTGGTATAATCTGCCTTTCTATGGCTTGATCATTTTGGATGGAACATCAGGACATAACCTCATGCGTTTCGGAAAACAATCCTTCTTCAGTGTATAGAAGGTGGTATTGTTGTACATTTGCTAAGCTAAGGGAAAATTTCCTTTCAAAGTGAACAGCCTATTTTCCTTTAGTAAATCAACCGCCAAGTGTCGCTCTTTCTGCAGAACAGTTGCCTTGTTTGCAGGCTGACCATGCCATGGCAAGTGCATGTGATTTCATGCAATATACCCGTTACATGGTACCCCAAACACCATAACTTATCTGTATATAGCTACATTCCTGGATGTAGCCATCCCAACACTGGATTTTGGTCAGTTTGATTGTTGGCCTATATACTGTACAGATATGCTATTACCAGATTGCCTCTAAAACGCTAAAGCTAAAAATTTACAATTGGAAAGCTTTACTCAAGATTTCTAAAAACAGTCGTAAGACTACAAGACAACCCCCTATCATATTTGTCATGTCATGTGAGAAACAAGAAAACGACTGAAGTGAAAAAAGATTTCCCGAATAGATGAAGTATTTCGTTAATTGTGTCATGTTCACCTCCCCTAGGTGTGGAATGTTGGCCAGCAGGAAAACCATTTAGCTGAACATACTAAAAACAGCTCCTTTCATGTTCAGCTCCGCAGTAAAATCCCACAATTTCACCGGCCATTCAATTCAAGTGCTTTTTGCTTTTGCTGATTTTATCTGGTGAGCAGAACTTCCATGTCAAGAAACATACACTGTGCTGTCATCCAAAATTTTTTTTTTTTTTTTGGTAGACGTGTCTGTTCAGGTAGAACAGGTGTTTCAATATCTGTGTTAAGTATCAACAGGAAAGATGACAGGATGTTTTAGGTTGTTTATATAAAAACATGCATTGTTAAGTTTCATGTTTAAAGCTCATGTTAAGTACTTCAGAATAAGTGATATGTCATTTCTTTATTGGAGGCAATGCAGGAGAGGTCTTTTAAGGATACAGAAATAAATGATTTAAGGGAAACACAGCTCTTTATCATGGAAAGTCTAAAGCAAGTTTCACACCTGTAAGTGTGTGTATGTAACATTGCCTTGATAAAGGAGCCCTGCGTAGCTCCAACACATTGCATTACATTGTGCTTCAATCAAAGGCATACTCTTACAAAGAATAATGTTATCTGGTATCATAGTTATTTCAATGTGATTTGCTGCTTGCTAAAGTACCCTGCAAAAGACAGTACTTTTCATTGGAAACACCAGAACTCAATAATTTGGAGACTTTGGGCCATTTAGGTAGGTATCATGGCCACGTTTCCACAAACCTTTGGCCATATAATGTACAAGTCTGAACATGTGTAACACCCTCTAGTGTGTGCTACTAGTATAGAGTAGGCAAATTATAGTCTGGCCAGGGATAAACCTGAGTCACTGAATCTGGGTCAGGGTTATTAGAGGCCAGGGCTGGATGACTCATCCTGGCAGCTCTCTGGTGCCTCCCCCTGTTTCTAGAATATTAGAGTTTTCTGGAACTAGTGGGTGGAAGCTAGGAGGAGTTGCCTTGACTAGTTAGGGGCCTTTAGCCAATCCCCAGGTTGGGGGGCCTGGCAAGGAACTAAAGAGCCCTTAAATAGACATGAGCCATGCCAGCAAGGGATTCGGGTGGAAGATTGAGAAGCAATGTTGAGGGAGGCTGTCATTGGCCCTTTAGGTACCCCTTACCGAAGGGGGGGGGGAGTTTACCTTGGGGTGGAGCTCGGGAGGCTGGCCTGGAAGGACCACCACAGGAGGTAGTTGGAGGCATTCAAGTTGGAGAGGCAGCAGAGAGAGCAAGGAGAGAAAGTGATTAGATCAGCATGGGGCAGAGACAGACAAGGGGAGAGGCAGCCAGCTGTAGCAGTGCTATCTTGAAGACTGTGTTGTGCCAAGTCTTCATCCAACCTTGCCCTGGGGAATATCAATTTGTCTGTGTCAATCAGGAGTACTGGGTGAAGCAAGCAGCCTGGGGGGTTAGTGGCAGAAAGGCAGGCTAGCATTTCTGCAGCAGTAGAACTGGGCTCAGCGTCTACAGGGAAGCAGAAGATCATGAGAGATGCTGTTCACTCCAAATGTACTACTTTACCAAAAAGGGAGGGGAAGTTCCTAGCCTATAATGGGCTATTGCAGAAATAACAAAATGACTGTTAGTTCCACCAGGAGTGACCAGCAGGTGCTGTGCTCAAGTGAACCAAGTTTGTGCAGGAGGAAAGAAGAGGAGTTTGTGAACAGGGAGGAAGTTGCCCATGTTCGGTGTTTTGGACATTTTCAAGTTGGGCATCCCATAATGCCCTACCCCAACCAAGTTATCATCTCCTAATAAAAAAACAACAAAAACAAGCAGGGGCTTTCTGCATTTGAGTGAATGAAGAAAATGCTGTGTGACTGGCTGTGCAGCAGTGGGGAACCCTGACATCAGCAACTCCTACGGGGGGTAGTGCTACACATGAAACATCATTATCAATTCTCAAGCATACAAAATTTAAAAGTAGCATGAAAAATTAATTTCAGCATTACAATGAGTTATGTTAAATAAGTAAAAAATAGTATGGTGTGCAAAGATATATTGACAGTAATGCATGTTGACCCGCATTAGACACATGCATTGTGCCTGTGTTTTTACGGTGCTCTCATTTATTACTAATATGCCCCCCAACATTCATGCATGCAGAAAACAGCACACTTGACACTCAACCCACAAGGCATACAGACACGTTATTATAGTGCACTGGGAAATAAAGGTCAGATGCATTATATGGTGTGTAGAAAATATTGAGGGCCCATAGAAAATGAATGTACACATGTGCTACAAGGCACATAGACACATCAGGCAACAGGCATGCATAGACGTAAATGGACCCCAAAAAAGGTTGGTTATTGTTGTTCATAGCTACCAATCAAATTTTATCCTTTATATTTCCAGGATAGTATAGGGACTGATTAGGAAATACCTTGAAAGCTTTTGAATAACTTTCTTCAAAGAACTGCACACTTAGAGTTAATCACAGTTAAGAGATCACCTGCAACAATCGCTCTTCATTCACAAATCTCTAAAGAAGCATAAGTTGCAGCAGAGAACAGCAACCCAAAGCTGTAGCACTGGTTTTGCTTTAGCAGTGACAAATCGCTTCTTACCGACAAATAACCAGCAACTTTAGTAATAAAATTACTGCTATAAATCACAACTAATCTCTGATACAAAATTGCCCATCTGACATGGCCTTGTGCCCAGACTATGGAAATAAAACTATTAACCCCTTAACAATGACCACATGCATATATTTGTGGCAACAAGGCAGTGGGCCTTAACATGAATTAAAAGCTTTAAAACAAGTCCTAACTAACCTCTCTAGCTGCTTGTACTGTGAAGTTATTCAGTTAAAGATCATGATATAGCCTCTACGTTTTGGTCAGTTTTTAAGCAGCTTACAAACACCCCCTGGTCATTTATTTTAGAGTGCTGGCAGGATATTTATATTAGAGTGCTGCATAGAAAAAGTCTTCAGTGCCTTAAGTGTTGTGAAATTTGAAAATTAATTTCTTTACAATGTTTATAGATACATGAGTGATGTTGCTGTTTGTTCCTACTATATAAATACTTTTGTGTGCAAAGTACAAGCACAGGTTCACTCTGCTTTTTGTGAACATGTTTTTTTTTTTATTACAAAGTAGCTGTAGGCTGTCATCTGGTTTTCGTGTGGGTTGTAAAATAAAGTCTAAAGTTGGGTAGACATGAGAGGGAACTTTTAACTGGGAAACAAACTGTTCCCCTTCTTTTAGTGAAGTTGTCCATTAAATATAAACCCACCCTCCTTAGTGTAGCTGGTAAACTAAAATACCCTCATTTCCATGCCCAAGTTCTTTGCTGTGTGGTTCTGCCCAGTGCTGCACAGCTTTTGCAATTTATGTATTCCTATGTATAGTCCAAACTTTTCTAGATGGCAAGGCACTGTCATAAATATGGATCAGCCATTGGAAATGCCTTCTATAACGTCCTCTATTACTAAGCCCTGGTGGGTGGGGTGAAACATGTCAGAGGGTATGGCTTGTGGAGTGGTGTAAGGCTGATGCCATCTCACACATGTTAACAACATAAAGTAGAAAGTGTAAATCAGCGCTACTAAATAGGTGATTTCAAAAATAATAATAAATAGGAATGCGTGAGTATCAATAGCAGCTACATCATCCTATGCTCATCACTGCATATCCACAATTTATACTAAAATCCAAAGATACAGCGCTACTTACACCAAACAAGTCATATACACGTGCAAATTCAGCCAAAGATAAAGTGCATCAAGTGTATAAAGGTGCTAACAATGTGCAATGATTTCATCAAATAGTGCAAATAAAGCAAACAATGTAAACCATTCGATCATAAAATGAAAAAATATATAAGTCCATAAAGTGCTTCCATCAGTTCATAAATATTTCTTCAAGGTCCCACAAGTGCACAAATTGTTCAAAAAGATATTTGAAAGTGCTCGTGATCCCTCCACCACATAAAGATGGCCTCTCACCTCACAGTTAGACCTGTGTTTTACAACAAGGCCTCAACAGCTGTTCCCCTGTGGGGATATTAGAGATCACCATATCCCGGATCTCTCCTTGGAACCCTTTAAGCAGCTGGGCTAATTTCCTCTTCAATGGTTATCTCCGTATACAAGTGTAAAAAGAAGAGGGAGATATCTAGTGCTCTCAGTTTTAAAACCAGGACGCAGAGCGTGTGATGTAACGCGTAATGGGGGGCGGAGACTCCGACCAGGACGAAACTCGCCAGGATAAGATACTGATACACTGAGAGATACGAGGATAGCCTGCACAGCTTTATGTGCTTCTTCTGTGAGTGTATCATATGTTTTTACTTAATAAATTGGTTTTAAAGCTGAGAGCACTAGATATCTCCCGGATATGGTGGTGTGATCTCTAATATCCCCACAGGGGAACAGCTGTTGAGGCCTTGTGGTTTATATTGTTTGTTTTATTTGCACTGTTTGATGAAATCATTGCACATTGTTAGCACCTTTTTACACTTGAAGCACTTTATTTTTGGCTGAATTTGCATGTGTATGCGACTTGTTTGGTGTAAGTAGCGCTGTATCTTTGGATTTTATTACGTTAACAACATAGACTAGACTGGGAAAGTGGTGATTTTTCTAAGCATACTACACATGACTGTATGGTTATATTTCATGACCTGCACTCCATTCCTGAACACCAACTGGACAATCTTCAAATCAAATTTTCCTTTCTTGCTTAGAGCAGCACTACAAACATAAGCAGGTCACAACCATAGGAAATGCTGTGCAGCAGTGGCACAGTAAAAAACTAGGGAGTGACACTGAAAGTAAGTATTTTAGGAGGGTTACACAGGGTGGGGTATTAGAGATTTTGTGACAATGTGTAAAATGGAGGCAAAAGTTAAGTTCTGGGAAAGTAAGAAGTATTGACCAGGAAAGTGTGTGAAAGAGAAGTTTTTCAATATATATGTAGGTCAATGCAAGTCCTACTGCACTCTATTCTCTCATTTATTGGTGCTGCCAGCTGGAACTCATCCATAGTTCCTTTCATATGTAGAATTGTACAGGGTAACTGCAGAGCTCCACTTCTTTATTTTTCCATCAAAAGTAGCAAATGTCAGTTGTGGTTAACTCCTATTTAGGATAATTGACAGAAGGTGGTGAATACTAAACAATAGATTTGAAGAAGGGTCAAGAAACCAGACTCGTAACTGTTATCAGTTTATTGTCAGTTTTGCAATTTTGTAACTTTTGAATGTTTGCTTCTTTTGATGGAAAAATAAAGAAGAGGACTGAAAATGGTTACCTTGTTTTATATATATATATATATATATATATATATATATATATATATATATATATATATACACACTATATTACCAAAAGTTGGGCCACCAGCCTTTACACGCACATGAACTTTAATGGAATTCCAGTCTTATTCCATAGGGCTCAATGTTATGTTGGCCCACCCTTCGCAGCTATAACAGCTTCAACTCTTCTGGGAAGGCTGTCCACAAGGTTTAGGGGTGTGTCTGTGAGAATTTTCAACCATTCTTGCAGAAGCGCATTTGTGAGGTCAGGCACTGATGTGGACGAGAAGGCCTGGCTCGCAGTCTCCGCTCTAATTCATCCCAAAGGTGTTAAATTGGTTGAGATCAGGACTCTGTGCAGGCCAGTTCCTCCACCCCAAATTCACTCATCCATGTCTTTATGGACCTTGCTTTGTGCACTGGTCCAAATCATTTGGTGGAGTCGGTATTATGGTGTGGGGTTGTCTTTCAGGGGCTGGGCCTTAGCTCCAGTGAAAGGAACACTTAAGGAGTCAGCATACAAGACATTTTGGACAATTTCAAGCTTCTAACATTGTGGGAACAGTTTGGGAATGACCCCTTTCTGTTCCAACATGACTGTGCACCAGTGCACAAAGCAAGGTCCATAAAGACATATATGAGCAAGTTTGGGGTGGAGGAACTTGACTGGCCTTCACCTCAACCTGATAGAACAGCTTTGGGACGAATTATAGTGGAGACTGCGAACCAGGCCTTCTCGCCTATATATATATATATATATATATATATATATATATATACATACGAGGGGTGTTCAAGTCAGACCGGGACTTTTCATTTTACAGGTATAAAAAGGGATGCTAGCGTGGTGGTACTGTGCACAGTAGTAAGTGGCACGTGTCCTATTACTAATAGGTGGCGCACATGTCGTGGCCAATTCCAGAGACCATCAATCAAGATGGCAGACAACAATGTTAATGCATGCATGGAACAACATGTGGCAATGAAGTTTCTTGTGAATGAAGACGTAAAACCCATGGATATCAACAGAAGACTACAAGCACAGTACAGTGATGGGACGCTCAGCTGCAGTGAGACATTTGAATCAAGTAAACATTTCAAAGATGTGCGTACGTCCGTCAGTGACATTCCCGGCCATGGTTGTTCCCAGCCAAAAGCAGTCATTCATTTGAACATTCAGTGTGTGGAATGCCTGATCCCGAATAATTGACGCATAACCTGTCATGAAATTGAACAAGAGACAGATCTTTCAGTGGGAATGGTGAACACAATCATTTACGAACATTTCCATTTTTGAAAACTTAGCGCACGCTTGGTACCAAGACAGCTAACCATTTTTGACCGCAACAGAAGAGTTGAAGTCTGCACTGCGGCCTCACGAAAGGCGTCCTGTTTCTCCAGGACAACACACAAGCTCATACTATTCACTGCACTATGTGCACATTACAGCAACTCGGCTTGGAGGTATTGCTACATCCCCCTTACAGCCCGAATCTCGCTCCAAGTGATTTCCCCCTGCTTGGACCGCTAAAAGAGTTCCTCGGAGGTCAGCATTTTAGCACTGATGATGAATTGAAGCAGGCTGTCCAAGGATGGTTCAGGCGCACTGACTATTTTTTTTATGCCCAAGTTTTCCAGGGATTAGTCAAACGCTGGGATAAGTTTATAAATGTAGCAGGGGAGTATGTTGAAAAATAAATACAGTTTTCACTTGACTTGAAATGTATTCTTTTATTATGTAAACTCAAAAGTCCAGGTTTGACTTGAATGCCCCTTGTTTGTGTGTGTGTGTGTGTGTGTGTGTGTATATATATATATATATATATATATATATATATATATATAGTACAAAAGTGAGTACACCCCTCACATTTTTGTAAATATTTTATTATATCTTTTCATGTGACAACACTGAAGAAATTACACTTTGCTACAATGTAAAGTAGTGAGTGTACAGCTTGTATAACAGTGTACATTTGCTTTTCCCTCAAAATAACTCAACACACAGCCATTAATGTCTAAACCACTGGCAACAAAAGTGAGTACACCCTTAAGTGGAAATGTCCAATTTGGACCCAAAGTGTCAATATTTTGTGTGGCCACCATTATTTTCCAGCACTGCCTTAACCCTCTTGGGCATGGAGTTCACCAGAGCTTCACAGGTTGCCACTGGAGTCCTCTTCCACTCCTCCATGAGGACATCATGGGGTTGGTGGATGTTAGAGACCTTGCGCTCCTCCGCCTTCCATTTGAGGATGCCCCACAGATGCTCAATAGGGTTTAGGTCTGGAAACATGCTTGGCCAGTCCATCACCTTTACCCTCAGCTTTTTTAGCAAGGCAGTGGTCATCTTGGAGTTGTTTTTGGGGTCATTATCATGTTTGAATACCCAGTCTCCGAAGAGAGGGGATCATGCTCTGCTTCAGTATGTCACAATACATGTTGGCATTCATGGTTCCCTCAATGAACTGTAGCTCCCCAGTGCTGGCAGCACTCATGCAGCCCCAGACCATGACACTCCCACAACTATTCTTGATTGTAGGCAAGACACACTTGTCTTTTTACTCCCCATCTGGTTGCCACCACACACACTTGACACCATCTGAGCCAAAAAAGTTTATCTTGGTCCCATCGGACCACAGGACATGATTCCAGTAATCCATGTCCTTAGTCTGCTTGTCTTCAGCAAACTGTTTGTGGCGTTTTTTGTACATCATCGTTCGAAGAGGCCTCCTTCTGGGATGACAGCCATACAGACAAATTTGATGCAGCGTGAGGCGTATGGTCTGAGCACTGACAGCTTGTCCCCCCCACCCCTTCAACCACTACAGCAATGCTAGCAGCACTTATATGTCTATTTCCCAAAGACAACCTCTGGACATGACTCTTAAAGCACGTGCACTCAACTTCCTTGGTTGACCATGGCGAGGCCTGTTCTGAGTGGAACCTGTCCTGTTAAACCACTGTATGGTCTTGGCCACTGTGCTGCTGCTCAGTTTCAGGGTCTTGGCAATCTACCTTTAGCCTAGGACATCTTTATATAGAGCAACAGTTCTTTTTTTCAGATCCTCAGAGAGTTCTTTGCTATAAGGTGCCATGTTGAACTTCCAGTGACCAGTATGAGAGACTCAGAGTGATAACACCAAATTTACTTCACCTGAGTCACATGGCAACGGGGAGGGAAAATGGCTAATTAGGCCCAATTTAGACATTTTCATTTAGGGGTGTACTCGCTTTTGTTGGCAGTGGTTTAGACATTAATGTCTGTGTGTTGAGTTATTTTGAGGGGACAGCTATACAAGCTATACACTCACTACTTTACATTGTATCAAAGTGTAATTTCTTCAATGTTGTCACATGAAAAGATATAATAAAATATTTACAAAAATGTGAGGGGTGTACTTACTTTTGTGAGATACTGTATATATATATATATATATATATATATATATATATATATATATATATATATGATTTAGAATATAATACTGTGCAATTCTTTCTGAATCATCATAAAGGATCATATAGAGCGGATAACCCAAAACAAATGCTCCCTGATATAATATTTCCGTTTTTTGGTGGTCTTTCAGGGCAAATGATGATAAATTGGTTGGATTGTTAGACCTCCTGCATTCCTTCCTCTTCTTTGTTTATTTGTCATTTCCGATACCTCGCTCTCACTCCATTTTCCTTCAGTGAACAGTTCAAACATGTTTGTTTTAAGAAGAGTTTTTCTCTTTTCTCAGGTTATTTTTTTTTTTTTTTTTATGTATTAGACTGTGATTTGGGTTATCTGTATTTTTTGTTTTCAATCTAGTAAATAATGCATTGCCTGAACTTATATAGCAATGACATTTAGTGCATTTGATTTAATAGCTAATAAAATGTTCTTTCCCAATTTATAATACACCTTTGACATTTCATTTTACATAAAGTATATGATTGCATTCTAAACAATTAGACCTGCAATTATTCTGCGATTGCAATATATAAAATGATTTTAGGTCATTGTAAATAAACATTGTTCTCTGTTAAAATAATAGCCACAAATTCATGCAGCACTGATATATTCTGTTATATGTATATTTATCTATTTAAATGTCATCTATTGAATATTGTGATTGTATTTCATTGTTCCTGTTAGTCTATTAGTCTGCTTAGGTTAACTAAAACACTGCACTGCAATTTCTAGAGGTCTTGTCCAGTAATCCAAGGTGCAAATTGCCCAAAAAAAGCTCAGGATGCAGAATATGCAGTTCTACAAATAAGAACTATAAAAAAAATATGGCACAGTATATTAATAAACACTTTTCAGGTTAACTTGACAAGAAGATCTCAAAATATGTAGACAGTAAAATTTGCAACACTTCCCACTGTAAAGTGGAAATTTAATTCTAAAAGAAGAACAGCCTCTGTTGCCCTTTGCTAACACTAAAGGCCCTTTCACATCAAGGAGTTTTTCAAGCGGTTTTGCTTTAAAAAAAAAAAGTGCCTAAAAAGTTCCCTTTAAAAACAATAAGTGTGTTCACACTGGGGCGGTACACTTCCCTTGCGGTGAAAAAAAAAAAAATCATCTTTGGAGCATGTTTGGGGAGCTAAAAAAAAAAAAAACGCACCAAAAACGCTCCTCCCCAATAAAATGAATGGGAACCGCATCAAAAGCGCCCCTACTAAGCATTTTTGGTGCAGCTTTTGAGTCATGTCATTTAAAAACTGCACTGCAAACACGCACAGCAAAAAAGCTCCATTAACGCATAGGCGTTTTACTGGCAGTTTTGAAGCGAACCAATGTAAAAGTGCACTTTGGCTGAACTATTTTCCTTTTGCAATATACAAAAAAGCATTCAATTTGATTAGATGTTATGGAAATGCTGACAATACGTCCTGCAAAATGCTTATAATAAAAGTTAGGTAGAAAGTGACAAAATAAGTCAAAGATAAATAAACACTACCAATACATCTTCCAATGAGTGGGCACCTAACGCACAAATATTTGCAACCACTATTACCAAACAGACTATTACTACCGCACAGACAATTACTACCGCACAGACTATTACTACCGCACAGACTATTACTACCGCACAGACTTGTTTGGTCATCAACCTTCTAGGCTTTTGGTTTTCCTATAACATTAAAATCATTGCTTAAAGTTGAGTTCCACCCTAAATTTATACTTACCTCCATCTTCTCGCTCCGGGTCACCTGAAAAACAAATGGATAATCGCATTTTTTTTTACTTACTTCGTATAGAAGAAAATATACTTTCCTTACTTCCTTCTTCCTCCCCTCGGCGGCCACGGCCCGTCGTCACTTCCTGGCTTTGCAATGATTCCTGGGAGCTGAACGTCATCGCTCCCAGGAATCATTGCGCCTGCACCGGCCCCGACGTCAGTTCCACCGGAAGTGACAGCGGGGCCGGTGCAGTGGATCGTGGGACCGAAGAAGTGCGCACCGGAAGTGACGGCGGGGCCGGTGCAGTGGATCGTGGGACCGAAGAAGACGGAAGAGGACGCAGAAGAGGATCGCGCTGGCTTCAAGCTGCCCACACCTGAGATGGCAGCGCTGGACAATACTTTTTCAAGGTAAGTATTTCTCCTAAAAGGTAAGTGCAACCCGGGACAGATCAGAGGCTAGCCATTGTGGAATGTACTAGCCCTGACTGTCCCGGGGGTATTTTTATTAAAAAATGTATTCCCAGGGTGGAACTCCGCTTTAAGAATGTTAGAAGATCATATTATTGTTACTAGCTTATTTGCTGTTATATTTTGGCGCTTTTCCACTGCATGGAACCGTACCGGTTCGGCACCCTTTTGTGCTTTTCCACTGCTGGTACCGCATGGTATAGGGTCGGAACGGTTCGGTACGGTACGGTATAGGTTTGCTTTTCCACTGCATGGAACCGAACGGTACGGTACGGTACGGCCCAGAAAAAACAGTACCTACTCGATTGTGGTTCCAACAGGTACCAAACTGGTACCATATCCCACAATCCTTTGCATGCAGTCACTACTAGCCACTGATTGGTCAGAGAATCCCACCCACCCCGTTGTTATCCCACCCACTTAACTTTAGTACTGCTTTAGTGGAAAAGCAAACCTATACCGTACCGTACCGAACTGTTCCAACCCTATACCATGCGGTACCAGCAGTGGAAAAGCAAACCAGGCCAAGCAGGGCCGAGTAGAGCCGAGCCGGTACTAGCCGGTACTTGCAGTGGAAAAGTGCCATTTGTAATCTGTTTACAGCCTGTATTGATCCTTTGATGATATTGTGTTGAAATGCTTTTTTTTTTTTTTCAAAATAAAATATTTGAAAAAGGATACAAAAAAAAAAACAGATAAATAAACACATTTTTTTTTAATCTGGAGTATCTAAAATTACTTATAGGCCATTCTAAAAGACAAACAATTTCTACCACTATTGCTTCTTTAGGAAAACCAACCAAGACAGGGTTTGCACACATCTTTTAATAGCATGAAATTTATACATGGTTACTACTAGCTTCCATCTTTACAACACTACTTGCAAATAAAAAACACTAGTTAAACATAATATCAAATGAGGACTCAGACTGAGCCATTTAAAGTAACCAAATTTAAGTATTCTAATTAAACGAATGTCTTTTTGCATAAACACTGTAATTGCACTAGAAAATTGCTGTCAATTTGAAATCAATTTTTTGTCTAAATGTGCAATCTCTGAAAGGCCTACATGCACAATGTAATAAGCAAGAAATATGTAATTATCTTGTGAAACAGGTGTGATTAGCACGCTGTACCAAGAGTATGTGGGCCAGTAAATGGAGAGCAGCGTAGATTAGGTGTTTGGTCGCTACTAATTACACTGTAAAATATTGAAAAGATAATTGTTAGCCGACTGTCAGTCAGCATGAACGAAACTGCCCCTCTAGGCAGTGTAAAATGCTCAAAACAATGGAAAGGTGAGGCTGACCTGTTTAAGTGCATTTGCACACTGTGCTATCTATATAAAGATTTTCAGTCGAGCTGCTGTGCGTAAGAATAGCTGAGTCTTGGCTGCATTTAGGATCTTTAATAATATTAATTGTGTTAAGTCAACCATAGTTGGATCAAATCTCAGCCAGTAAAGCAGGGACTGGCCAAGATTTGAACTATGCATGGGTAGGCTGTAAACCCCCCATTACTTGTAGTGCCGCTCAAAGCAAAGGAAAAGGTTTGCATTGTCCCGTTAGTTTTTAGAAATAGGGTGATCCATTAGTGTGTATCTTACAAACAAATAACGCCTCTCCCAGTCCAATCTGTATTCCTCCCAGTCCAATCTGTACAAGTTTGTACACGTGGCAACTTCAGCTTGCTCTGCTCCACAAGCCACGCTCTCTGACATGTTTCGCCCCATCCATCGGGGCTTAGTCATAGAGGTAAAGGGCAGAGCCATGACAAAATAATTTATGCATCACTGTCTGTGAAGATAAAAGAATAAACATGTGTGGATGATTGAGGTGATGTGATACTATGATGGGATGAGGGAAAATGGAGTTTAGAACTGAAAATAAACTATCAGTGTGTGAGAAAGCAACAAAAAAAAATGTGTGATAAAAATGCAAGGAATGAAAAATAGAATGATGAAGAATAAGAAATAAAAAAGTGAGAAATTAAAAGTGAATGTACTAAGAAAATAATGTAAAAAATAATAAGAAATAAAGACAAAATTCCTTGAAAAGGAAAAGAAATTAACTAAGGAATGAATAAATAAAAAATGCAGCGTGAATAAAAAAATGTTATGTGCTGAAAATATGAATGGTAAAGATTACAGAAAAGTGTATAATGTGTGTTTAATCTGAAAGAAATGTGAAAAGACATGAAAAAAAGATTATTTGAAAAATATAAAGTCATAGTATCCTATAAAAACATTAGCAGCTATATCATGCTGTTCGAGGAACATCATAAAGGATGGCAGAAAGGAAAATGAACTCTAAGTACCAATATTAAACAAGGAATACTAAAGCCAGGGATGGGAAAGAGGGGTAGGGGAAGGGGGGGGGGGGGAAGGAAAAAGGGAGTCGATCGACTCTGGCACAACCAGCCTGATGGATTTTTTACATGCGATTACTGCCAGCAGTTATAGCTGCTAGCAGTAATCATTGTGCTCTGCCGTCCGGGAGAGCTCTTCATGCCCCCCTGCCAGCAGAACACAATAGCAGTGTGGGAGAGATTCCCCCATGATGGGGGAAGCAAGCGATTTTATTTCCTATCACCCATGGTGGAAGGAAAGAAAATCGCATCATCTATGGTCTGCCTTAGGTTCTATGTTAAACAGATGGTCTATATATCTTGATTCAGCCGTGAATGGCAAATGAAATAAACATGCACCCATACTTGTCCTGGTCTAGTCAGCATTCAGTTGTGCATTAACACCTTCCCGCCTGTCCAATAGCAAATTGACGGCTGAGCGGTGGTTCAGTTATCCCGACTTGGTGTCATATGACATTCTGTCAGGATGCACCAATCATGTGGCCATGCAGCAGCGCGATCTGTTAATGACCACGTTAACTGGACTCGGCCGATGAATGATCTGAGTACCGGCTCGCTGCAGGTACCATGTGATCACCGTGACCTATCACAGCTGGTTGTACACAATGGATGGCTTCTTTTCCTGCCATTCATTGAATACAACTGTGTTGCTAGCTGTGATTGGTCAGTGTGATTGCATGGTACAGAGAGGGCCAATCACAGCCCATCTGTACCAGGTGGTTAGCTCTGGCCAGTCACAGCTAATCAAAATAAAACAGACTGAATCAGCTTCATTCAGTAAAATGCAAGAAAGGAGAGAGCGGCGCCAGCTTAGTATAGTACAAGTTTATTTAACACTGTTAAAATTGGTGACTCACTGTCCGAGGTTGGGTGAGACCGGTACACAAAGACTGTTAGGGTCATCCATCTTCCTCTTCCAGGATAGTGGTCATAGGAGAAGGTGGTGAGGTTCCAGAGGTATAGCCGAGCCGCTGTGGGGCTGCTAGTTGTCACTGGCCGCGGCGGAGCATGCACAACAGGGCTCCGGCTGCCGACTTCTGATCCCTGATGACATCACTTCCTGGCAGGAGAAAAATAGGGGTTGCACGCGTTCAGAGCATCCGTGCTCCTTCGTCAGGCGACTAGCAGCCCCACAGCGGCTCGGCTATACCTCTGGAACCTCACCACCTTCTCCTATGACCACTATCCTGGAAGAGGAAGATGGATGACCCTAACAGTCTTTGTGTACCGGTCTCACCCAACCTCGGACAGTGAGTCACCAATTTTAACAGTGTTAAATAAACTTGTACTATACTAAGCTGGCGCCGCTCTCTCCTTTCTTGCATCTCTCAGGGCTTCTCCACGCTTCAGCCGGCTGCCGCGGACTATAGCTTCCCTACAGTACCAAACTTTGTTACCCCCCACGCAGCCCCATAACCCCCCCCCCTCCCATCCACCCACATTCCTTGTACCACCTTGGGATATTAGAAGAGCGCCATGACACCCCCCACTTTCATTCAGTAAAATGCTTGCTTATAGGAATGAAATGCGTTGCTATATGCATACATAATGTGTAAAAAAAAAAAAGAAATCCTGATCACTTCCCCAGAGTAGTGCAATGTTACTATGGTAACATTATATTGCTCTGGTCACAGTGTGTTAAAAAAAACTCGTAAAAATAAAGAAAAAAAATGAAAAAAAAAAACCCCCGTTATATAATAACGCTGTACTACACTGGTGGTAATAGTTTAAAAAAAAGAAAAACACATGCTTTTTCTAGGTTTTCTGTATTTTTTTGTTTACTTAACAAAAATTTAAAACTGTGGTGATTAAATACCACCAAAATAAAGCTCTATTTGTGTGATAAAAATTTAGTTTGGGTATGGTGTAGCATGACCGCACAATTGACATTCAAAGTGTGACAGCACTGTATATATAAAGGTAATCTTTTGAGGAGGGAGTTGCAGGCGAGAGATGACCGGGGAGTCAATTAGAAGCTTTATAGTATCATTGGTTAGGAAGGGGTATATTTTTGAGATGTTGCAAAGGTTGAGGCAGCATGCTTTGGACAGTGATTGGATGTGGGGCTGAAAGGAGAGTTCAGAGTCCAGGATTACACCTAGCAACCTGGCATGCAGGGATTGGTTGACAACTGTGCCATTGATCTTGACAGAGAAGTCAGGGAAAGGGGCAAGTGGGAAAGGAAATTCTGTCAGCTTGATTTTGGATAGAGTGACTTTGAGAAAGTGGTGTGGCATCCTGACTGACATGTCAGTCAGTAAATCAGTGATGCGTGAAGAGACTGATGTGAACTGGGGGGGGGGGGGGGTAGAGAGATAGATTTGGGTATCATTAGCATAGAAATGATATTGAAAGCCATGGGGGGGCTATCATCTGACCCAGGGGCGAGGTGTAGATTGAGAATAGAAGAGGTCCAAGAACAGAACCTGGGGGGAACCATGACGGAGAAAGGAAGAGGAGAGGGGGAAGTAGAATTGCAAGTGACACTGAAGGTGGGGGTGGAATAGGTAGGATTAGAGCCAACAAAGAGTACAGTCACGGAGACCATTTGTGGTGTCACATGATTAAGAGCAGGGCTGTGTATCATAATCATTTCATAATCATTTTCTTCTGCAGCCTCTTTGCAGTCACTTCCTATAGGTAGAAGGTTTTTCATCTTAATGCAATCTATGCATTAGGATAAAAAAAACCCTCTTAGCCCCCCTAATACCTACCTGAGCCCCATCTCGATCCAGCGATGTTGCACAAGAGACTCAGCTGTCAGGGACATTCCCTCCTGATTGGCTGAGACACACAGAGGATGCCATTAGCTGCCACTTCTGTCAAGCAAAGTCTGTGAGCCAATGAGGAGAGAGAAGGGGTGGGGCAAAGCCGCGGCTCTGTGTCTGAATGGACACACAGAGCAGCAGCATGGCTTGGGTGCCCCCATAGCAAGCTGCTTGCTGTGGGGGCACTCAGCAAGAGGGAGGGGCCAGGAGTGCTGGCAAAGGACCCAAGAAGAGGAGGATTTGGGCTGCTCTGTGCAAAAACACTGCACAGAGCAGGTAAGTATCACATGTTTTTTTATTTTTACACAAAAAAACAAGACTTTAGTATAATTTTTAGCTGGACTTTCCCTACCCTAAATTTAGTCCTGCAGCTGGGCTACAGCCAGCCTAATTGCTGATTGTTATTGTTATCAGTGTTTATTTGGTTCATCCTAAGCCCAGGACGTTGTTTGCTTATGCTTGATTCTGGGGACTGTTCTTCTTTAGGTTTGAGGATACAGTGCAAGGGGTTATAACTAGAGTTGAGCGGACACCTGGATGTCCATGTTCGGCGGGTTCGGCCGAACTTGAACTTTACCCGGACACCGAACCCCATTGAAGTCAATGGGGACCCGAACTTTCAGGCACTAAAATGGCTCTAAAAAAGCAATGGAAAGGGCTAGAGTGCTGCAAATGGCAGCAAAATGTAGTTAAGAGCATGGCAAGTGCTCTTAAAAAAAAAAAAAATTCCCCTTTAAATTTGTAATTTTTAAATAGCAGAAAATTTTTTAAATAGCAGCACTCTGTAGTAAAATATAGCTGAACGCTGCACACAACAGACTGATAAAAATATATTTTTTTCTCCCTCCTCCTCCTCCTCCTCCTCAGTGGGCTCAAGTGAGGGCAAAAAGATCGTTCACTGCACCACCCCCCACACAGCAAAATCGATGTAGATCGCTAACGGACGATTGTTCTGTCCTGTGCCTCCTATCTGACCCTGCCTAATCTCTCCAGCCTGTCCCTAAAATGCTCAAATATCTTTCCCTACCTACACTCCGACCTGTCCCTGCATTCTTTTCGGGCACAATGTTGTTTTTCCCTGTCTGTCCCTAATCAGCAGCAGCCAGCACGTATGATGTGTGCTCTCTCCCTACACTACAGCAGACTGACGCACAGCGCGCTGTGTCTCTAGCTTATAAAGACCTGGGTCACATGCTTCAGCTGGCCAATCACAGCCATGCCATTAGTAGGCATGGCTGTGATGGCTTCTATGGCACACCAGTTAAAAGCTTGTTGATTGGCTGTTGAAAGCCCGCCATTAAAACCGCGCCATTACATACAGGAAATAAAATTACCGAACACGGATTTTAAACCCGAACATACAGTAAAGTTTTCGGGTCCGTGTCCGGGTAACAAAAATCTAATTATCCGGTACGGACCTGAATAATACAGTCCGTGTTCGCTCAACACTAGTTATAACTATTTATTTCTGCTATGGCCAATTGCTGAGAGGCTTGTTTCAGTGATGCATGCAGGGGAAGAGAATAAATATTTTGAGAGACCTTCTAGAAAGGTCCTTTTCTTCCAGGCCTTGCCTAGATAGGATGCATGGGTGAAGGGTCCCATCTTTGCCTCCCAAGCTCTTCCCGGAGAAGATGCCAGTGTGAGGGATCCTTGTCTTTGCCTTCTAGGCCCCAGCCAGGAGAAGAGTTAAGGAAAGGATTCCAGCTTCTAATCAGAAAGTTGCTTATCATGGCTTACTGTTCAACTAATGAGGTCTGAGGATCTCTGAATTATTCTGTGGCAAAGGCTGAAGATTCTTTAAGGTAGCCACCCATCTGGGTCTACAGGGTTCTACATTAGCCTGTAGCAAAGGCATTTAGAGTTATTCATCATTCAGTGGCAGAGGAATAAAAATACTAGAAAATATTGCTAAAAGGAGGGATATTTTTGCTGCAGGTATTTGGTATCCTGTATCCCTAACCCTCTTTTCTTTGGACAAAGGACCCAATAAATGACCCAAGAAGAAGTGTGGAGGGAGTGTAAGCCTGTTTGTCGATAGGTTGGTGAGTGTCTGGATGCAGCTAAAGGGCAAACAGATCCCCAGTACAAAAGCTGGAAGGGCTCAAAAAATCCAGCAGCTCCTTCAGGGATCAGTGCCTGCCCATGTGCATTGCACGACATGTCTCCTAGAAGGTTATGTAATGGTGACAATAGTGGACTATGCCTGTAAACGTGTTTTGAAACAGCATATGACACTGCAACAAAGCAGGACAGGGCAGTGTTGTCACCCCAGGAACAGGAAGTGCCTAAACAAGGACCATGGCAGGAACATCAGATATTATTGAAAGCTGTGTGTTACAATGTGTTTTGTAACATGCACATGTACCACAGATCAGCAAGGTGTTCGTACACGGACACTGGTGTCCATGAGCGGCCCTTGCAGGGTGGCGGCGGCGCACTCAGTCACAGCACTTTCACCTCCCCTGCCACTGCCCGCTGGTTGGAAGGGCTGCGCGGCTTCCTAATCAATCAGGTGCACTGCTGCTCACTGTTTAAGTTGCAAGTTGGTTGTCCTGCCCCCCAAGTCCTGACCTTCAGACAGAGCAGAGGACTCGGAGAGGGAAGGAGAACAGAAGGAACTGTGCCCACCGCTGGTCTCAGTGTGCGCCGCGTGCCCCACAGCTTTTCGTGACTCGTTAGAGGTAAATCAACTCATCAGTCTGCACTATGTGTCCTCATACGCTTCAGTCCAGAATTTGAAATTGGATAATTTTCATTAATGGAGATCTATAGGGGACCCAGCCTGGCCTGCGCTAAAGGGGGATCTATGGGGGACCCTGGCTGGCCTGCTCTAAAGGGGGATCTATGAGAACCCTGCTCTAAAGGGGATCTATGATAGATCCCCCTTTAAAGCAGGGTCCCCAAAGATCCCCTTTAGAGCAGGGTCCCCATAGATCCCCCTTTAGAGCAGTCCAGGGTCCCTAAAGATGCCCTTTTAGAGCAGGGTCTCCATAGATCCCCCTTTAGAGAAGGCCCCCCTAGATTCTATGGGGACCCTGCTCTAAAGGGGTATCTATAGAGATCCTGCTCTAAGGGGGGATCTATGGGGGACCTTGGCTGGCCTGCTCTAAAGGGGTATCTATGGGGGGACCTGCCCTTGTAAAGGGGAATCTTTGGGGACCCTTGCCTGCTCTAAAGGCAAGGGTCTGTGGGAGATCTGTGGGGACCCTGCTCTTAAGGGGATCTATGCCAAAGATCCCTCTTAAGAGCAGGGTCCCCATAGATCCCCTTTAGAGCAGGGTCCCCATAGATCCCCCTTTGGGGCAGGCCAGGGTCCCAATAGATGCCCCTTTAGAGCAGGGTCCCCAAAGATCCTCCTTTGGAGCAGGGTGGCCATAGATCCCCCTTTAGAGCAGGCCTGTGTTCCCATAGATCTCCCTTTAGAGCAGGGTTCCCATAGATCCCCCTATAGAGAGGGGTCCCCATAGATTTCATGGGGACCCTTCTCAAAAGGGGGATCTATGGGAACCCTGCTCTAAAGGGGGATCTATGGGGACCCTGCCCCCCTAAAGGGGGATCTATAGGGACTCTGGTCTGATAAAAAGTGGGATCTCTGGGGGGGAACCTGCTCTAAAGGGGGATCCATGGTGATTCTGCTCTAAAGGGGGATCTTTGGGGACCCTGCTTTAAAGGGGGATCTATGGGGACCCTGGGCTGTTTTAAAGGGGGATCTATGGGAGCCCTGCTCTAAAGGGGATCTATGGGACCCCGCTTCAAAGAGGGATCTATGCCATAGATCCCTCTTTAGAGCAGGGCCACCATAGATCCCCCTTTAGAGCAGGCCAGGCTCCCCATAGATCCTCCTTTAGAACAGGGTCTACGTAGATCCCCCTTTAGAGAAGGGCCTTAACACTAGTAAAGAGTAGTGTTTTTGAAAGGTTTTAATTTGAAATGTACCTTGGTGTCCTTCACTAAGATCTGTACTTTAAAAAATGTCCGCCACAGCCTTGGTCTGTGCCTATCCTTGCACGTATCTGTGCCTGTTCCTTTAGGTGAGACTAAATGTAATGATCAATTCAATTGAGGTTCTGTAGGTTTAAATAAAGGATCCAGCAGAGCAAAACCACTGTTTGGCATAAAAACTGGTGTTGAAAAAGACAGGAACAGGTGGAGAGTATATGCCAAGGGGTATAAGATCAGAAGGATCCACCCTTCCAGCATACACTCAAAACTGATATATCCTTTAGTGACCTGCTTATACTTCACACAAACTTCTTAACACTTAATATTAAGATAAATTCCAGATCTTGTTCCTTTGTGATTTTGGGTCATTGTGATGGCCTACCTATGCAGTGAAATCAAATTCCAATAAAAATGTGTCTTTTTCATCATTTATAATTCAGTCTTAATAGCATAGTACAGCCATCTGCATTCACTGGTTTGATGTGTAAACCAAGAAAGACAAAGGATATGAGCATTGTATAGAGCATTATTACCATTTGAACAGTCGCTTCAGCTGCCTATCACTGCCAGTCTAGTGAAAGAACTGCACTTCCCCCAGCACCCCCCCCCCCTTTTTTCTTTATTTGACTTTTTATGTTATGCTTGACATGGGAACATGTTTTTATAGATAAAGACATGCAACGTATTTAAAGGTACACTTCGTTTACACACAAAAACTCATCATTGCCATTTTTTTTTATCCTGTAAGTTTTAGTACACAGATCCTGCATGTCCACATAAACTAGTGTTCTTGGAATAGATTATCTTGTCCTGTCAGTTCTCCTTTCTAAGGGTTCTGAACTCCACCAGCGAATCTTTCTGCAATTCTGATGCACACATGCCCAATGTAGGTGCTTTTGCTTGTCGACACGGGTCAGCATGAGCACCCTGATTGGTCTGCAGTCTCATACACAACAAACTGAAATACACTGTGTGTTCTGACACCTTTCTATTGGAACCAGCATTAACGTTTTTAGCAGTTTGAGCTACAGTAGCTCTTCTATTGGATCGGACTACAAAGGCCAGCCTTAACTCCCCAGGTGCATCAATGAGCCTTGGCAACTCCCTTCCTTGAACCACTTGTGGTGGGCCCTGATCATCCTGATCACTGCAGACTGGGAACATGCCAGAAGAGCTGCAATTTTGGAATTGGTCTGACCCATTTATCCAGCCATTAAAATTTGTCTCTTGGCAAAGTCACTTAAATCATTACACTTGCCAATTGTTTCTGCTTTAAAAACACATCAGCTTCAGCAACAACATGTTCACTTGCTACCTAATGTAGCCCACCCACTTTCAGGTGCCATTGTAACAAGATAATCAAGTGGTGTATGCTGGTTTGGCATTTTAGTATTAAATTACTGCCATTGTTTTCACACTAAGCACACTTTCAAAAATATTTTACAGAAGAATTACATACAGAAAAATATGGATGTCTTTGAAGGAAGATGCAGAGCATGGAATGTCTGGCAGTTCTATTTAGAGGCAGTATGAAAATCCTGCTGGATCAAGAGACATTTCTATCAAGGATGTGGCGACTGCGAGTGTGCATGGCTGCATAGGCTGGAAGCTCCACTGCAGGACCAGGGATTACTGCATCTGCACCTTCCCTTCTCATCAGTCCATACGCTGGTATGTCTCGCAGGTGCAGAGAGCCGCTGCAGCCACGGAAACTGTTTGTTTTTTTCCAGACCCTGCCGAGAGGGCAACGCCAAGATGGCTGCTGCACCCATGCCTTACAGTCGACCGGCAGTGCTCTAGTGGCCGGCGCTGATACTCAGAACAGCACACGACCGGCTCACCGAGAATCACAGCTCCTATTCTCTAGTGAACTGCATGGCTTCCAGTTCATGGATACTGTTGCTGCTGACTCAACAGGGTAAGTCAGGTAGAAGATCAAATGTCTGAATAGATTGCATCCTTCAACACTATTGTGGATGCACATGAAGCATATTCTGATGATATACTGTGAATTAAATCTAAGCTTGCGGACATAGAAGACAGATATTAACGTAACAATCTTAAACTAACAGGTATTCCAGAATCTGTCACTTCAGTTTAGCTGCTGCATTTAGTTAGGAAAATCTTTCTAACCGCAGCACATAATCTCTTCTCAGCAAATCTTATGGTAGATCGTGTCCATCGTATTCCGAAACCTCCTCACCTTCCATCAGAGGTGCCTCGAGATGTCCTCCTAAGAGTACATTTTTATCAAGTTAAAGAGAAGCAACTGGAAGCCTTCAAGGATGCAGATCCACTTCCAGAGAAAATCTAAAAAATCCAAATTTTCCCTGACTTCTCTCAATTTACTATCCAATGCTGCAACAACCTCCTTACGGTGACCAAAGCCCTCCATTACCACAACATCCTCTACAGATGGAAGTATCCTGCCAAACTAGTGATTACCCGTGAAGGGTCATCAAAAACCATCTGTGACGGTACTCACCATCACTGGGAGTGAAAGACAGGTACTTAATGGACACTGAGAATATGGTTTGGATTTCTTCAAATGGGACAGTAAAAATTATCAACCATGTTTCTCAAGAGATATTTGAAGACTGCTTCACACAGTCAGATTCATAGCAGATGCTAATATCATCAGCCCAACCACCTGTCTTCCACATATCGTTGAATATGCTGATATGCTCACCTGTTATCTACTGTGATTCTGTGTTTACACTTCTGATAATGTGTATTGTACTTCAGTGTCAGAGATGGACAGTCTGTCACTGGTGGTCCCTTGTCTGTGTATTGAGGTGTGATGTGTATTCTGTTAAGCCTGCCTGTCCCATTGTTAATTGTTAATGAACTGACATGTTGTTTCTGTCCAGATGGCTAGAAAATTAGTTCAGGTTAAATCTATTTCTGTATACAATTTCATCTGCATATGATAATGTAATCAGGCAACCCCTGACCTGATGGGGTAATCTGATCAGGAGGGGAATGTCCATGCTGTATATAAACTGTGTGAGTTGTTCAATAAAGAGAAGGTTCCTTAATTTGTACAAGCTAAGTTGTTGGTTAGCTTTGTATGGGGCAGCTAGGATACTTGATATCTATGTTCAAGACTGAAGGAAGCCATATACTGATGGAAGCCCACAAACGCAGTGTGGGTCACGGTTCCGTTACACCATCCATACTCTGGAAGAAGGGCTCCAACTACTTAGGGGCTGGGACATACTACCCGCAACCTCATGTGATTCAAACTACCTGCCAAGACCCATTTCTTCTCATACGCGGTTGAAAGTCTCATACAAGAATTTCTCCACCTCAGGAGTCTTTTGAAAACCGCAACTAGTACAATGCTTACATGTTAATCCCTGGTCCTCCAGATGAGTACCTGCCACTGTACTCACTTCCCTCCAACTACTTTCGCGAGGTCCCTTGCATAAGGGTCTTTTCCTTTTTATGCATCCCTCTTAGGGGTCCTTTTATATTTATTTAGTTCCCCATTGGGTCCCATGTTTGGTTTAATCTCTCTCCTTTACTTTCACCAACTCTCAAGTGGAGCACACCTACAGTCTGACCTGTACACTCACATATTAATCAATTTGTTGGCAGTGCCCCCTTTTCTCCTATGATCCTGGATGTCCCTGCCTGATCTTCTAAGTGACTTGTCCTCCCTGATGAAAAATACATATCGTATAATCTTAGACCATTTTTCTCCTCCCTGCACACATGGAACTTAAACTTCTTTCTCTGAATGTGCATGGCCTCAACCATCCAGCTAAGCATATGTCCATATGGAAGGAGGTCCAAAAACACAAGGGAGGCATCGTAGCGATCCAAGAGACTCACTTTCAGTCTGATGCGATTCTGTACTCTAAGCACATGAATTTCCCACATATCTTCCTTGCTTCAGCTCCAGTTAAGAAGAGAGGAATTCTTGTAGCACTCAGAGACTCTATATCCTTCTCTCTCCATAATTCCATACTTGATTCAGAGGGTAGATTTATCATTTTAATATGTACTATTATTGCTAAGCTGTTCACACTGATATCTGTATATGCCATTAATTCACACCAGATGATATTCTTCCACAAACGTTTTAACCAAACCCCTTGCTAGATTCCTCCTCCTTGGGGAAGGGTCGTCCAATTTCCCTGGATGGCCTGCTTCACAAGGACTTCACTTTCTACTCATGCAGGCACAATTCGTACTTGTGAATTAATCTTTTTGTCTTTGACAAATGGTTGCTACAGCAAACCTCCTCCTCCAAGATACACAACATAACCTGGCCGGATCATGCAGTGATCATCTTTACTTCAAAAGAGGAGGGTCTTAGTCTCAGTATCTACCTGGCGCTGTAACAACTCACTTTTCCAAAACCCTTCCACTTCAAATATATTAGCACAACATCTTCATACCTTTTTTTCCTGTAATGACACCCCCAAAATCTCAGCCTATACATTTCGGAACTCCCATAAAGCCTACAGGCTAAAAAACAATACCAGACAACTTTGTCTAAAATCTTGCAAGCTAACCACCAGTTAGAAACCAAAAACAAGATGTGTCCTGACCCAAAGATCACCCTGCATCTCTGACTAAACTTTGCACTGAGTTAGGAGTATTGATGGTCCAGGACCATGATAAGTATTTACGCTCCCTTCATCTGAAGTTTTATGCCCAGCATAACAAGGCAGGATAATTCTTAGCCGCAAGACTTATAACTCGTAAGGTCAAATACAGAATTCCTTTCATCTTCCACCCATTCACAAAATCTAA
This sequence comes from Pelophylax lessonae, assembly GCF_965119305.1. Classification (NCBI taxonomy): domain Eukaryota; kingdom Metazoa; phylum Chordata; class Amphibia; order Anura; family Ranidae; genus Pelophylax; species Pelophylax lessonae. Next base: position 134,663,041 of record NC_138770.1, read on the forward strand.
ATTATGTAATCCTCAGAACATAGCAGATGCTTTTTGCGGACTACTATAGTTCTTTATATAACTTAGAGGAGGATCAGTCAACCCCCCAGCCATCAGAGGAGGACATCAGTTACTTTCATTTCATCCTCCTTCTTCCTGCCCTCTAAGATTCCCAGTTGTAACACCAAAACTCTCCATTTATAGCCACAGAGATAGCAGCAATGATAGATACTCTTCCCAATGGTAGATCACAAGGCCCTGACAGCTTTACTAACAAACATTTTAAAAATTTCTAAGCTGGTCTAGCTCCATACCTTCTGCGGCTGTTCCAAGAAACAACAATGTCAGCATCCCTAAAGACCAAAATTCTACATGCTCATATAGACACCCTTCCCAAACATGGCAAAGAACCAGATACCCCAGCCAACTTTTGTCCAATTTCCCTACTTAACTCTGATGTTAAAATTTATGCTAAGGTGCTAGCTAGAAGACTCTTGAATATTTTCCAATGGTAATTAAACCAGACCAGATGTAATTTATGAAGGGTAGGCAGGCATCAGATGCCACTAGACGTATTCTAAGTATTATTTAACATGCAGAATCAACCAAAACGCCTTTCTTGCTTCTCTCCATAGATGCAGAAAAGGCATTTGACAGAGTACACATTTCTATAGTACTTAAAACCTTTGGTTCCCGAGGTCCCATATTATCGGCAATTCTAGCATTACTGTATACTCTAATCCATCAGCCCAGGTTTTCACCTCTGGTCTCTTCTCAAAAGCCTTTCCCCTCTCTAACGGAACCTGACAGGGTTATCCCCTTTCTTTCTCCATATTCAACTTAATGATAGAGCCCTTAGCAGAATCCAGTCAGTCCCAACCTCATGTTTCAGGGTTTAAATTCCATAACAGGTCTCATATTGAAAGCTTATTTGCCGATTATGTGATCTGGTCCTTGATCAATCCACTGATCTCACTTCCCTTTGTCCACAAATTACTGAACACGTTCTGCTCCCTGTCATATTATAAAGTGAACTTCACAAAATCTCTGATTTTAAACATGGGAGTGCAAATCTATACTAGGAAACATTTAACACCTACCATACTCGTGGGCGCCTGAGGGCATCCCCTATCTTGGGATTACCCTGACCCCATCTGTTTCATCAATAGTGGCAGCTAATTACAATCCCTTGCTAGTGAAGATCCAACAAGAACTGTCCCTTTTTTCTATAAAAGAGTTGTTCTGGGTGGGTAGATTGGGGTATATAATTATGATACTTCCCCAGATCTTGTATACATTTTGTACGCTTCCTATTCCGATCCCTTCTCACTATCTCTCTTCCCTCACGCGTCTCCTAAAAAAAATACATATGGCAAAACAAGCATCTTCGATGCTCCATAGCCCATCTGATCAGACATAAAAAAGTAGGTGGGTTCAGAATGTTTAATCTAAAAGATTACTAACTGGTCAAACAACTAACTCACCCTAAACACCCTAAACACTGGTTCCATCCATCACCTGATATGCTTTGGCCACATATAGAATCTGCCCTGATAAAAATACCACACCTTCATACTCTCATTTTAGCAGATTATTGGAAACCCCTGAAGTTAAGTAATCTTCCTTTAACGGTTCAGTCCTCGCTAATTGCATGGAGAGCCCTGCTGAATCATCCTGGGGACCTCTCCAAAGCCCATAATATACATGCCATTAACTGCATTGGAAATCCATATTCTATATCTGTCCATCCAACAATGGTCTACTCTAGGTGTCCAATGGGTGGAAGATGTTCTGGATGACAACACACTTAAACCATTCTCTGAATTTACTAAAATATTCAATATACCTTCCACTGAATTTTACACATATATGAGGATCTCAAACTTCATCTGCACTAACCCCTGCCACCCCTACCTCTTTCCCCTCAGACATGGCAGTACTACAGTTTCCAATATTTGTCCTTGAAAGGAATTTCACTTCTTTATAATATTCTCCAAAATAAGACCACCTTCTAAAAGTCCAACCCTCTCCTACAGTGGGAAGAGGACCTCCAAAATACATACACACCAGCACAATGGTTGCAGGCTTTTAAGTATACTCATAGCATCGCTCGATGCGTCAATCACTGGGAACTTTCACAAAGAATTATCTCATGTTCGTACCTGAGGCTTTTTCGATTGTCTCTATACTATCCCTTTAAGTCACCGCTATGCTGGCGTTATTGTGGCCAAATAGGAAATCTCTTCCATACACTTTGGTCATTTAAAAATCTCCCTTGTTTTTGAAAGCAGGTAATCTGCCTCGTCTCTTCTATCACTGGAATTTTGACACCACCAACCCCTCCCCTTTCTATTCTAAACTTAGGAATCTAACACTTTCCATCTAACTATCGTCCGATAGTTTCACATATACTTCTGTCCTCCATATCAGGAGTCTCCCTGAGGAAGTCACGTGATGTGACGTAACGCGTAGGAGGAGCCGCCAGACTACCGGAAGTGACGTTGGAGATCGGAGCGATATCGCTCCCCACGCTGCATTTACACATTATTTGCGAACGAATGATCTACAAATTGTAAGTGCAACTATGTTTTTAACAATAAACCTGATTTGATATACTGCACCATGATTGCCCTCTATTTTAACTGAGCCCGAGGTCACGATAAGGAGTTAAGGACGCCAGAAAGTTTAACACCCCAAAAGCTGACAGGACAGGACAGGAAATACCCGGAGGTCGAAACAGGAGATTGGAATTAGCAAAAGCCTACATGCTACCCGGAGGCTAAGCTTTATATACAGGCGCAATATACACCTTATTGAGGTGAGAATATAGAACACCTAGATGTGACACCTGGTGGAGGCAGCAAGTCACAACACCCTTATTTTTGCATGAGAGCACGTTTATTCTTCTTTGAAGTTATTGAAGGGAATTGCACCTGATTCTGGATTTTTATAAATGGACACTATGAACACTGCACTTTATTTATTTTAGATCTAATAGAGAAAGCACAAAGCACCTTTAACTTTTTTTAAAGTTCTATTTACATATTTATACTTTGTCAACGGTATATTTATTCATTGACATCTTTATGAAATCGAAGTACTCAGCACTTTTTCGTATAGAAGATATATTGTAATGGTTTATGTACATTTTAATTTATTTATATGATGGAATTAATTTGATCACCACGGTATAATTCAACGACAACACATTTTCACCACAAGAACACGTCTTTATTATTGTATTTTATATATTCACAATTTTAAGCCATTTTTTTAAGCTACACTTTTTTAAGCTATATTTCCACTTCTGAAGTGCACCACCTACCCAAATTGTACACATTGTATTGACTGGTTCCTGGTGCCAGTACTGTGGTGCAGCAGCAGGAAGGGAAACATATACTACCTCGGATAGCGCAGGAACCACCCATACATATAAGATAAACTAAATTTTTAGTCTATACATACACATATTCACACAAAAAGGGATTACCTATGGTTAGGGACAGATGATCGGGGCTGGATGCAATCTTTCTGCACCTAGGGCTGACAATCTGTTCCTAACAGGCTTCCCAGCCATAGCTGTTTGAATACAGCTATGATTCTTCCTTTCTAAATGCCTTAGTAAATTAACAATGTGTTTTTCAAAGTGCGGTTTCAAAGCAGACACCTATAGGCCCCAATAAAGGCACCTAGCAGTGCACTGTGTGGATTATGCAGCCAAACTGTTGCATAGAGGAGCTTGGTCACAGGACACAACTCGGACCAAAGAAAATCTGGCTTTTTGGAGGTTAGTTGGCGTACCGTTCAAAATTAATCAATCATACATGGTGAACTTCCGGCACATGGTAATGTAAGGGCTCATTCACACAGGCAGAAAAAAATGCTGAATGTGGATGCATATTTTTGGCTTAAAAGAAAGTTCCTGTGTAAAATACGCATCTAAAATACTCACATTTATGCAAGCTTATACAGGTTAATTTGCGTACATGAGTAAAATCTGCAGATCTTCATGCATAAATTCTGCGGCCATGTCCTACTTTTTTTGCGTGAAACTAAACGCAATGAACATTTTGGTATGTAGATGCAGCTTGTGTGTATGGGCTTATTGATTATTATAGTGCTACGCTTAGATGCATTCAAAGCTATCTGTTCTAGGCATATAAATGTAAAATGTTACTGTCCGTGTGAATGAGCTCTGTGTGCATTGGGCCTAATAATTACTATAGTGCTACGAATAGATGCATACAAAATCATCTGCTGTACTTATCTAAACGCTGCATTTTTTTCTGTCTATGTGAATGAGTACTTAACCTCCCTGGCGGTATGATTCTGTCAGGAATTACATACCAAAAGCGGTACAATTCTTTTCATGGAAATTTGGCATTATGTATTATAGGCCTACAATTCTTAGTAATTACTGACTTAAACCTGACCAAAACAAGAGTCTAGTAGACATCCCAGATGTGATAAATTTGAAACACAAACGCATGAATTATATTCAAATCAATAATATAATTTTATTATTTAATATATAATATATATAATAAAATTATATTATTGATTAGATTATAATTCATGCATTATATATTATATATATATATATATATATGTGTGTGTATATATATATATATATGTGTGTGTATATATATATATATATATATGTAATATATAACGCATGAATTATAATTGAATCAATAATATAATTTTATATATATATATATATATATATATATATATATATATATATATATATATATATATATATATGTGTGTGCATATATATATATACATATATACACATATATATATATATATATATATATATATATATATGCATATATATATATATATATATATATATATGCATATATATATATATATATATAATATAAAATGTGTTATGTGTTTGTGTAACGTTTTTTTTTTCTTTGAATTTCCCTCCCTAGTTCCGCTCCCATGCAGCATTGCTGCTGCAGGGAACGGAACTAGGAAGTCATCACACCGACGGAGGACGGAGGAGCGGCGGGACTCTCGGCTGGCGGTCACAGCAATGAGAGATCATCGCTGGATCGCCAGGAGAAGGTAAGAGACACCGCTGCGCTCTCTGCACATCCACCCCGAGCGTGACTCGGGGTTACCACTCCTGATAGAAAAAATCAACCCCGAGTCACGCTCGGGATCACCGCCAGGGAGGTTAATGAGCCCTAAAGGTACAGAATATTAGGGATGGGCTCAGACATGTTTGGATCCTAGTCCCAACCCACCTGAGCAATCCTGCCAGGAATCCATCACTGCACACCGCCAATCATGAGCAATGTTTATGTGCAGCTGCGGGCTGGGAAATGCCTTACTGCCTTGGCGGTGTGCAGTGACGGCTTCCTTGCAGGGTTGCTCGGGTGGGTTGGGACTAGGATCCGAACATGCCTGAGCCCATCCCTACAGAATATTATATCCCAGCCTTTCTTAACCGGGGTTTTGCGAAGCTCTGAGGTTGCTAGGGGTTCCTTGAGCAGTGAGCAATGGCAAATTGATCACCCAGCTACACTGACCATCAATGCCAGACCAAAAATGGAAGAGGGAGTCCAAGATAATTTTATAATGTTGGTAAAAAAAAAAAAGGCATATAAAACAGCCAACCCCATTACTTTTTTTTACCAACAATTAAAATGTTTTTGAACTCTTTCATCCAGTTTTATTCTGGCTCACCTTTCTGAATTTCTGTTGTTTGAGCTACTGTTGGGTGCCCACTTAGGGAGGCCTTGTTGGGCGGAAGCTGCCTCACCAGAGCTATTGTTTGAAGTTTTCCTTCAACTGACTACATGTGCAAGTCTAAAGCCTAGTACACACGGGCAAAATGCAGGGCAGCATTGGCTGCTACAATAGAAACTGGCTGACATTCTTCCTGTGAAGGGTCAGAAGGGTCATGACTGAAAAATATCTGCTGACTAGAGTGTTCTGGCAGTGGCAGGGCCGGAATCCCCCTGTCAGAGCACAATAGCACAGAAGGGGGGTAGCTGTACTAACATCAGATTGTTAGTACACTGGCTCTGACCTGTTGGGTTGAATGAAAAAAAAAACTAGTAGTGCATGCGAGGCTTAAAAGTTCCCAGCACCTTTTTGAGTATCTTGTTCTGAGGCACCAATGCATGGGAACACTTCTACACTGACCACTAATGTTAGAGGATACCACAATTTTACTGTCTGCTTTCTTCAATTAATTGTTTATCAATCCTGCAATTTCAAGATTATTACTAAAATAGTTGTTTTACAGAGCAGGAGGGTTTAAAACATTATCTGACCAGCGTGTCAAATATGCTGGGTATACCATATTGTTGATTTTTACATATGAAGCGTTCTACAATTAATGCAACCTTTTTTCAGTTGTGGCACACTTGAAAACTATGGATGTAAACAGTGAGATCTAAGCTTTAAAAAACACATGGGAGACACAATTACTGACCCTGCCCTGTTACTTCTGGGTGCCTCGTTAGTGAAAAACAAATTGGAATTACAAAAGACAAGCAATGAGGGATGACTTCCTGTTGGGAAGGTTCACTAAAGTGCTCCTTGTCAAACACTTATGGCAAGTGGTTATAAATTAGATCAAATTATTTCACCGACTTCACTGTTATTATTATTTTTTTCTTTTTTGCCTTAAAGCAAACTGCAGCTCCGGACTGATTTAATCACAGCAAACTTCCACTTTTTATAAGACTTCAAAGCATATTTTACAGGGGGGAAAATCCTAACCTTGATTTGGTCCATCTCTCTACTTGCAGGCTTCCCCTTCACTCATAAATTTCAGATGAATGCATAGTCTGTAGACTTTGATGGATTTATTAAAATGCTTCTCAATGGTAGAATTATAGTTTTGCTGGGGAGGTTTTTCTTCATTTTCCAGCCAAACGCACACTATGCTAATTAAGCATTTGCAACAAATGTAGATTTACAACACATTTCCTGGCAGCTAGCTCCATTTTGTTCACATATAGTTTTGTTTTTATAAAATATTGCTAAGTGGGGTTGCAAGAGGTTGGATACGCTATTTAAGCTTTGGACATGATCTAAAAAAGGAGTATCTGCGTAATTTAAGGAGTGAATAAAGAGTATGTCAATAGAGTATAGAAGTAGAAAATAATTGAGCTGCACAGAAATGCTCTGTTACTAAAGTGTTTTAGAGACAAACTCAGAATGAACGATCTGCATGGGTGTGTGCAGGATCTGCTAGGAATGTAACATAAATGATTAAGTTCTTTGTTCCCATAGGCCCCTTTCACACGGGCGATCCGATCCGCCTGTCAGTTTTTCAGGCGGACCTGATCAGATGCTCCATGCATCCCTATGGGGCAGCGGGTGTCAGCAAAGACATCTCCGCTGACACCTATCCGATTCAATCCTGTCTGTGAAATCCGGACGGATGGAAACCCTATTTTCCACCCGCTCGGAGGATCGGATTGGTCCGATCTCCCCATAGAGGACAGCGGGGATCTGACAGCTCCGTCTCTGCCCACAGAGCGAAGACGGAGCTGTCATCCGCCTACTCAACCTGGGATTGGCGCATCGATCCCCATCGATCCCCCGCTGAGCAGAATGCCCATGCAGGGCCATAGATTATTTTTTTCCTGCGGGGGGGTTCAGCCTTGAGTACCCAGAGAACAATAATTAGCACGTCTGTCACTCTGTAACAAATTGTGGTGTATATATATATGCAGTATATACAGCGCCCCCAGCAGGCACATCTGTTAGTGAAGCAAATAGCAAACATGGCTTCAATGTTGAGACTTTCTTGCAGAGGCATTTGGGCTGATTTTTTTATTTATATGTTTATATTACATTTTTTTTTCGACAATAAATGAAATGAAAAAAAAAAAAAAAGAAACAACAAATTACAAGTAAAATTAGGTTTATACCTCTATACATCTGTGTAAAATACCAGCTTTACTGCCCCTTATTAGTTCCTAAACCAAAGGGAAGAAAAAAAAAAGGGCCCCAAGAGGGTCTCTCTAATGTTATTATCAAAACATTTTGTGAAAAATTTCCCAATAAGTCAAAAAAAATTATCGTGAAGGAAAAACTTGTGAAAGAGAAAAAAAAAGGGGGTAAGGAGGTCTCTCATTGTGATATTAATATCAAAACATTAAGTGAAAAATTACCCAAAAAATTATCGTTTTTTGGTGAGAAGGAGAAACTTGTGATAGAAAAAAACAAAAAAACAAAAAAAAAAAAACAAAGAGGGTTTCTCATTGTGATATTATTATCAAAAATATTAAGTGAGTAATTTCCCAAGAAGTCAAAAGATTATCGTGAAGGAAAAACGTGTAAATTGTGTAAATATTATTTTCTGTTATCCATTGATAGCAGATAAAATAAGTAAACAGGAATTTGCTTTTCACAAGACTGGATAATGGAAATGAATTTGCACATAATTTGGTGTGTGGGGTAAATGTCACATCACCTAAACTTTTACTAGACCAGGCAAATCAAGACGGGTTTTTGAGCCATTTTCTGCCTTCTCACTCCTTTGCGGCCCTCAGTGGTTTAAGAACTTACATTAACCACTTTACCACTAAGCCTATTTTTGACACTTTTTGTTTACAAGTTTAAATCAGTATTTTTTCCTAGAAAACTACTTAAAACCCCCAAATATTATATATATTTTTTTAGCAAAGACTCTGGAGAATAAAATGTCGGTCATTGTAAAAATTTTTGTCACGCGGTATTTGTGCAGCGGTCTTTAAAACGCCATTGTTTTGGAAAAAATTAGAAAAATCACATTTCACTGCATTTAAAAAATACTAAACAGTAAAGTTAGCCCATTTTTTTTGTATATTGTGAAAGATGATGTCACGCCGAGTAAATAGATACCCAACATGTTACGGTTTAAAATTGCGCCCCCCCCGCCGTGGGATGGCGACAAACTACGGTCAATAGAGATCTCAATCTGCGACGCTTTAAATTTATTTAATGGTTACCAGTTTAGAGTTAGAGTATAGCTCTTTTTTTTTAATTATTGCCCACGATCTGGCGATCGCGGCGATACGTCACATGTGTGGTTTGAACAGCGATTTCATTCGCGGCTCGACTTGCGTATACGTTTTTTTTTGAGCGCGAGCTAACGGTGACGGGGCGGCTAAATTTTTTTTGTTCCTATTTATTTTTGCTTTTTTTTTACTTTATTACAGGTTTTAAAAAAAAAAAAAAATCTGATCACATTTATTGCTGTCACAAGCAATGTAAACATCCCTTGTGACACCAATATGTAGTGACAGGTACACTTTATGGAGGGATCGAGGGTCTAAAAGACCCTAGACCCCTCCACTACACTTCTCTATATGCAAAATGCCGAAAACGGCATTTTTGCATACAGCCGTTTTTCAAATCTGCCGCCTTTTGCAGCACAGTAACCCGGAAGTGACGTCATGGACGCCGCCTCCGGGTAACGTCATCGGAGACCCGATCGATGCCGTTTCCAGCATTCATCGGGACTCCATCCAGCTGGTGGATGTGCCGGCTGGGTGCTTGGGGCTCCCGGTGGGACGGGAGCCCCGAGCAAAGCCACGGAAGGCGGCGGGAGGACGTCCCCTCCCGCCCCCCCAGGTAACGATCGAGCGGCTCCCGAGCCGCATCAGCCGTTACCGACGAAAAGCCGACCGTCGGCTTCAAACAACGGTACCGGGATGATGCCTCTAGCTAGAGGCATCATCCCGGTATAACCATGCAAAGTCAGCCGACGTAGGTCTACGTGGCTAGACGTTAAGTGGTTAATTAAGCACTCAGATGTTCTCTAATTGATAAAGGTTACATTTCTGTACATATGTTTGTGCTTAGGGTAGCATGATGATTAAGGCTGGGTTCTCACATATGCGAATTGGATGCGGGGTTTCCCCACATCTAATTTGCATGACAGGTGAGTGTGATCGGCTCTCAATAAAGCCGGTTCACACAGGTCCAGGGCGGCCTCCGTCTGCATTGAAAAAGGGTCCTGTGCGTCTTCTGGTCCCATTCAGGTGTGAATTCAGGACCTGATTCGCACCTGAACCAGTCCTTGTACCTTACAGCACTAGGAACCTCAATTCAAATCCTAGTAGGACATTACCTGCATGGAGTTTGTATGTTCTCACAGTTCTTGTGTGGGTAGTACTCCTACATTCCAAAAACATGCTGGTAGGTAATTGGCTCCTGTCTAAATTGGCCCTACTATGTGTATGAATAAATGTGAGTTAAGCTGGATACACACTATCCAACTTTTGTGGTTAGATTTCCTTCAGATTTACCTTTTCTATGTAGTGCAAGGGCCTGCCAGATTGCATACAAATTGAAAGTGTTGAGGTTTGACCTCATATTATATGGTTTTGGTAAATCTAAAGGAAAAAGTCTTCAGAAAATCTTATAGTGTGTATGGCCCATTAGGGAGCCTTGGATTCTAAGTTCCTTGAGGGCAGGGACTGATGTGAATGTACAGTACAATCTGTAAATTGTTGACACTAAATAAATACCTGTAATAAAAATAATAAGGAAATGTTTTAAGATCTTTCTCTCTGGCATGAAATATTGTAAGCTAAAATTATTTCTAATGTACCAAAGTGCAGAAACCTTTTTTTATGGAATAGGTGTAACCCTTAAGAAACATAATATGGTTCCTAGTAGATTAATTCCACTCAATTTGTTTCAGTGTATTATTTGGGTTTGACAAGTCTATCCTAGAGTGTTTATGAACAGGGAAACAGCATAAGACTGTGGGATCCTTAAAGTGGTTGTAAACGGTAATTTTTCATTTTTTGTTAAATAACAAACATGTCTATACTTACCTGCTTTGTGCAATAGTTTGGCAAAGAGCAGCCCCTATCCCATTCTTCTGGGGTCCCCCACCGCTACTCCAGTCCCCTCCTTTTCATCGGGTGCCCCACAGAAAGACTCTTTCCCTGGGGGCACCCGTGCGGGCTCACTCCTAAGTCCTGCTGCTGCGTCTATTAATACAGACAGCAGGACTCGGTCCCACTCCCGTGTCACAGCTTTTCATTGCGACTAAAGCCCCGTACACACGTACTGACGTCGGCCGAACGATCGGCCGTCTTTTGTCTTGTCTGTTGAAAACTGCAAAAGACTGCACACGAATTTTGTCGGCCAACAACAGCCGACTGCAGAAGTGATGTCATGTGATGGTTAACTTTCCTTGTCTTTTTTCTTTTCTGAACATGCCCAGTCTTGCTAATCTGCTGTCTGTCGGCCGAAATCTGTACTGACTGGCGAACAATCGGCCGTTCTGGTGACGGACAACAAAAATTTTAAAGTCTGCACGACAGATTCTGTTCGGCCAAAAATGCGCTGTCGGCTGTCGGAAGCATCATACTAACAAGCCTACAATCGGCCGATCGGTCGTCGGCCGAATATTTACGGCTGACAATCGCTACGTGTGTATGGGGCTTTAGAATTGCTCCTGCTGCTATCAGTCTGTCCAATGGGGAGAGCAACAGCGGTTGGAGCCACTGCGCTCGTGCACATCGCTGGATTTGATCGGGCTCGGGTAAGTAAAAGGAAGGCTCTGGGGGGGGAGCTGCAGCACAGAAGGTTTTTCAACATAATGCATTGAGCGCATTGGGGTGAAAAACCTTAAGGCTTTACAACCATTTTAAAAGGTGGGGGTGATCTAGTTCTATTAGTTTGTAATGCACTTTGCAACATGACACTCTGTAGGCATGGGACATAAATATTTAAATACATTAAAAATGGACCTCTGATCAGTGGTTTGGGAAACTACTTTTACAAAAGATCTTGGAACAAAATATGACAAGGACATGGGCCAAGGGGGCCACATAATTGGGTTGATGGCTTATCAGTCAAGTGGATGAACCTGGTTGAAAAATTCTGCTTCTCAGGAAAGTGAAAGGCAATCTCCCGGACACACCACCTGTTCTGAGATATTGAAGAAATCAGTCCCATTATACAAATGCCTAGTCTTTATTCCTTTGCTATATTCACAATATATCATTTCTATTTTTTCTTTACTAGCATTTTTATTGAATGGTTTTACTAATATCATCACACAGGTTTGCTTTTGCTTCGAAGGATATCACTGTTAGTTGACATTGGCTATGTGTTTATGGAGGTGAACATAAAAAGGAGGCATTGGAAGTGGTGATAAAAAAACGTTTGACGTGGTGATAAAACAATGGCTCGCAAGATAAAATACTTCTATTAGTCTTGACTTTAGATGTGCAAATAGAGACCTGTATTGCTAGATATTGATCATATGTAAAAAAAAAAGAATGATTTTTAGCAGCAGTATGAAACTTATTTTTGCAAAGTGAACTTTTTGATCTGAAATATTATTGGAAAAATAGTAAACCCATGTCGAAAAATTCATGCGATGTTGTGAATTGAAGCTATTGTTTCTTAAAACCCAAATGAGATTTTATTTTAGTGCATGTGAGCAGGAAGACACTGTTTTGTGTGTTTCTTGTTTCTATTTTGTTTTTACCTAAGCTCCAGTGGCAGCACAAGATTCTCCCACCGGGCAGCACGTATAGACAGGCACCAGCAGAACTAGAGCTCTCCAATCAGCAGGGAGCTTACATTTAGTTGATACTAAAGCTTTGGCTCTGACTCATCAGTGTGCGTGAGTGGGGGTCTACTTGCCCTGCACACGTGGGTACTTTTCACGTGGAGTGTGCTTATCAATGTTTAAGACAAGGTGTAGACTGCGGTCATGTGAAGAATCTAACATTAAGGACGTTCTCTGACTTAGAGATGAGCTTACGTGGTCTGCAGTAAAAAACGCAGAGTTCCTCTAAAAAGTGTGTTCCCATGTCACTAAACAATGTAGATGTTGTAGGAGGGACGTGCTGAGCCTGCACCCACTCCACCAGTCCAGCATACCTCTTTTATCTCACTCCCAGTTACATAACGGGGTCTCCAAGCACTAGCATGGACCTCATGCATGTTTGATAATAAATCCTTCTCTTCCCGTACCTATGTTACTAGACCATGGATCTCCTCAACACAGGTTCAGTTCTGGTTATTACTGGAAACCAACCACTACAGAGGGAGCCAGACAATGATCCCCCTTCACTACCGGAGGACCTGTCACCTTACCGGGCACCACATCTAATGACCAGTTGCTTTGTGTCTTGAGCTTGGTTACTCTTTGCAACTGCATTACTTCTCCTTATCTTGCCAAGTTAATTCTTTTGCAGTAGTTGAGCTTCATACTCCTTTGGGTTTTACAGACCCAGGTTCTTTAGATATGCCAGAACCCACATGCACCTCTTTGAATAACTTCAGACCGTGGAGGTGCAGTAGACATTGCATATCTAGATTTTAGTAAGGCTTTTGACACTGTCCCACATAGAAGACTTATCAATAAACTGCAGTCATTGAGCATGGACTCCCATATTGTTGAGTGGATTAGGCAGTGGCTGAGTGACAGACAACAGAGGGTTGTAGTCAATGGAGAACATTCAGAACAAGGTCATGTTACCAGTGGGGTACCTCAGGGATCTGTACTGGGACCAATTTTGTTTAATATCTTCATAAGTGATATTGCAAAAGGCCTCGATGGTAAGGCTTGGAACAGTTAAAGTAACTTTACTGAAGAGACTTCAACATTACAGTCTAATATCTGTAACCCTAACTATAGTTGGGTGGCGGCCCAGGCATACCTCTATGAGGTGGTAACCCATACTAGTTTTCTCCATTGCTTAGATGTCCTCCAGAACCATGGTGCCTTCAGGGCACAACAGTCACAATACCACGTGCTGAGCCAAAAGCAGTCTCAGCAGTCCAGAAATCCTGGACCTCAGCCTTCCCCTTTTTATACCACAGGTGGGTTGGCTGGGACCAAAAGCCTGGGAACTGAGCACACATAACTTAACCCTTTCTCCCAGCCTGGGCCAGCTTCAAACTTACTAAATCAGCATTAACACAACCTGCTTACAAGTGAACATATCAGACCATTGCAGAGAGACCACTGTTCTCATACAACAAGCAGAGGTCCACCTCTGCAGCGTTCTACCAAGGCAGAAAACATTGTGCTGCCACTGCATGTTAAACACAAAATGAAAGCAAGAAACACACAGAAAACTATTTTCCTGCTAATATGTGCTAAAATTAAAACTTCAACAGCTTTAACAACCAACAAAATGACTGATTTGTGTGCAGATGACCAACAGTCCATGTCCTTTATGTACGTGTATTGCTCAGAGGAAGTTGTGTTAACCTTTGATTGGTAATAAATGAACAATCATGTCACCCTCCTACGGTTACCTTTACATTTAACATTCCAGAATGTCAGGAATCAACACCAGGTAAATGACTGGATGTAATTTATTTGATCGCACTGACCTGACCCCAGACACTTACCAGATTATGTATCTCTAGTTCAAACTAGTTCAATCCATCCTGTGTAACTTTTCCTATAAACTAGAACTTGTCTTTCAGCTCATCATAGATAGTAAGAAAACACTATACCTGCTCAAATTACAATAAAACCAAAGCTCAACATTCTACAAAAGAGGGCGACAGAGTAATTGTCTGTTTGTTATGCTGACTTTGTTGTAGTTTAGCTAAAATAAGCTTTATAGCCCGCAGGGGTGACAAGACAATATACTCACACACCAAGATACTTTCCAGATGACTGAAGCCAATCCAGGTCTCTAAAACCTCCCCATATAGAGTCATTAATACCTCTTTTCCCTGAGCAATTGTATTGTAATTAACTGGAACCAAAGCCATAGTTCAGGCTATAAAACATAAAAGGCACACTTACATTGCTCAAGCTTTTATGGGTAATTTCTTAATAGCCACGCACTAAAGTCTGCAATTAGTTTACTTATTGTCTTTTTGTTCCATGAAACTGCTACTACTTTGTGAAGCTGCCAAGAGTCTCTTCCAGATGCTCAGTGAGGCCATCTACTGTGACATCCCTGGGGACAAGTATAGGAATGCTGTTCTGAGAGTCACAGAGCACTTCAATTCTGTTGGTCAGACACGTTTATTATCTGCTCTTAGAGCCAGCTCTAAACCAAACTCCACTTTGCCTATGCAAAGAATACCTGTCAGACCTGTTAGAAGGATGACTAAGTAGAATATTCCCATTGCACAAGTTCCTGGAAATGGCTTGAAGCAAGTCGGTGCTGTAGCAACTACCAGCTGGAATCTGATAACAACACAAGTCAAAGCATATACTGTGTTACCAGTGATCACATCACAGCAGTAAATTGCAAGGTTTTGGGGCCATGCAGGACCCCCTTCATCAGGCTTGTACTTCTTACACTGCTGTGCTGTGATCGCTGTAATACACGTTGGGTGCTATTTTAAAGATCCATGGTGTGCTGGCGATTTATGCTTTGTCAGAAGTATGACATACAGACTTTTAACCCAGCATAGACTAATTTGTGCATTCTGTTAAAAGAATGTCTCTTGTTAATGGACACTGCTACAGGTTGAGGAAAGGTTGGTGAAGATAGGACTCCGCAGTGGGCACAAATGCTTTAGACCAACGTTTTTGTAATTTCTGCAGGAAGCTGGGTGCATGCACAAGGTGCCATTCCAAAAACACTGATGACACCAAGACCTGGGAGCCTCCCAGGTGGAACTGTTAGTGGGATCAACTACTTGGAAATGGATCTCCATGTAAAGTAATTACAAAAAGAATATGTTGGGTAACTAGGCCCTGAAAGGACATCAAACAGTATTATATTTATACCAATTGTGCTCTTGTTATCAATCCATAATTTAGGACTCTGGGCTCAGTTAATTTTTTTTGACATAATGATATTTTATTTATTTATTTCAGGTACTTATATAGCGCCGCCAATTTACCCAGCGCTTTACATATACATTGTACATTCACATCAGTCCCTACCCTCAGGGAGCTTACAATCTAAGGTCCCTAACTCACATTCATACATACGCATACTAGGGCCAATTTAGAGAGGAGCCAATTAACCTACCAGCATGTCTATGGAATGTGGGAGGAAACTGAAGTACCCAGACGAAACCTACGCAGGCACAGGGAGAACATGCAAACTCCAGGCAGGTAGTGTCATGGTTGGGATTCAACCAGCGACCCTTTTGCTGCTAGGTGAAAGTGCTAACCACTACACCACTGTGTGATATGTGTTTTAAGCAATTGGAATAGAAAATTAAAGTCACATTTCTAATAACACCAAGACCTGGAGGCCTTCCAGATGGAACTGCTGGTGGGATCAAGTCTCTGGAAATTGTTCTCCCTGTAAAAAAGTAATTACAGTGAGGATAAGTTAGGTAGCTAGGCCCTGAAGGAACTTTAAACAGGATTCTATCTCCACCAATTGTGTTCTGGTGACCAATCCACGATTCTGGGCTCAGTCTTTTTCTTTGGCATAACAATAGATGTTTTAAGCAATATAAGCAGAAAATAAAAGTCACATTTTTGAAATTAGTGATTGTTATGGTAAATAATATGTTCTATAGCTGAACTGAGCCTTTTTCTATCCCCAAACCTTACATGTTGTATAGGACTACAACTAAAAGGGTATCTAAATCCAAAAACAAATATGTAATATATTGCAGCTGACCAATCTTAAGATGAAGCTGCTGAATTTGCTTTCTTTTTTTCAACCTTTTTTTTCCTTTTATTTTCCTCCTGGTGATCCTGCAAACAACACACTTCCTGTCACTCCTCTACACTAATGTTTCCTTGTTATCTGCGCAGGGAGTAATGGTTGCCACACCAGCTGGATTTTACACATTTGCTTTCGTTAATTTTCATTATGTGGTGGAATGATGGGACTAGTAGTCTACACAAGAAAGATAAAGATCTTAAGCCCCATACACACGCACAGATTGTTGGTCAACTGATCGGCCAACTTTTGTCCAGTGTTGTTTGTTGGTTGAAATGAGCTCTAGACTGCACACAAATTTTGTCGGCCAACAACAACCAACTGCAGAAGTGATGTCATGTTCTGGTCTACTTTTCGTGTGTTTTTTCTTCACTGACCATGCCCAGTCTTGATCATCACATTTTTGTCGGCCGAAATCTATACTGACTGACGAACAATCGGCCGTTCTGTTGTTGGCCAACAAAAATTTTATAGCCTGCACACCAGATTTTGTTCGGCCGAAAAGTCGCAGTCAGTTGTCGGAAGCATCATACTAACAAGCCGATAATCGGCCGATCGGACGTTGGCCGACAATTTACGGCCAACAATCGGTGCGTGTGTACGGGCCTTTAGTGCTTTCTTCTTAAGCTCATGGAAAGTGGCAAGGACATTTACAGTATTTTTGGTAAAATCAATATATTTCCGTACAAGTATTTTCCGTACTTGCTAAAAATGCTATTGGCCTGGAAACTGAAAACTAACAAAATTACCACATCTAAGGACTGATAAGCTGCAATATATCACATTTTTGTTTTTAAAGTGGGATTTCAGGCTAAATCTTAACTAATCCTAAAAATGCCCCCCCTTCCCCCAATATCTATGCTTTGCTAACTAACCTTCTTAAGAAAGAAGTACAGTATATATGTGCCTGTTTTCAGGCATCTCTGGTCCCGTGTATCAGCCAACAATCGCTACAGGGGAGAGGAGAAGGCACTTGACAACAGCTGGAATGCCTGGGAACAGTGATGTCATCCATAGTCTCCCATGACCTATTCATTGCTGGCACTCCCTCCCCTGCAGCCACCACTGGCTGACGTAGGAGAGCCAGATCCCATGACCAGACTGGTGCGGGCTGAAAATAGGCAAGTATATAAATTTTTCTTACATAGGTTAGTTTGCATAGGTGTTAGGATGGGGAGGACGCATATTTAAGATTAGTTATGTTTTGTCTGGAATTCAACTTTGAATTCTCATGCACTTTAATTGTATTACATAGTGCACTTTACATAGTGCACTATTAGGGGTATTGATTCTATTAACTGTGTTGTATGCTGTCAGGAAGTCCCTATTTCTGTATTACATCTAGACTTATTTATTTATTTCAGGTACTCATACAGCGCCTGTCAATTTTTACGCAGTGCTTTACATATACATTGTAACATCAGTCCCTACCCTAAAGGACACAATGTTAACAAGCGCTTGATCACATATCGAACCAAAAGTCCATAGAGTTAAAAGTCAGTAATGGCACAGGGGGAGAAAAAGTCCACCATGTGGGGCAGCCATCCAGAAACCAAAAGCCAGGGGTTCCACAGGGCTAAAACAAAGACAAACAGAGGCGCCTCTAAGTGTAGACTTTATGCAACAGGTTTAATGAATAAAATTATAAACTCACGTTAGTAAGCATAAATTCATGCCCATAAAACAAGGTTCCAGTGTGGAGAAGTGTATATCATCCGGTCATGGACATCTGTCCTGCTGGAGCCGAAAATCCTTTCGCCACGGCCGGCTTGTACGGCAAGGTTAGAACCAGGAAGTAGGCTCGGTGTATTTACTTGACAGCGAGGCTACTTCCTGGTTCTAACCTTGCCGTACAAGCCGGCCACGGCGAAAGGATTTTCGGCTCCAGCAGGACGGATGTCCATGACCGGATGATGTACACTTCTCCACACTGGAACCTTGTTTTATGGGCATGAATATATGCTTACTAACGTGAGTGCATAATTTTATTCATTAAACCTGTTGCATAAAGTCTACACTTAGAGGCGCCTCTGTTTGTCTTTGTTCCTACCCTCAAGGAGCTTACAATCCAAGGTAACTTTCAGCTTTTATTTTTATTTTTAATTTTGTCATCATAGTCAGTATCAAGCATTAAAAGGATTATCTCCTAACTATTTGCAGTAGGTGAGTCTGAGGCGAACCCTATGGGTCCAAGATTTGCATTCCTAGTGAATGTATATGCAGATTTGGCTAGGAGTTCTATTTATTGAGATTTACATGCATTGTGGTGTGCTGCCAAAAAAAAAACAATGCAGGCACTATTTTTTGGCAGCACTGCGCATCGCAATGCACATCTGTTGCAATGCCATTCAGAGCAAACGGTACCAAATTGCACCAACGTATGGTACTGTATTTAGATGGTGCAAATGGACTCTTGGGGGATTGATAGAAGTTGGTCAGCCGCAGAACAGTTTTGCATCAGCGAGAACAAGGAGTCACAGCAAACTACTGGCCAATTTCTATCTGACCATCAAATTGTGCTTATTACCATTTGATGAAATCACTGCAAAAACTAACTTCAATGAATGAGATTGGAGTGCTGTGGCTGTATGTAGGACAAGCTAACTGAAAAGGAAAAAAAAAAAACAATTCCACAGCCAAATACAGTATGTGCTACCAATGTATGCGGTCACTGAAACTGTCCATAAAATTTGTACTGTTCCATAACACCACGTACAGCTTTAAAGTGGTAGTAAACTACACATTACAGAGGGATATGCTGTGTTCATACTTTATGTCTGAGGTTTCCAAATACTTTAAGAAATCCCCCAACCATTTTTATTTGTGTATTTCAAAAGTTGCCATGAAAGCCGCATGAAAAGATTCTGTCCCCGTTGTATGTTTACCCATGTGTATGCCCAGTTTCCCATGCCTTTTAGCACAGTAGTTAGCCTATTAGTCCCTAAAATAGGCAGAATTTAACAAGATTAGCCCCCAATAGAATTTAACAAGATTAGCCCTCTATAATCTTTAGTGGGATTTGATTTCAGTTTAGGTTTGCCAAATTGTGAAAAAGATTTCCCAAACCCTTGACAATTCAAAAACTGGGCTCCATGTATTGTAATGTGTAAAATGTTAGAAATAGATTGAGATAGGGATTTGACGATCTGACCACAAAAAGTATTTTTGTTAACAGATATCAAATATTTTTGTAATAAATTCCTTTACAAAACTATTTCAAATGCAAATGGTGATTTCTGTCCTCACACTGAATTGTTCTGAGCTGGCAGAGCTGAGTAACAGCTATACCCCTCAGCACCAGCTTCATAATGCATACTTACAGTATATTACAGAGAAGCATAATGTCTGACCATATATGTTACATTATATACAGTACTGGCTCTGGTTTGTCTTGCAGTATTTTAATTGAAATCCTGCAGTGGGCTTCGGCAAATAAAGATTTTAACCCCAAATTCCATTTACAATAAGGAAATGCAGGGAACTGAGTGCTGCAGGACTGCATAGATCATTACTGATAAAATCAATTATTTGTCTGTTTAAAGTGCCAATTAATTGCTGCTGGTGGACGTACAATTAGGCAAATCCAGATGTCTCTATTGGGCAATGTAAAAATTAATTCCTGACATGTTACAATATATAGCAACTCTTAACTTAAAAAATTTCCTTGAGCTCCAGTCTAATGACTTTGTCTAGACTGTACCAACGGCATCAGTTTCTGCAGGCAGGAGGAAGAATTTCCTCAGTCTCCAACCATCCAGCAATAAGATTGCAACAAAAAAGCTGCAGCAAGGACTAAGATTTACACGAGTGTGTCATCTCTGGTCCAACATCTCATTCTAGAAAGTAGATGCTGACCCTGGATGATGCCCAAATAAAGATAGAGACATCCTTGTGGAGTGAAACCAAGATAAAGTTATTGTCAGGTACTGTGGCCTCTGAATGTGTTACACATACACATTGCATGTTCTTTAAATGAAAGAGAAAGTACTGTATTTTCTGGCGTATAAGACTACTTTTGAACTTTTGAACAAAAATGGGGGATCGTCTTATACGCCGAGTATAATATCTCCAAGGTAACCTAAATATAAGTATTACCGGTAGATGTAATCTCTCAAGACGCTGGCTGTGTGGGAATCCTGTACCGGTATACTGTATGTACCATAGCTTTGGCTACATACAGTGTACTGCGCTGAGCCAATCAGGGAAAACGATGTATTCTATTATTGAATGCAAAGCCTGCTCAGATTAGCAGAGTAACATCAGCCAGCCTCTCTGACTCTGCCATGTATTACAGTACTTGGGGTACCTTGGAGATCTATGAGAAATCTGATGTTTTTCAGTGATGTTGCCTTGCTTCGGAAGGGGGGTAGTCTTATACGGCGAGTATAGCCCAAAACCTATGTTTTAACTTGAAAATTAGGGGGGGTCGTCTTATAAGCCCAGTCGTCTTATAGGCCGGAAAATACGGTATATCTGGTGCTAGGTCCCCTTTAATATGGTAATAAATTCACTATTGACTTTCAGGGGCATTTAAATCCTACTACTGATATAATGGCAAAATAGCAGATTGTAATCTCTATGCTGACCACATAGATATATTAAAAAAAATAAAAATTCCCCAGTCACTAAGAGGAAAAAAAAAAGGTAACTGGCTCTTCTCATAATACATGCTACGGATAATTTATAGATCCAAATATAAATATATTTTCTTCTATGAAGGAAATTCTAGAAATAATTTAATGTTAGGTCATAAAACATAAAGGTGTTTACTAAGGGGCCATGTCAGCTATTTTATATGATATAAAGAATGCCTTGATTTTTATGTTTATTTTCTACATAAAATAAGCCTCGTCATTTTGCACTTCTTTTTATCTTATCTGGCATAAGCCTTGATATAAAACCCCTATATATCTTAATGTTTTTATCCATAGCTGACCTCGCACTGCACACCATTCTTCCACAGTTACTCGTCAACATCTGATCCACCCATTTGAACTCTTTAAAGCTCATCCAGACTCCATAAAGGGCTATGTCTGGTTTTATGAACGCATTGCAGACCACACACTGGCAGGGTCTGAGGATTCTGGGAATAAACCTGTTTTTATGATCAGATTAAGGAGCTCTCTTCTCCATGCTCCAACGTGTAAGAACCCAGACAAAGAATTTGCATTAATCACTCAGAAGACCCATAAAAATTACATGTACTGATGGGCTTTTAAGTCCAGTAATGGTTTGTATGTTCTAATGCCCTTATTAGGTGGAGAACAACTGTTTGCAGTATCCATACAGCTTTCCAAAATTCTCTTTACTCACACAATCTTTGGCCAAAAATGTTCTTTTCTTAAAAGATAATTTACCCAAGAACAAAAATCTGTGAGCTGAACTAAAAGCAAAAATCTGTAAGCTGAACTAGAAGCAAAATAATGTTACTTTTCTTCTGCAAACTACTAATCCCCAAATTCCCATGTAATAAAGACAAAGACAAACATGTTTAAAGCCCAGCCTGGGTGACAATCAAGGCTCCTTCCATGGAAGTAGTGGAGGAGTGAGCATAGCCACCCATGGACAAAAGTAAGTTATTTGCAGGATCACCAGGTGAAGAGAAAAAAAATGTTTAAAACAAAACTAATGAAGCCAACACATCTAAGTACTGGTTAGCTGCAATATATTATATTTTTGTTGTTGGGTTTAACCCTATTCCCATAAAAGGATGTCCACGTACACCCTCTGGTTGAAGGGGTTATACCAGGACCATAGCAGCAGCTGCAGTCATGACCCCAGTATTATTTTTTAGTTGGCAATGCTGAAAAATGTAAAAGCAATCCAGCGGTTCAAAAGCTGCTGGATTGCTTTTACATGTGTGGGTGTACATCCACAGGATAAGCTCTGTCTGGGAGTTGAAAGTGGAGTGGGCCCTAGGCCAAGGCAGACAATGGGGCCAAGAGGAGAAGGTCCTTGTACTCCCACACCTCTGTTATCCTTTTTGTATCTCCCCTTTGAATTGTGTTTTTTACCTTTTTGCTTTTTCTGGTTGATATGTAAGTATATTCACTGAGGAAGTAAATAATTACTATCCATAGTGGTTAGATATATATGGATTTTACACTATGGCGCTCCCTTTTGTTTTATGGTGGTGATATCCATTTGGGATTGATTCCCTGAGAAAAATTTGTGGAGCCAGCGATTTATCTCCTCAACACCAGGACCTATATATGCGCAATCTTTTTGGAAGTCCGGTAAGAGGCGTTATGATCGGTAGTGGATAATACACTTGTCTGTCATTACTGTGGATTTTATGAGTACCTTAATCACCTTCTGGTAAGGAGTACCTATATGTGCCTGATCCCCCTATCGGTGTCCATTTACCTGGTTACATATCTTATATCAGAATACCTATGCTTATTATTTTGGTGATCTGGTAAGAAGTGCTAATATTGGTGGAGGATTTCACATATCGTTTTGCTTGTCAGTCACTTCTATTTTTGATGAGCACATTTTTTTATTTGGTAAGGACTCGAGTATTTGCACGAGCTTGGTTCACATATGGTGTTTTTCACTGGTGAATTTAATTTATTTTGTGAGTGCAACACACTATCTATATTTATTTCATTGTGTTGTATGGCATTATGCTATGGCATTCTTCTTTTTTATTTCATGAATACCACACATCTTATTCTTTGGGAGTTCAACTATCGTTCTCTCCAGCCAAGGTGTCAAGATTCCTGTTTGGATTCCTTGCTATATCTATTTATTTTTCTGGTAAGCACAATACCATTGGGAGCCTGGAGTGATCACTTTTTGTTTCAACACATCACCGTTTATAATTTTTGGACTTGTATATGGACACTCATTTGTTCTATTATTGAACTTTCAGCGCAACTTTTATACATTTATTCTGTTTTGGGTGTGGTCAGACTTGAAGTTGCTGCTATTTATCCTTTTCCCATTAGCGCGGTTACTACATTCCTTTATTTTGTTTTATATATATATATATATATATATATATATATATAAGTGTAATACAGTGCTCAGCATAAATGAGTACACCCCTTTTGAAAAGTAAGATTTTAATCAATATCTCAATGAACACAAGGGCAATTTCCACAATCTTGACAAAACTGAGTTTTATAGAACGTTTGTTTAGTTAATTAAATGAAAGTAAGGCTATTAATATAACTTAGATTACAAAATCTTCGGTTTTACTCAAATTAGTTGATGCAAATAGAATACACCCTACAACAAAAACTACTGCATCTAGTATTTTGTATGACCTCCATGATTTATAAGGCCAGCACCAAGTCTTGTAGGCATGGAATGAACAAGTTGGTGACATATTGCAACATCTATCTCTTTTAGAGCCTGGGTAATGGATGGAGAGTAATGCTCAGCTTGTCTCTTCAGAATTACCCATAGGTGTTCAATTGGGTTCAGATCAGGGACATACTTGGCCACTGAATCACTTTCACCCTGTTCTTGAGAAATGAAACAGTGGCCTTAGATGTGTGTTTTGGATCATTGTCATGTTGAAAAAGTACACAACGACCAAAATCATGGAGTGATGTAACATCTACTCTTTCAATATAGAGCAGTACATCTGTGAATTCATGATACCATCAATAAAATGCAGCTCCCCAATACCAGCAGCACTCATGCAGCTCCACAGATGGGCACTGCCACAGCCATGTTTCACTGTAGGCACCATGTATTTTTTTTTTTACTCCTCACCTTTGCGGCACCATACAGTTTTGAAGCCATCAGTTCCAAAAACATTTATCTTGGTCTCATCACTCCAGAGTAGAGAGTCCCAGTAGTCTTCTTTTTGAGCATGGGCCCTGGCAAATTCTAGGTGGGCTTTTTTGTGCATGGGCTTTAGTAGAGGCTTCTTTCGTGGATGACACCCATGCATGCCATTCCTCTGCAGTGTACGCCGTATTGTGTCAAAGGAAACAGCCACCGCAGTTTGGCTTTCTACTTCTTTAAATATTTAACTAACTGCAGTGAACTTGCATGGTGATTTTCTTCAACCCTTCTCACCAGAAGATGTTCCTGTTGAGGTGGATGGCTTGGATGTCTCTGTGAGATGGTTGCATTTCCCTCTTTATTACATTTTTGTATCATTTTTGTTACAGCATTCTGACTGATAAGTAAAGCTTTGCTGATCTTCTTGTAGCCTTCACCTTTCATGTGTAAAGAAACTATTTTCTTTCTCAGGCCTTGTGACATTTCTCCTCCATGTGGTGCCATTGCTGACAGCATGAAATGGGAAGGGTTCTCCTTGTTAAGTAACGCCCTTTTATAATCAACTGTCTGCTGGATACCTGTTTAACCAGTTTTGGACCGGAAGGATTTTCCCCCTTAATGACCAAGCCATTTTTTTGTGATTCAGCACTGCGTTACTTTAACGGACAATTGCACAGTCGTGCGACACTGTACCCAAATAAAATTGATGTCATTTTTTTTCCCACAAATGGAGCTTTCTTTTGGTGGTATTTGATCACCTCTGCGATTTTTATTTTTTGTGCTATAAACAAAAAAAAAAAAAAGGCAACAATTCTGAAAGAAAAAACTATATTTTTCACATTCTGCTATATACTGTAACAATCCCAAACAAAAAATGTAAAAAACAAAATTTTTTAACATTTTAGGCCAATTTGTTTTCTGCTACAAAAAATCACTATAGGCGTATTTTGATTGGTTTGCGCAAAAAAGATTGTGCCTACTAACTACAGGAAAGATTTATGTCATTTTTATTGTTTTGGTTTTTTTACTAGTAATGGCGGTGATCTGCGAACCCCTAACTGACATTTTTGACACTTTTGGGGGGACCAGTGACATTACTAAAGTAATCAGTGCTAAAAATATGCACTGTTACTGTAATAATGACACTGGCAGGGAAGGGGTTAAAACAGTGGGTGATCAAGGGGTTAACCACTTAAGCCCCGGAGGATTTGGCTGCTAAACGACCAGGGGGTATTTTGCGATTCGGCACTGCGTGACTTTAACGGACAATTGCGCGGTCGTGCGACGCTGTACCTAAACGAATTTGGCGTCCTTTTTTCCCCACAAACAGAGCTTTCTTTTGGCGGTATTTGATCATCTGTGCGATTTTTTGATCACGCGCTATAAACAAAAAAAGAGCGTCAATTTTGCAAAAATAGCAATATTTTTCCCCTTTTTTTATATGAAATTCCCCCAAAAAAAAATGTAAAAATCAAAATTTTTTAACATTTTCGGCCAATTTGTTTTATGCTACCTATGTTTGGTAAAAAAAATTGCAAAAAGCGTATTTTGATTGGTTTGCGCAAAAGTTATTGCGTTTACTGACTAAGGGAAAGATATTTGTCATTTTTGTTGTTTTTTTTTAACGCGTAATGGCGGCGATCTGCGATTTTTTTTGCGGTACTGCGACATTGCGGCGGACAGATCGGACCCTTGACTGACATTTTTGACACTTTTGGGGTTACCAGTGACATTTCTACAGTAATCAGTGCTATATATATGCACTGTTACTGTAAAAATACACTGGTAGTAAAGGGGTTAACTTTATTTGAGAGGGAGGGGCTGTGTGTGTCCCTAGGGGCGTGATTCTTACTGTGATTGGCTGTGGCTTCAGCTGTATACAGAGTGATCAACGGATCTACATAGTAGATCCATATGATCAGCTCTCATACAGAGGGGAGAATGACAGGCAGCTTGTTTACACAAGCTGCCTGACTTTCTCCCTCTCCCCCGCCGATCGCAGAGTGGCCGGCGGACATCGGGTCCGCCGGTCACACGCGCGCGGGGGTCCGTGACCACGCGGGAGCGGGAGCGGGAGCGTGCCTTCGGCGACGCGCGCTCTCTCCCTAGACCCTCACAAGCTAGTGACGTAGCCCTACGTCACTTTGCCTGTGAGGGGCTGACCGCCGACGTAGATCGGCGTGCGGCAAGTGGTTAAATGTAAGCCTAGGGGAGTGTTTCTAACTGTATGGGGGTTGGGCTTTTGAAATGTTTACAGAGACCTGTGATCCTATATAGAAGGATCACAGGTACTCTGTAATAATTTCAGAGAGAAGAACGGTCAGCTGACTGTCCTTCTGTCTCAGCGGGGAGCGATCGCGGGTGCCTAGCGGCAATCGGACTCTGCCTGCCCCTTGCATCGTAGTCCCCGATGCTGAGTGGGGGTGGGAGCGTGCCGCCAGTGGCGCTCGCTCGCCCCCTAGCTGCAGGCGTGCGACCAACGTACAGCTACATTGGTTCATGCAGGAGGGGCTGCCTGCCGCAGTAAATCTGGGGTGGGCGGTTCTTAAGTGGTTAATGAATCATTAGACTCACCTGTAGTTGAATTCTTGTTATTAGGATTTTGTTACCTACAATTTTGCTTTGCTCCTAGGGCTTTCATTGGGGTGTATTCATTTTTGCAACATGGTCTTGAATGGATTTGTTAAGAAAAAATTTTTTCTGTGTGCAACTGAACAAAGCTTGGTTGCATTTGTGGGAGTATTTTGTAGTACAGTGTCCCATAGGAAATGTTGATTATGAAAGTAAAGTAAAGGTTTTCTGACAAATCTGTTGGGGTGTACTCATTTATGCTGAGCAGTGTATTTTTTTTCCTTTTTTTCTGAAATGGTCTCTCCACAGATACACTAATTTTGACCGTCTCCTAAAGAAGTGGGCACTGATCCACGAAACGCGCTGAGATTTCAATTCAGCATGCATCCATTTGAATGTATTTGCAATAATGTATACACCCAACTAATTTATGTCAACATATGTGTATCTTGTCCATTTTATTATGACATATGTATTGTCCAATACTGTATGTCCGGGTTTAACCTTAACCCCTTGATGCCCACCTACCTTTGCATATCTCCCTTTGTGCTAGGAGCGCGTCACGGGCTCCCAGAACAGAGACCGGGATCCCACTGGGAGCACTGGACTCCGTACTAACAATGGAGACCCGGATCACCCGATCACGGGTCACCTGATCACTGTGATAGGGTCAGTATATTTTGGACAGGATTTTGTTTTAATTTGTATCAGTGTCAGTCCTGTGTCAGTGTGTTTTAGGTTAGATAAAAAAAAAAAAAAAAAGCAACATGCGCCCTATTGTTTCTGGACTATACTAAAGATAAAAACAACAAGTAACATATACATCTGTGGTGGAATTTATTTTGTGTTGTTTTTAGTGGAATGTTATGATAGTAGCAAGTACTGTATACAGCTACCGTAAATTTAAAAAAAAATGGATTTGAATTACTATTTTGGGACAGTTTTCCTTTGATACAAAAACAAAGTCAGGAAATATCATTACCATTTACCAACAAATAAAAGCCCATTTTGCCCATAAAATAACAAGGTATAATCCACCTGGATGCACAAAGTAGTTGTGATGATATGTACAGTTTTACTAACATGTCAAAGTTGCAAAAGTTTGCTTAGGTATCAAGATTTATTTTACCCTTGGGGGCTAAGGGGTTAATACGGAATACAATTTGTACTTTTTAAGAAATTTGTCATCAATTGTATTTGGCGCAACTCACTAAAGTCCCATGGGAAAAATTCTTTTTAGGTTTCTATAGATTTGGCCAAATTGTGATTCTCCTTAGCAGAGATAATGTAATTGGCTCAGCGATTTCTATAATGACACGAGACCAGGAAATCTCAATAGGGACATGGGACACCATTTCATAAATATATGTGGCAGTCCCTTTATGACTATTTCATAAATCTATGTAGCAGTCCCTTTAAGACTAGCTACTTCTATTTGTACTCATCACATCAGGGAAATAACACAAATATATGATGATTTTACTACAAATTAAAAAAAAAAAAAAACTATTTGTTTCCACAATAAGGAATGGAATGTGTAATTTGTTCAGCAAGCACACAGAAAGATCCTGTGACATTATTTATTATTTATACATTTGTTCTTGTATACCACATATACCACAACCTCATTGAGTTGGAATTTGGGCTCATATTTTTGTTAAGATTTTGTACTCCCTGACCTTTGAGTGTAACTGATGCTGGTATCACAAATAAATTCATATTTTCCTTTCAAACAATTTATGTATCATTTTATGTGATCTGTAGGATGAACAGACTCTTAGTAGTTAGGGATAAGGTTTGTGTTCACTGCTATTATGGGTTTGAAGCAAATTCTTTAATCCTGGCCAATTTTATTGTACAGATTTGCCTGGGAGATTTTTTTTTTCAAATTGGAGCATTCACTTACTACTGGAAAATAGAGATGGAAGCAGCGCTCTTAGTTCCGGTGACCCAGTCCAAACACGAGATTCTCTCCCAGGTGTTGTGGCTCAGTGTGTCCCTGCACACTAAATCAGCATACAAACATGGAAAGAGCCAGCAACATTGCAATCCTTTGAAGTGTACTTTATTTAGTTACATCAGAGTGACAATAAAATAATAGCGCTGACACGTTTCGGCAAAAAGCCTTAGTCGCAGGCCACTGCATCGTTTGAAAGAAAAAAAAGTACAAGAACAGTGTGCACCTAAACCACCTTACATTTTATCACTCACATTCATCACACATCCCTATCCCCATAAATACAGTAAAAGTTAGGCATACACTGGATAGGCCTTTTATCCCTGACTGCTGCTGGACAATTTTACACTGTCTAATCCTCTGCCGTACCTTAAAGTGGTTGTAAACCCTTACATATACCCAGTGAAGTGACTGGCTTTAGGTGATACACAGAGATGAAACAAATCCTCCTACATAGATTGTACCTGTCTATCTATCCTCTTTTCTCTACATCTGTTCAACTTGCTGAATTTACAAAGCTTGTCCGAGTGTTCAGAAAAAAGGGGATGAAGAGCTGAAATTACCCTCTGCAGAGCTCAGTGAGGAGAGCTCTGACAGCTGATTGGAGGGAAGGGACGTCCCCCCCCCCTCCACACACAGCACACAGGAACAGAGCTGAGGCTGTAAATCTGCTGGAGCTTCCTCCCCTGTCACCTTTTTTCTCCTGGTATCAGGAAAACTTCAGAAGTGATTAATGCTGATAGCAAAGAAACGAAGCAGTAAACAAAAGTGACACTTAGTGCTCTTCATTGAGACAAGTACATGCTATGGAGGGATATGCTTTGTTCATATTTTATGTCTGAGGTTTACAACCACTTTAAAATCTTAGTGCAGTTAAAATCAGAAGCCAAAAAAATCAGCACAAGAAATATAACTTAGGCTCCTTTCACACAAACGATCCGATCAGATCCGCCTGTCAGTTTTTTTGAGCGGATCTGATCGGATCCTCCATGCATCCCTATGGAGTGGCGGATGTCAGCGGTGACATGTGGCGACGGCGGCGGCTTCAGCTTCCCCCCCCTCAGTTTTCTGCATCTCCTCCCTCCATCTCCGTGGCCAATGGCATGGCTTCTCCTTTTGGCCAATCAGGAAAGGGGTTTCAGGACCCGCTTCCTGATTGACCAGGAGGAGGATCCATGTGACAATAGTGAATATTCATTCGCTATTGTTACACAACTGGGTGAGCCCACCGTTTTTTTTAGCCCATTAGAGCCTCTGGCTCTAATCACATGGTAAAAAAAAAAAAGCCCCATTGAACTGCATTCGGCACCCTGCATGTAGATTAGGGGGGCGGACGCATGGATAGGGGGGATGGCGCCCCTACGCCCCCAATACACCAGCTTTTTTTTTTTAATTCTTTATTTAAAGGTATGCAAAATATACAGATATGGTAATGAAACTTGGTATCATAATCCAATTATCCGTTATCTGTGGTACAGAACTAGAAAGAAACCAACGTGATCTGGGTGACATCAATCCCGATAAATTCCCACAGTCAGATCATAAGTAAAACATTTCAGACATCACAAAAGTTCCAGTAATTCGAACATCAGATCTTGCCACTTGACAACTAAGGTAGGCGGAAACAAATCATGTGAGAACCCCCAAACAAAGTCACAACCTCCACCGGCATCTGTCTCCTGGCCGGTATAAGAAGGCAATGAACCTCCACTCCCAGGGGCAATCACGCATATAATCACAACAATTCTACCCATAAGTGTGTACCAAAAGGTATTTTCAAGTGTTTTCAAACAGAAAAGTGTCCCAGAAATGAAGTAAGATAAAGAAGAGAAACAGTGGCTCTGCACATGCTCAGTTGCTCTCCATTTTTAGGCACTGCTGAGTTTGTAAAGGCCGATCTGCTGACGGCTTTAAAATGGAATTAAACCCTCCTATCCCTTAATTAAATCCCTAGCCATTAATGTTTAAACCGCTGGCAACAAAAGTGAGTACTCCAGTTAAAATGTCCCAATTGGGCCCAAAGTGTCAATATTTTGTGTGGCCGCCATTATTTGCCAGCACTGCCTTAACCCTCTTGGGCATGGAGTTCACCAGAGTTTCACAGGTTGCAACTGGAGTCCTTTTCCACTCCTCCATGATGACATCACAGAGAGGGTCAATTTAAGAGACCTTGCTCTCCTCTACCTTCCGTTTGAGGATGCCCCACAGATGCTCAACAGGGTTTAGGTCTGGAGACATGCTTGACCAGTCCATTGCCTTTACCTTATGCTGCTTTAGCAAGGCAGTGGCTGCTTTAGCAAGGCAGTGTGTTTGGAGTCGCTATCATGTTGGAATACTGCCCCGCGGCCCAGTGTCCAAAGGGAAGGGATCATCCTTTGCTTCAGTATGACACAGTACATGTTGTCATTCATGGTTCCCTCAATGAACTGTAGCTCCCCAGTGCTGGCAGCACTCATGCAGCCCCAGACCATGACAATCCCACTACCATGCTTGACTGTAGGCAAGACACACTTGTCCTTGTACACCTCACCTGGTTGCCGCCACACACGGTTGACACCATCTGAACCAAATAAGTTTACCTTGGTCTTATCAGACCACAGGACATGGTTCCAGTAATCCATGTCCTTAGTCTGCTTGTCTTCAGCAAACTGTTTGCAGGCTTTCTTGTGGATCATCTTTGAAAAAGGCTTCCTTCTGGGACTATAGCCATGCAGACCAATTTGATGCAGTGTGCGGCGTCTGGTCTGAGTACTGTCAGGCTGACCCTCCACCCATTCAACCCCTGCAGCAATGCTGGCAGCACTCATACGTCTATTTCCCAAAGACAACTTCTGAATATGACGCTGAGCATGTGCACTCAACTTCTTTGGTCGACCATGACGAGGCCTGTTCTAAGTGGAACTTGTCCTGTTAAACCGCTGTATGGTCTTGGCCACCGTACTATAGCTCAGTTTCAGGGTTCTGGCAATCTTCCTATAGCCTAGGCCATCTTTATGTAGAGCAAAAATTCTTTTTTTCAGATCCTCAGAGAGTTCTTTACCATGAGGTGCCATGTTGAACTTCCAGTGACAAGTATGAGAGAGTGAGAGAAATAACACCAAATTTAACTCACTTGCTCCCCATTTACACCTGAGACTTTGTAACACTAACACATCATATAACACTGGGGAGGTAAAACTGCTAATTGGGCCCAATTTGGACATTTTCACTTAGGGGTGTACTCACTGTTGTTGCCAGCAGTTTAGACATCACTCTTATATGGTTATCACAGGGCAAGATTTTCTCATTACATTTAGAACAAGATCCCAAGCTCTGCTATGGGGCAGAGAGCCGGAACATAAGCTGCCCCGGAGCACTAGGTAATGTCAGAACCCAGACTCCACCCAGAGGGGAAAAAGTCACTCTCCAGTTGACCAGAACAATCCAGAATCGGGGGAACATGCAGTGCCTCCCTGCCAGGGAGGATTGGCAGAGGGAGGAGCAGCTTACATGCAGGGTCTGCTTACATAAACTAGAAGGAGAAGCACAGCAACCACATTACCTTGCTCCCACACATTTCACAACAGGTGCATTGAGAGAGAGTTGCTGTCGAAGGAAATCAAAACCTGTCCTATCTGCCAGGACAGGTTCCCTTGGAATTATTTAGTATGTGCATTGCATCTGTTACCTTTTTCTTCCACTTTTATTATTGTCTAGTAATGTTGATTGTTGATTGAAGTGGAGAAATTATTTAGAGCTTGTTTTGTTGATTAGGTATGTTTATCGCAAGAAACATTCCTTGAGATAACAATAAAAGTGATTAAAAAAAAACATTAAAAGGTATGTAGCACCCTCTAGTGTGCTACAACTGTCGGAGTAGGGAAAATATATTCTGACTCATGTCTAAACCCTGTGAGTCTTTGAATCTGGGTCAGGGTTATAAGAGTTCAAGGCAACAAGACTCATACAGACAGCTATATGGTGCCCCCCCCTGGTTCTGGAATGGTGGAGAATGTTCTAGAAGCTGGTGGACAGAGGCTAGGAGGGTTGTTCTGCATATTTAGAGGAGCTTAGCCAGTCCTCAGGTGGTGGGCCTAGCAGGGGACTAAGTGAGCTCCTAAATATGAATCACAATGCAGAGACGTCTGGTGGAAGATGGAGATTCAGAGCTGTGGAGGCTGTCAGTGGCCCTGGAGCCTAGTCCTGGGGAGGGGAGGGGGGAGCTGTGCCCCAGGCTGGGGCTCGGTGCTGGCCTGGGCGGATTCTGACAACAGGAAAAGCTTGGAGGGAGTCTTCCCCGAAGGGCAGTGGAGCAAGGAGGACAATGTGAGTACTAAAGGGCGGTGCAGGGACTTACAAGGGGAGAGACTGCCACATGTAGCTAGCAGGTCTCTGGTGAAGACAATGGTGTGCTTAAGTCTTCTTTAAACATTGCCCTGGAAGATCTCCAGAGAGTCAGTCAGGTAGACTGGTGAAGAGAGTTAGTCAGGTAGACTGGTGAAGAGAGTCAGTCGGCTAGGCTGGTGAAGAAACAGTCAGGTGGGCTGGTGAAGAGGCAGCCGGGTGGGCAAGCATTTCCTGCAGTGGTAGAGCTTGGACCAGTGTCTATAGGGGAGTTGGAAGTACTCCAAGGTGCAGTTCACACCACATTGTGCTACCTTCTAAATGGACTGAGAGTTCCTAGCCTGTAAGGGGCTGTTGCTGATCAAATAGACACTGTTGCTTGTACAGAAGGATCAATGGGAATTGTATATAGGGAGGAAGTTGTCCCTGGTTTTGTCACTATTTGGGCATCCCATAATTCCTATCCTCATCCCAGTTATTATCCCCCCCCCCCCCCCCAATAAAAAAAAAAAAAATCTCAAGAACTCTTCACTATGTCTGGATGAAAGCTGAAAATGTAATGTGCCTGACCATGCAGCAGTGGGGAACCCTGTCACCTGAATCCCCTACATGGGTAGTGCTACAGGTATAGTGTAAAAAAAATAATGAAAAAATATTTAAAGCACCCCTATCCCCCCATGCTCGAGAATGCATGAGTTGGTACCACGTTGGTATGTAAACAGCGATCGCACCACACATATGAGCTATCACTGCGAACTTCAGATCGATAGCAATAAATCTAACACTAGACCACCTGAGTACATTTGAGGTGGTAATTTGTAAAGGATTTTAAACAGTTGCCTATGTACAGTATAATATAATTTACGTAGTTTGTTCCTGTTCAATGTTTGGCATCTATTTTACTCTGCCTAACATCATATTTTATATTTTACCAAACAAATGGGTGTTATGTTATGTTTTTGTGCATTAAAATTAATTAAAGTGAACGTGACACTGCCCCCTTAGAGGACTGCTGAGAATTACACCTTCTGGATTCCCCTGAGTTACCCTTAGCAACTGACAGCAAATGAACAGCGATGAAAGTTCTTGGCTCAGCCAATAATCAATCCAGGGTTTGTTGTTTTTTGTGGTTTTATTGAGAACTTGGATAGGAGAAGGGCTGAGTGGGATACTCCAACTATTAACTATTCACAGTCTGAGGGACAGCTTACTGTAGAATGTGGCAATGCTGCTGCCTCACTTTGCCACTAAGTGAAGATACTTTAAATGCTCCTGTGTAAATATTCTCTTCAGGGTTCTGAAACTGGCACCCCCTTTTCTCTCAATGCCTGTGTGCTGACACCCGTCCGCTGACCCTAGCTTCTGGAGTGGTCCCCTTCCTGGCAGACACCTGGGCAAGTTCCTCTGTACTCACGGACACTGTTTTTCCAGAGTCACCATTGCCTCCAAACTCCACTTGTCAGCATCCATTGGACCTCTGGGTTCAGCCACACTCTCCGGTTCACCAGGCCGACTTCCTGTGACCACCTTCCACAATTTCAGAGGAGGAGACAGCTGTCACCCTCCCTCTGGGACTTGGCTTCCCACTCCCTCAGACCAGATGAATCACACATGGACACATGCAGCAAGCATAACTAATAATCAGGCTCCCCTGATAAGCAGACAGAGCAAACTATATTTCACCTGCCTAGCACCTATCTAGGAGGGTGCTACATGTATTTAAATAAATGCGTTTGAAAAGCCACTGCACCAATACTGTGCGACATAAAAAATTATACCACCCACCATTTTATTCTTTAGGGCCTCTGCTTTAAAAATATATAATGTTTGGGGATTCTAAGTAACTTTCTAGCAAAAAATACTGAAAGAAAAACCATTTAGGATTTGCATTTATCATTGGTCAGGAGAGAAGCAACTCCCATTTACTATCACCACTGTATCATTGTTATTTCAGGACCAGATTCTTCTACAAATAATATGACAGCATACAGAGTTTCAATGTCATTCAGAAAGCATGAACATCAGCATCACCATAGATCTAGGAAAGATCAGAACCCTGACTCTACCCAGAGGGACAGAAGCTACTCTCTGATCAGATCTACTCAGAACCCGAAAGCAGTTTGGAGGAGCTGGAAGATGAAACTAGCAGACTACTGTACTCCCACCATTTTTACACCAGCTGCAGCACAAGATGGATCCCGGAGACAGAAACTTGTCCAATTCCCAAGTGTGACTTGGAATAATAGTAAACGTGTCCTCTCCCACTTTTACTATTCCTGAGGCAAAGTGATTGTTTTTTTTTAGCAGGTGAAATAATTTCGAAATTATTTTGTTGATCTATAACATTTCTTTCAGCCACCAGTTCCAGTTTTTACCCCCTTAATGACCAGGCCATTTTTTGCTATTCAGTACTGTGCTACAGTGCCTTGCGAAAGTATTCGGCCCCCTTGAACTTTTCGACCTTTTACCACATTTCAGGCTTCAAACATAAAGATATAAAACTGTAATTTTTTGTGAAGAATCAACAACAAGTAGGACACAATCATGAAGTGGAACGAAATTTATTGGATATTCCAAACTTTTTTAACAAATAAAAAACTGAAAAATTGGGCGTGCAAAATAATTCAGCCCCTTTACTTTCAGTGCGGCAAACTCTCTCCAGAAGTTAAGTGAGGATCTCTGAATGATCCAATGTTGACCTAAATGACTAATGATGATAAATAGAATCCACCTGTGTGTAATCAAGTCTCCGTATAAATGCACCTGCACTGCGATAGTCTCAGAGGTCCGTTTAAAGCGCAGAGAGCATCATGAAGAACAAGGAACACACCAGGCAGGTCCGAGATACTGTTGTGGAGAAGTTTAAAGCTGGATTTGGATACAAAAAGATTTTCCAAGCTTTAAACATTCCAAGGAGCACTGTGCAAGCGATAATATTGAAATGGAAGCAGAATCAGACCACTGCAAATCTACGAAGACCTGGCCGTCCCTCTAAACTTTCAGCTCATACAAGGAGAAGACTGATCTGAGATGCAGCCAAGAGGCCCATGATCACTCTGGATGACCTGCAGAGATCTACAGCTGAGGTGGGAGACTCTGTCCATAGGACAACAATCAGTCGTATACTGCACAAATCTGGCCTTTATGGAAGAGTGGCAAGAAGAAAGCCATTTCTTAAAGATATCCATAAAAAGTGTTGTTTAAAGTTTGCCACAAGCCACCTGGGAGACACACCAAACATGTGGAAGAAGGTGCTCTGGTCAGATGAAACCAAAATCGAACTTTTTGGCAACAATGCAAAATGTTATGTTTGGCGTAAGAGCAACACAGCTCATCACCCTGAACACACCATCCCCACTGTCAAACATGGTGGTGGCAGCATCTTGGTTTGGGCCTGCTTTTCTTCAGCAGGGACAGGGAAGATGGTTAAAATTGATGGGAAGATGGATGGAGCCAAATACAGGACCATTCTGGAAGAAAACCTGATGGAGTCTGCAAAAGACTTGAGACTGGGACGGAGATTTGTCTTCCAACAAGACAATGATCCAAAACATAAAGCAAAATCTACAATGGAATGGTTCACAAATAAACATATCCAGGTGTTAGAATGGCCAAGTCAAAGTCCAGACCTGAATCCAATCGAGAATCTGTGGAAAGAACTGAAAACTGCTGTTCACAAATGCTCTCCATCCAACCTCACTGAGCTCAAGCTGTTTTGCAAGGAGGAATGGCCAAAAATTTCAGTCTCTCGATGTGCAAAACTGATAGAGACATACCCCAAGCAACTTACAGCTGTAATCGCAGCAAAATGTGGCGCTACAAAGTATTAACTTAAGGGGGCTGAATAATTTTGCACGCCCAATTTTTCAGTTTTTTATTTGTTAAAAAAGTTTGAAATATCCAATAAATTTCGTTCCACTTCATGATTGTGTCCCACTTGTTGATTCTTCACAAAAAATTACAGTTTTATATCTTTATGTTTGAAGCCTGAAATGTGGCAAAAGGTTGAAAAGTTCAAGGGGGCCGAATACTTTCGCAAGGCACTGTACTTTAACTTGTAATTGTGCGGTCATGGAAGGATGTACCCAAACTAAATTTATATAATTTTTTTCACACAAATATAGCTTTCTTTTGGTGGTATTCAATCACCACTGGGTTTTTCATTTTTTATTATATAAAAGAAAAAAAAACATTTCTACTTTGTGCCATAATACATATCAATAAAAAAAAAATCTTCGTGAATTTAGACCAAAATGTATTCTACTACATGTTTTGGACAAAAAAAATTAGTGTATATTGATTGATTTGCAAGAAAGTTATAGCATCTGTAAACTATGATTTATATACCAGAATTTTTTTTTATCTTTTCTTATACTTTTATACTAGTAATGGCAGTTATCAACAACGATAATGTGACTGTTATAGTGCGGCGCCCAATTTTAAACTAACTCACACTGGGTGGAAACTGACTAACTGGCACTGACATCACCAGTGACACTAATACAGTGATCATTGATAATACTATACACTGTTATTATACTAATGACACTGGGAAAGGGTTTTACATCTCTGGGTATTCAAAGGGTTATGTGTGTGCCTAACAAGTGTTAATGTGTGTAATGTGTGCTGCTTTTCACTAAAAATCTCTCTGTTCCTTCTCCCTGCAAATCATGGAGAAGAAGCAAAGAGGTTGTTCCCTCTGTACAGAGCCCTGTGTTGTTTGTCCGGCGCCATTTTGCCGTAGGCCGGCGGCACTGGAAATGAGGAATCCGTCCATTCGGGTGATTTGATGGGATCCCTTTTTGCCCTTCGCCATCTGGGGGGTCAACGAGAGGCAGATGGAGGTGAGTATGTCGTCCTGGGGGGTCTGTGGAGGCTGAAGTCCCGGGTGGCCGAGCTGAGCTGCAGAGCTATGCGGCCATCTCCAGCGCTGTACGCCACGCCCCTCCGCTATTGCTTATTGAACTGAACTGAAATGTAATTCTTTATTAATATATTTTTTAAAATTATCAGCAAATTGTTAATAGAATTCAGAAAGCATAGACTGTTAAAAAGTACATTTTAAATATCAAAATTTTATAAAGTTCAGTGAAAATAGCTTAAAGTAGACTTCCACCCTGTATTTGAAGTTTGGCCCCCGACGTTGCTGATCACATTTCAATGAATATTCTAAAGGTTTTCTGGTTCTTTTTAAAGCATTTTACCCTTTTCGGGTCACTAAAAAGCTCCACTTTTGGATGCCCATTGGCTCCTTTAATATGGGCCATCAATCCCAGGAGTCAATGGGCAGCTTGCAGTACACCCAGTGCTCTGCTTGTTGTTCACACACTGCAGGATTGAGATCAGGAGGTGCATGCTCTGTACTTTGGAACAGCCCAGCATTTATGACATAGATATCCCAGGAGGCTGCAGGTGATCAATTACGATTCACCCTTTCAGTCAGTGAGAAATGTGGAAGTGCGGGGGGGGGGGGGGCACTGTTGGAAAAAAAGGCATTTACAAAATAAAAAAAATAAATAAATGTAATGGTGAAAGCATGAGAAGGTGGGGAGCAGATGAGAGGAAGCCAGTTTCAGGTGTGAAGGGTCAATTTTGGGTTACGTAACCTAGTTTTCCATCTGTTACAGTTTTTTTTTTTTATGCTTGGTGTTCTGCTTTTAATATGAAAAAAAAAATCAAGAAAAGTACACATATCCTAATAGTATACTAAGTAGATATATATCTTATTCTTGGAATTCTTACATTTTTTTGTGGTTGAATCCTCTATCTAAGGGGATGTGGCAGAACTTTTTTAGATTCCTATTTATTTAACAAAAAAAAAATTACAATGAAGTTTGCAGCTTTGATCAGCACAACAGGACACTTATAGACCCTTGTCAGCCCTTGCACAGGGTGACAGATGGCTGACAAGTACTGCGTGGCACTTCTAGCAAGCTTTTTTTTTCCAAGCCTTTTTTCCTTTCAGGTATCTACTTGTTGCCGTTAATTGCTAAGCGAAATCCCTTAAATTGCTGGCAAATCCATTGCTTCCTTTTACAAAGGACGCTGGAGCTATAGAATCTTTTCTCTCCACAATGGGTAGGCTTGTCTATCTTCTCTGCAGTGAAAATTAAATTCAAAGCCAAGGTGAGGAGGTGTGTCCGCCTCTCTGGCCTCAGATTTATAATTAGACTTTACAAATACACTTGAGCAAAGATTATGACACATTATGCATTTTTAAAGTCCCTCAAAATGTTATTTAATTAAAGAACAGGTGGATTATATATATAGAATGAGTATTCCTGTGCCCAAGCCTAGTCCCTGCAATGAGTGGAATAGTGCACCTCTATACAACATAGAGGTAACATGGCCAAAGGCCAGCACAGTGTTCACTAGCTCAGTGCTCCTACTACGTTGCCACATCTGTGCCAAGCTGTATTGGTCATAGCGAACAATGGAAGTGTCCCCAGTGCATGCGTAAAGACAAAGACTAGGCAGACTTGTTTCTGCTCTTTGGAGCCAGATCCTGACTTTAACTATGACATACAGTAGATTATAAGGGTAGGCTTATAAAAGTGATAGAGTTATTTCCGAAAAATGGATTTCAACACAAATTTACGAATTTCACCAGTATCAAAGTTTCACTGAAGCAACATTTCTCTGTTTCACTCATTCAACTGCAAATTTGCTTTAAACCATATATTGTCTCTTCATTATCTATTTAAAAGTAAATCTAAATAAAAGTGAATACCCTCAGTCTTTGAAGACTTTTCAGAGGAATGGATTTCACCAGTCAGAGTCACTACTATCAGGTCGCTCACCTCAATAGGGTTCTGGACTTGTGCAACCACATGACAACTAAGCTATGGATCTCCTTAAAACAAGCCATGTCTTTCATCCCCCTATGGGCTCTCCCATGGTTACACTCCTCTTGTCTGGCATTGGTGAGGGCTCATCCCATTATAGACACTAAACGTAAAGTGTCCCTTTGGACCAGTCCTAGAGCAATCAACTCCTCATTCGATTCCCCCATGTAAAAGGAAAGCCAGATTTCCCTCCAGCAATGTCAGACCCCAGATTCCATGCATTCCTTGGGGCAAATAAATTTGGAGTAAAAGGTTTCCGAAGTAATGGTGGATGGAAATCCATTTTGGAGATCCAATCTTTATTATTCCCGCCTTTTCTGATCTGCAGTAGCGAGCAACTCAACTCCGACATCTTTTTTCCATTACATGGCCGGTCCTCCTCTCTAGTTCTACTTCTTTCGCAAATAGCTATGATAACTCTCATCCTTTCCGACATGGCCTCTCCACCACATATGCTACACTGTTCTCCCCTCAAGATAATTACACCCTATCCTTCATAGCTGAATGGGAGAACGATTTGAACACAACCTTGCCCTCTGAACAGAGGAAATTCATCCTCTTCATGCACAAATCTTCCATTTCATTGACATTGAAAAAATCTGGTTATAAATTGCTCACTAGATGGTACAGGGTTCCTGATCTGCTTCACCTTATGTACCCTAAAGTCGACCTCAATTGCTGGAGATGTGGTGGGTGCTCTTTCACATTTTTGCTCTTGCCCACGGATCTGCACTTTTGGCAAGGTTTTTTACATGATACAGCAATTCACGGGTCTGGCTGGACTCAACCAGCTGCCTGTTTGCTACAGCTTAGCTTGTTGTCCAAGGATAAAGATCACCAGGCCCAAGGAGTGTGTCCCAGCACAGTGGACATCCCCAACCCCACCCAAAGTTGGACAATGAATCAGCAGGGTGAATGATATTTGGCATATGGAGGACTTCAAAGTCTCCTTACATAAACAGGAAGCCCATTTTAAGAAAACATGGTTCTATTGGACTAAATTTATTTTCTCTGAGAGATATCAGGCTCTCCTCACCTCCAACTCCACACAGGGAGATTAACACTGCTTCCTTAAGTGTCCGACTAACTCCCCATCTGTGTCTCCCCTATACCTCTTATTTTTCTCTCCCTACCCTTCTCAGTTTCTTCCTTTACTCTTCTTTCTCAGAGGGTCCCACTCCCAACTCCACACCTTTCCCTATCCTTAAAGCGGAGTTTCGGGCACAGAAATAATTTTTCAACAAACATACCCCCGGGACAGTCAGGGCTAGTACATTCCACAATGGCTAGCCACTGATCTGTCCCGGTTCGCACTTACCTTTCAGAAGAAATACTCACTTATAAAATTTCTTCCCCAGCGTTTCCATCTCTCTTGTGGGCAGCTGAAGCCGGCGCGGTCCTCTTCGGCGTCTTCTTCTCCCAGAATGCGCCTGCACCGGCCCCTCTCGTCACTTCCGGTGCGGCGCCGCATTCCTCCACAGCTTCTGGGCATGCCCAGAAGCTGTTTAGCAGGGGAATGCGGCGTCGCCCGGAAGTGACGAGCGGGGCCGGTGCCGTCACATTGATTCCTGGGAGCGATGACGTTCAGCTCCCAGGAATCAGTGCAAGCCCGGAAGTAACGGCGGAGCCGCAGCACAGAGGGAGGAAGTGAAGACTAGGTGAGTATATTCGATCTTCAATTACAAGGTGAGTAAATAAAA
Source organism: Pelophylax lessonae (assembly GCF_965119305.1). Taxonomy (NCBI): domain Eukaryota; kingdom Metazoa; phylum Chordata; class Amphibia; order Anura; family Ranidae; genus Pelophylax; species Pelophylax lessonae. The sequence goes on from NC_138770.1 coordinate 134,704,757, forward strand.
GAAAAAAAAACCTAACTATCCAATTCCTTTTCAAGTGAAGGGGAACAAGCGGGCGGGCACAAAAAAAAAATATCGATTTTGTGCCCGGAACTCCGCTTTAAATACCATATACATTTATACTGTGGGACATTATGTTTAGTTCCCCTGTAGGTGACCTATGGATCTTACTGTTCTAGATACTTATCATACCTACCCAAAAACTTATAACCAAGCCCTTTTTACCTGCAAGTCTATTAGACCTGAAGTCAATAATCCAGACCTTTCTAGTGCAAAATGTTTTTCTTTGAGTTAGTTAGTGCCATGGTTATCTTTTACTGTTCATGGCTTTTAACGTTATGGATAAAAGTCTAATTTGTTACTCGCTCTTATGGATAATAAATAAATAAATTTAAAAAATGTAAATTTCACATTGCCTGCAAAGCATTTCACCAAAATAGCAATGTTTCCTAATTTTTGCTGAAGCTTCTGAGAAATTAAAAGCAATATTCTATCATTCCGACTAGTAGTGAAGAAGCTGTGTCAGATCTTTTTTGGATGTCTGTGTCCCTGCTGAAAAGATTCCCCTTGTCTGTATTTTCTGGTGACAACCCTCACCAGAGCTGAAAGTGATAGGAAAATCCAACATTCTACAGTTGTCACCAAAACAGGAACTGAGGAGAAATCTTCAAATGAGGCCTGTTTGGGTGATAGAGAGTTTGGACCTTTATTTTGGACAGATTTCCTCTCACTTCCTGTTCTGCCTCTAGGACGGGGGGGGGGGGTAAAGGAAATCTACCCAAAGACAGATAGACAGCAAAAATAGAAATTAGTCATTTTCTACTCTATCAAAAAAATAAAATAAAAATAAAATAATGCTTTGGTTTTTGATACACTTAAACTGCTTTTACAGTCTTTTTATAAAAGCATGGTTTTATTCACAGTAAAAAATAAAGTTTGGGCTTTAGATGCACTTGAACTGCTTTTGATTTTGTATAAAAAAGAATGCAAATGCTTTGCGCATAGAAAAATAATTCAAACAAACATGGGGGCAGAAGGGTCAGTATATGGAAGAAAAGGTTTTTATTGTCTTCTTTGAATGAAGGAAACATTACGTAGGACACATTAATGCAGCTTTCCTCCTCCTGACATCTCATCATCATCCAGGGCACTATGTCTTATGTCCCAGTTGTTCTACCTGTGCTGTGTCAAGTGTTGCACACTATACTTTACCCAAGCACTGTGCTCTGTCTCACCCAGAGATTCAAGGCTAAGCACTGTACATTATGTTTTCCATCTTTTCAGCTTCATGCTGTGTTAATACTGAAAATGGCTTGTTGGTAGCAGATGCACAGGTATATAGTTAAATTGAAAAAACTCAGTCTGATTCAAAAGCTGGATTTGTTGTAAAATAAGTACTGTAACTGTGAAATTTCTAGGCAATTAATGCATAACAGCGAGCAAGGACGCAGTACTGCAGACTTTATGAAACATATATGGACACATTTAAAGGAACAGTACTGGGAGAGCTTGGAGGGAAACATGTCTTTAGTGGGCCAATAGCAAGCTTTCCATGCCACAATTCCCAACTAAGTTTATGCCCTCCTGGGAATTTCTGGGGATTCCTACTTACCTTTACATGTTCCAGCACCTCCTGGTGCTTTCTTTATAATAAAAAATAAATAAACAATTTAACAGGGAATAAAGGAAACCAATGATAAAGTCCACAGAAGAAGTGTGGACTTACTAACACAAGAAACTGGGAGATAGTTTAACCCTTTGATAACTACCAAAAATGAAATATTGGGTGACTTTTGGATTTAAATGGGAAAATTACTTTTTTCGTGTAGTAGCATTTCTTTCCTGGACTCTTTTGGCTACTGGTGACTTCATTAAATGATGGTAAATGAAATAATGGTTTCAGTGACATCTGTTGCCACTCTGAATGAAGTGCTATCTCTCTACAGGCGTTGTGACATGAGTACATTGGACATAATTGGTCTGGCTGGAAAGGTAAGTACTCTGGATCTCTCCAGTCTCTCCCCTAAATGGCCTCTGGGATATAAAGCATTACAATTGTGGCCATATACACCCCAAAACTATTGAGACTTGTAGCAAGGGCAGTGACATCTACCTTTCAAAGTACTAACTTAGACACAGCCTGGGCCTTCTAATACTCAATAACCAGAATTCATTGAAGCTTTGGTTCTCAGGATTTATCAGTTAACTGAATAT